>NC_089140.1:15120506-15448006 GCF_009819655.1 Sylvia atricapilla | reverse complement strand
CTTGCTGATGAGTGCCTGGACTTGCTCTGTAGAGTGTCTGACCTTAGCTCAATGGCAGTGCCCTCACCCTCAGCCATGCAGGTATAGAGCAGCTGAGAATGGGTCCTCTTGTGCCACCTCAACAGCTCACACAGACTAGTCAAGACCATGATCATCTCTCTCTAAACTGCTTTTTAAAATTATCATTCACCCTTGGTGTTACTCTGGCCATGGCAGGAGGGTTGGAACTAGATGATCTTTGCGGTCTCTTCCAACACAAACCATTCTGTGATTCTGTGAACTTATGATTCTATGACTTTGCAAAACCATCCCAACAATTAATTTCTGCAAACACTCACCGGGACCATATGACTGGTCCCTTTCTGAAATTACATTTTCTCTTCAGTGCATTTAAACAACTGAGACCTTGGTGGCAGAGAAAAATCAGGAGATTTTCATGAGACAGTTTTTTCAAAAAGCAACATAAAAATGGCATCTCTTGGTTAACCATGAGAAGTAGAGGGAGCATCAGTCAGACTGTGAGGTACAAGTAAAGAAATAAACTTCAGAGGTATTTCTTCTATATGAAGAAAATCCAAAATAAAGTATGCAATACAATAACAAATGGCTACCATTACTGAAGCCTAAGTTTAGAATTTTAATAAAACAAACCATTCTGCATTCACGTTCAAAAAGAAGTCAGTTATTTTAACACATTATGACACTGCCTCATGGGATGTTTGCCCAGATTTCATATCTGAAAGTGGTAAATGATTTAAACTTACTGTAGGGTTCAAAATGTTGCAAAATTCTTGACACCATTCAGGAAAGTCAGAGGTCAAAATTACACTGAAACAGAAAGTGGTTGTCACTTCAGCAACCATCATTCAGAATGGTATCAGTACAGAGAGGCAGAGAAGTCTAATTTCATTGCAGTGTATTGTAGGACACTATATTTCTCCATAATGAGCATCTACAACATTCTTACAAGATAAGCTGCTCTAGGACTGTAATACTGAAGGAGTGAAAGGAATGACCTAATGATTTCTGTTTAAAAACAATTAAGTTGTTGGTATGTTTGAAATAATTGAACAGAAAATGGAGTAAATATGTCAACAACAGCAAAGCTAATGACTGCAGGAGTCAGCAAAAGCAGAGAAGCCAAATGAGAGGGAAAACTGAAAATTCAGTATTTCAGAAAAGTGACCAAGAAGGTGACATGGTCAACATCAAGTCTCTGGGCTGACAATGTCTGCTGAAACCAGGAGTCTACAATTGCTCTGCCTGTAAACTGCAGCTTCAGCAGTGATAGTGCCAGAAGAAAAACCTCTGGCACAATGGGTACAGCACTGCATTTCTGTAAGGCATGGAAATAACCCAAACAAACTGAGACTGATTCTAGCTATAAAATTAAAAATTATTTAAAGAAATGCACTCATTCTATTAGACTCTGGGCAGCTAGGATGCTACAGTGACCCTTTAGAGCATTCTGATTTCCACCAGAACATGGGCCAAAAATCCTGGTATTTCAACTGAAGAAAAGGTGCTTTTGAAGGCATTGAACTTACAACAAAGCTTCTAGAAAGGCAATAAAAGTTTAACAGTATAGACAAACTGAGCATGTACAGAGCTTGAACAAGGACATCACCTTGAAACATCAAACATCTTTTCTCTTTTTTCCTGATTCCTCCCTAAAAAAGAAGAAAAATCAGGCAAAAACAGCTGAGAAGAACAGGGTGATACACATTCTGTTTTACATATTGATCCAGACTACACTCTTCAGCAAACAGGCAAAATTTCTTCAAACCAAACCAAGTATGTAATTGGAAATGTCTCAGTCATAAATTGAAAATAATTATGTTTTATACATACATAAAATCAAAGCTGGTCACATTTTGCTGTGAAATATCTGAAGATAATCTGTAACTTCTAAAAACTCATGAAATCTCACAAAAAAGAAGTGTGATCTGGATTTAGAAGCACTGCAGAAAATATAAAACTAAGTCTTGGTTCATTTAGCAGATGAGCCACATTTCAGCTAACAAAACATATTAAACAACTGAGAATGTCATAATGTTATGCTTCATCTCTATTAACTGGCAGAAACTGTACTTCCATTTCCAGTAACCTGTGTGAATGCTGAAAGAATATTTTCAGATTTACAGATTTACCCCTTCACCACAGATGTTCAATATTACAGAGCAAATATCAGAAATTGTTACTTCAGTTTTCTCAAATTTCATGAGAATCATGTTTGTTTGACATTAGAGCATTAGCATATATTTTGCAAAATTACCATGCAAGAATGAGTGAGCAAAAAGAGATTAAAATATTGACCTTTTATTTATACTTCTATTAGGATTAAAAACAACCTGTAAATACGAACTAATCCCAAGTTTTTATTTTATTTTTCAAAAGCAAGAAAAGAAAACAAAAGGAAAGGCAGAATGAAATAAAACCTTGATGAGTTCTGGATACATGTCCTCCCCAGACTTCCCAAATCCTGCAGCCCTGCACAGGGAGACCACAGACCTTTGCTGCAGCTGTGATTATGATTCCCCACACTGGGACGTTCATGGAGACCAGCAGGGCCGAAGTTCAAAACACATCTTTGCATGGATAAACCTGTTCACAAGTGAGGCAAAGCAGCTAGAAAGGCCCTCTCTCACACTCCATCTGAAAAACATAAACTCTACAGTTCATCTCAGTAATTATTTTAGTTTAGTCAACACAATTACATCCAGAAAGCATCCAGACAAAAAATGATAAACTAATAAGGATATTCTTTAGCTGGGAACCACTCCACAGTAATTAATTCCTGGTCTGTGTTTGACCAGTGTTACTTTATCCATAGATTGAATCTTAAAAGAGTATTTGCATCAAAGCACACAGGTCCCTTAGCAAGCAGACCCCACTAAGCTCATTTCCTACCCAAGTACAGTGTTCAGTTTAAAAGTTAATTCCTCCCCTACAGAGATTATGGGCTACAGCAATATTCCCTCCTTTAACGAGGGGGAATACTGCTGTGCTGGGAATATTTCTATGGCAAAATTAAATTCTAGAAGCTCTTACACCCAGCCCAGAGCCCAGTTCTCCAGCCTTTCCTTACCTTTCTTTATGGCCTGGCCTCACCAGAGCAGAGTGGAGCCCATGGCTGAGAACAAAGCATGGGGCCCTGTGCTGCCCTCAGAGATGCTTAAACAAATCTACCTTCCCAAGCAGGCTGCTCAGGTACTACTAAAGGTGTAGTTGGACCTCACTCTTTATAGTCTACCAAAATAGACTAAAAATTACATATATTAAGAGAGTCTTTTACCTCAGTGTGTCTGTTATTTCTTTTTTTATTATTCTTTCTTTTTTATACCTTGTCTTTCCAAGCCCTCAAGAAAGTCTTTTCAGCTTGACATTAAAAAAATAAATTAAATGGAGCAGACAGAAAACCTCAGACATTTTCCTTTGGATTGAACAAGTTTGACTATCCCTTCATGATCATGATAAAATACTAAAAATGGATGATAAAAGAAAGTAAGGCTTTCTTAGCCGAGAGAAAGAATGCCACTATATTTAGAAGAAACAAGGGTTTCTATAAACAGATAAAATGATGTGCACTTTGTTTGAGAACTTTCAACACAGTACACAAATTAAATATTTCCAGAAATTCTGTTTGGTTTACGTAACAGGGAAGTATTGTAGGCTCTCAAAATGACCTTTCAAATTTAAAAAAACCACAGAGGTCTGTATACATAATGGAAAATGTGCCTTGATAAACATAAGGTACTTTGTTGACTGTGGTTGAAAACTGGCTATTGAAGGAATCTCATAGGGACACAAATTGAGGCCTTGTTTTACTTTTATTTTTTTTAACTTCTCTAGCAAGGTCATGGGTTTACAGACATCTCATGTGGGAAACGGAAACTTGTACCTCATCACAGGGGCCAGTGGATGGGGTGCAGCTCTCTGGCACACTCACTGGCCAGCCCTGCCACAGAGCTCACGGGTGCATCTGCAGGAGAATAAGCATTCTCTTCCAACGACTTCATTCACAGTGTTACAGGGTTGTTGGACCCACCTCATGGAGACTCTACAGAAGAGATACAGCCCATCCACCTTGAGTTCTTGCAGCCCTTGGGCAGCACAGTCCATCAACCTACATTGTTCAAACCTTGGCATTCATCCTAGATAGGCCACAGAAATGCTCAGATTTTTTCAGTGTCCCAGCTTCTCCTGGTAGAGGCAGAGACAGATTTTTGTAGGCACAAAATCCCCCACTTAGGGGGACAGGTCTGGCTGTCCACCACTTGAAAGCAGAATAACTCAGGAGTCACAAGATAAAGAAGTGACACCTGTGTGACACCCTGTGTGACACCCCGAGTGCTGATCCATCCCCACGCTTTGAGACACTTTTCATTTAGTCCTTGGCCTGGAAAGTAAATGTCTATCTTTCTTCACATAGTTTAGGGATGCTTCCTGATGGTTTCTCTGCTCAGCATGTTTTGCAACATGCACTACATCTGAACTCACATTTCTTTCCTTGTCTACAGCAATCTTTCCCCTCCTCCTCTATGGCCCCAGTGTACTGACACCACTTTGTCAAAAGTGTAAGCACAGCTCCATCACCTTGTTCTGCTGTAAACTCATAATCCTGGCTCTGACTCACTGTCACACACAGGTAATGTTTTCTCCCAAAGCACAGAACAAACCCTCTTGCTTACCAGTGCCTTCTAGTGCAGGGCTTTGCATAAGGAAACACAATGAGTGCTTTATGAGTAGTTTGCCTTTCTGTGTCTCCATGTCACTGTCTTTGAATGACCACTTCCATAAAACACATTAAAGTCTGCCCATCAAAAACATTGCAGATGAGGGAGGAAGAATCACTGTCAACTTTCCTGCCATTCTGGGACGAGCAAGGAGCTATCTGAAGTGGGTTTATGTTCCAAGGTAGGGGTTGGTTTCCCTCTGCGGCAGTAAAAATGCATATTCAACGAGATCAATCATCCAACTCATGGTTTTATTATTAAATTACAGACCTTGAAGTACTCAAAATAAAAACTGATTAGATCAAAAATTACTTGCTTTGTACATCACCATGGCAATTCCACTTTCTCCATCTAGTTATTTATGATGGTGATGGCCTCTGCAATAAGCCTTGAAATAGATACAAAGATACAATCGAATCAAAATAAATTACAGAAAATGAGTGTCTTAACTGGTAGCAAGTCCATCATCCTCTGCCCCAGAATACTGTCTAGGCTCCAGGAAGATAAAAGGTATTACCTCAAGAACGAGCGCATAAGCAGAATTCAAATGCACTCATAAATGCAATCCACAAAATCCCCAGCCACTTGCTGTGTGGAAACATAAGGATATTTTTACTTTAAAATTCTCCAGATATCCAGAGTCCACCCTAAACCATCAATTATGCAAGGCAAGAAGTTCTCAGGATCTGATCCCAGAGATGTTGCAAAGCAATGTTATTCTAGATAGTCTCTGCTCCATGAGCAGCTGTTACTTTGCAGAATTGTACCTGGGGTGACAACACCAGAGCCCCAGATCACATTGAGTAGCAAGGTTTCCTGGCCCAGTTCTCTTCTCTCCCTGATTCTTAGCCCCCGGCCAAGAGCAGCAGCCAGCCAAACATGGATCCTGACCTGCCTGACAAAACACAAGCATGCTGGAAGGCAGCCTCCTCCTCTTTCAGCTCAGTGTTGAGCAGGACTGCTAGCCTTGTTTCACTTGAACTCCAATGATGAATGTCTCTCTATCTCTTTAAATGTTGACATCACAGCTTTACCTGGGGATGTGGTAGGAAAGATCCACCCAAACAGACGTGCCTGTACGTGCAAAAAGGAAGCAGGTAGAATAAGGCCTTGAATTTTAGAATGAGCAACATTATTTGGCACTGTAAACATGAGAACTGCTAGATCCCATCCAGAATGTATATGGTAGGTTCTGTGCCCTGAAACACATCTTCCTCAGGCTGTGCTCCGTCACATCCACAGAACTTTCCCCAGAGCTCAGATTTCTGTGTGTTTGTACGGATGTACTCAGTTCCGGGCAGGGTTGTTCTTGGGACACATGCCCACATAGGCAGGCAAACAAGGATCTTCACAATCAAAGAAAAGCATTCACAATTTGTCTGCCTTTATTTTACTGTTTATAAATACCCAGTTAGGAATTAGGGGAAGACCACTGTGTGGTTTAAGTAGCCAGTCTGCTACCACAAAAGATGAATAGTGAATAGCTGAAGTGAATGTTTCCCAGAAAACTCATAGTCTGTAAATGGTTTGCCTGTGTTATTCAACAAATGCTTATAAATAATGAACAAGAAGTAAGACCATGACCAGAGGACAGATTAAACTAATCAGGGATTTTTTTCCAGATTTAAATATTTATCATGCACTACATTTTATATATATATATATATACACATATATGTATATTGGGGGGAATATACACACTTTACATTCCTGTGATGCACAAGCCAGAGCTCTGACAGGAGTGTATCATCTATCAGATGGTCATGAGCAAGGCTGGTGGAAGTGCAGGAAATGACTGTCCATGGGGGCTGGATTGCAACAGCCCTATGTCAACTACATTTTATTTTCTTATTTCATCTGTCCCATATGCTACAAGCAGGTTATGAGCATGACCAGTACTCATATCAGAAATGTGATGGCTATGCATCAGCAAGGCACACAGGTGTGAAAATGGGCAAAACCTGGCAAACTTCTTCACAATGTTCCTTGTGATGCTGATGATACCAGAAAGGTATGAGGTGAGAGCTGAGACAGAGTCATTTCATGAGCACTGCCATGGAAATTTCCTGGCCAGAGACTGTCAGAGATGTTATCTATAAGGAACTCTGCCTCTCATCTTACAGATATTCTCCTCCTGCTGCAGTGATTTATCAGCCCTCGAAGGTAATCTGGCATGCATGGTCACCTGCATAACATATGACAACAAAATGTCATAACAATTTCTTCAGAGGTACCTTGCATATTACAAGACCCCTGTTGGCAGACCCATTGTGACAGTCCTTGGAGAGAAGCCATCACAGGGACAATCACAAATAATACAAAATATTTACTTTCCTATTAAGACATGCTTACTCAGTTGCCAAACTCTGATAAATTTTGGCATAACTGGGTGAAAACTGGTTTTATTCCAACTGCCAACCAGAAAGAAGAACTTGGGGATAATTTTTTTTCATTTTAAAATATAGATTTGTTTAAAAACAAAAATATATTAATATGCTTTCTAGACATTCCCACTACTTTTCATCAAAATAGCTTATCAAGTTTAAATTGATTCAATTATTCTAAAACTGTTGTGAATTTACATACTAACTAAAAATATTTTATGGTCAGCTCCATCCAAAACACATATAAAACTTGTAAGAACTGGTGGGGAAAACTGTGACTAGGATACAGAAATATTTGAACATCTAATGCAAATAAAGTGTAAATGTAATGGACTCACGATTACAGAAACATCTTGGCATGTTTCCACCTGGAGCCAGCAAGATGATTAACTGGCCATATGCACTAATTACTTGAGGTTGATGTTTGCATCAATACTGGGTAAATTTGGTGCTGCTTTGCTCACAAAAAACCCCCCTGAACCAGCCCACTCAACTGACGCCAGGAGACTGGATCTTCTGTGCCTGATGAAGCTTGAGATAGGTACAATAACAAGAGCCTCTGGGATTTCCAAGCACAGGTTTGGACAAGCCTAAAGTAGCCGACAGCTCAGTAAGGGAAAGCCCTTGCCATGCTGGCTCCAACAGTACCCAGGGAGTTTCTCCTGAGCAGAAATCACTTGCACACAGACCTGTACTATTTCTGTTCCCCAAGAAATGCCTCTAACAATCTTGTCACCAAATTTCAGAGCTTTCTCTGCTCTGAAAATGACTGGCTAATACATCTACTAAGGCAACTTAAGCTTCAAGGTCTCCAACACCTGGCCTTGTGACATAACTTAACCTTTGGTTAGAGCCCTGTGCCATGAGGAGTGCTGCTAAGCAAACAAGGACATAGTCTTCTCCAACATATTCCTTTCTATGTATGTCCTCAGACACAATCTGAATTTGAATCCCTCCCTCTGATGATAAAGACATGTTTCTTCTTTGTCCATACTTGGAGTAGCCTGAGCAGGATCAGGGCTGAGGTTTTGCTGAAAGGTGCTTGTTGGCCTGGTTCTTCTATATATACTGAGCAAAAACGATGTTAAACCTTAGTTGAAAGTTTGTTCATCTTCAGCGTGAACTCTAAACCCGCTTCCAGCTACAGGAGCACTCAGAGGCTCTAGGTACTCTTGCTGCTCACTGCATCTTTTAATATATTCCTGTCAGGTGTGGCCAAGCCTTATCTGTTCTCTGTTCATTTGTGCATTTTAAAACAAAGGGGGAAACAACCAAGAAAATCCTGACACATTTTTGGAGTGTGACAGCCACGTTATAAACAACAGAAAATTAATGGGCATTTTATTGTTTTAGTTTGGGTTTGGGGGTTTGGAGAACTGTGGGGAGGTTGGGAAGGATTGTTTGTTTTTCATATTTATTTAGAGATGGCTTTCCTGTGTTTTTCAGGCAGCAAAATTAGATCAGTATCAGCTTTGTCAATTTTTTTTTTCTTACAAAATATTAACTTTCTTTCAGAGTCTGTCAAGTTCCTGTGAAGGGCTGAGACTTTCTGGTGGTCCTCAGCAAGGCTGTGCCGGCACGGAGGGTCACGTATCGGCGCATCACTTTGCCAAACGACGCCTGTAAGGAATGAATGGGGGGAAAAGCGCAGAGGTCAAGCGCAGACTTTCATGGCGGTTTGTTTAAACTTGAGAGGAGGGAAAAGCATTCTGCTGAGCCGGCCTTGGGGCCTGGCTGCCCACGAGATGGTGCTAGAAAGCCGCAGATGTGCCCGGAACGCCTCTGCGCTCCGCTGGGAGCAGGACCCATGGGGGAAGGCACCCGGCAGGGTGAGGACATCAAGGACGGTAATCCTCTCTCTCATGCTTTAATAAAACCACTTCAATTTCATTTTCACTTGAAATGTTTGATCACTGTGAAGGCATGCACTTAATGCAAAACAATTCTCCCTTAAGTGGAGTTAAATTATAGGGCACCACTTTCTCATGGGTACAAAAGGAGATATGACCTCCCATTTCTAAATATTAATAACTTAATTCCGGCTTTCTTTTTAAATGCTTTTTTTTTCTCCTTGTACTGTTTTCAATTGGTGGCAGAAATTAATCAGTCTTGTTGGTGGACACAACAGGCTGGATTCAGATCTAGACTACAATCCAGAATTATTTTTTCTAATGAAAGAGAGCTTCCCTGATACTACATGAGTGACAGTGAGATCAAATTTTGTCTCTGATTGTTTCACAGTCACAGGAAAATTACAGACAAGACAAGCTATAAGTGAGGCATCTAGTCCCTAAAACTGCAATCTTGAGTGGCCTGGAAAAGCTTTCTGGATAGAAAGCAGGGCCACAGGTCAGACAATTTCTGTAGCTTCACACCAAGGCCAGCTGAGGTCAGGTCATCTGTAATAAGCAGATATTTCCATGCTGCAGCACTGGGTTCTGACACAGCTCTGTTCCAAACACATGGCCAATATTTGCTATTACAGATTATTTATTAAAACTTGGCCAATCATAATAGGAAATTTATGCATGTGAAGATCTCTATATTTTGCCAAGAGTAGTTCATGCATGAAAAATATTACATAAACTTTCTGAACATATATCAAAATAAATATTACAAACTACAGGAAATATGCTAATATGACTCCCATTAAAGTATCAGGATTTGTTTAGGATTTCTCTGATGGTTATAACAGTGCCTCCTCTCATATCCTTCAGCCGAAAGAACAGCTTTGCTTTGGTCATTTTCTCCCCTTAAAAGCATGCCAGATTATTCTTATATCCAACAGAACTCCTAAAAGCACAGCACAAAGTCTAGACACCTGCACATGTGCAGATCAAGTACACTGCTGAGCTGGATCCCCCAGGCCAGAAAAACCTTCTGAGCCAATTTTCCAGTGCTGATTGATGCTGCTCCTGCATAACTGTGCATAACTGAGCCTTCCAGCCACCATCTGCAGCCGTCACCATGTGTCTGCAAGTCATGCCAGCCCTTGAAAGGCAGGTGTCAACACTCTTCACTGAGCACAACGGCAGGGCTTGAACTTCCACTGTATGTGGCATAGAGGGATGAAGTCACATATTTGCTTCAATTGATGTCTGTGAAGCTGCCCTTGCTGTGTTTCTGACTATACTCATTTCACAGCCCAGTAGTGGCTGTGGTATCATGACATGCTTACAGGGTTTATGGTCCTTTATTCTGCCTTTCATGGACATGGCAGGGCTTCACCTCACCAACTAAGACACCTACATTCAGCTGTGAATTGAATTGCACCCACAGAACCCCACAATGCTCTTTCACTTCAAGGGGTTTGGGATTTTGCCCCAAGCTGACGAAAATGTTGTGATATCCACAGATAGAAACATCAACTGAAACAAATAGTCATGGTTCACTCAAAGTCAATAAGAAAGTGTTTGAAAATGTTCTGAGTCTTAAGCTTACCCGGGCAAGAAAATTTGCAGAGCTCCATCAGTCTTTCACAAGAAGTGATATAGAGATAATGCGAGATGAAAGATCAGAAATTAAAATGATGGCAGAGGTTAAAAAAAAGAGCAATGGGAAATGCTGGAACTGGGTAACTCAATGAAACAGAAAAGTTGCCTGTTTCAGAATTCTGTTAAAATGAACATAAGGGTTTTTATAACACATTATCCCCACCATTTAATGTCTCATTAATGCATTGAAGCCCAGCATATATCTGGTTTATAAGAGGGCTTAGATATGGATAAACAAGGTCCATATGAAGGCACAGATCATTGGGATGAGGGTGGTAATCCCCTTTTTTATTTAAACAAATTCTCATGTGATTCAAAGTATTCCATAACTGTCTGTTGTTGGACTTCCTATACTTCCCATAAATTACTCATTATTTGGCATGGAAACACTTTCCTGTTGCCCCCATGGCCATTTTCTTGGAAAGAAAGAGTGCAAGAGAACTAAGGAGTGAAAAAGTCTGCCTCCAAGTGACGCAGAACTGGTGAAGCTGACTTTTTGGGATCCATCCCAGTGAGATCCTATGGAAAATAGCCTTGAGGAATTCCAGCTCAACAGAGGCAAAAGCTCAGCTAGAACTGGTTACTGCTGTGAAAGATAATGGAAGTGGTTTTATAAATACATTAACACCAAAATGAGGGCCGAGGGAAATCTCCATCCTTTATTGGAATGATGGGGAACATTGTCAGCAAGGCTGAGGAAAAGGCTGAGGTACTTAATGCTCCCTTTCTCTCAGTCTTTAAGAGATAGACTGTTTATTCTCAGGGAAATAAGCCCCCTGAGCTGGTGGACAGAGACAGGGAGCAGAATAAATCCCCTGTAATCCAGGAGGAAACAGTTAGTGACCTGCTGAGCTGCTTAGACCCTCACAAGTCTATGAGGCTAGATGGGATTCCCTTGAAGGTGCTGAAGGGGCTGGTCAAAGAGCAGAAGAGCTTGCCAAGCCATGCTCCATCATTTATCATCTGTCCTGGTTAACTGTGGAGGTTCCAAACAGCTGGAGGTTAGCCAGTATGATGTTCACGTACCAGAGGGGTTGGAAGGAGGATCTGAGGAACTACAGGCTTGTCAGCCTGACCTCAGTGCCAGGGAAGATTATGGAACAGGTTATCTTGAGTGCCATCACATGGCACAGACAAGACAACCAGGCTTTAGGAAAGGCAGATCCTGCTTGACTGTCCTGATCTCCTTTTATGAACAGGTGACCCAGTCATAAAAGGGCTAGCAGACAGGGAAAGCTGTGGATGCATCTACCCGGACTTCAGTAAAGCTTTTGATACTGTCTCCCACAGCATTCTCCTAGAGAGGCTGCCAGCCTCTGGCTTGGACAGTGCACTCTTTGCTGATTAAAAACTATCTGAGTGGCCAGACCCAGGGAGCGTTGGTGAATAGTGCCACATCCAGTTGGCAGCTGCTCACCAGTGGTGTTCCTCAAGGCTTGGTATTTGGGCCAGTTTTGTTTAATCAGTGATCTGGACAAGGAGATTGAGGGCATCCCACTAAGTTTGTGACTGATACTTTGTTGGGTGGGAGTGTCAATCTGGTGGAGGGCAGGATCCATGGAATGAGACCAGGTTCAATGAGGTTCAACAAAGCCAAGTGCTGGACCCTGCACTAGGGTCACAACAACCCCTGCAGGCTGGGAGAAGAGTGGCCGAAAAGTAGCCTGATGGAAAAAGACCTGGGAATGCTGGTTGACAGATGGCTTAACTTGAGCTGCAAGTGTGTTCAGGCAGCAAAATGGCATCCTAGCTTGCGTTAGAAATACAGCACGGCCAGCAGGACTAGAGAAGTGAATGTCCCTCTGTGTGATAGAGGGTCACACTTGTGGCTGCTGTTAGGAGCACGGAAGGACAAAGCAGGCAGCAGGAGGTCAAGCAGGAAAGCTCTACTTTATTTTTCTGACTCCATATATATACAATTTTACAAACAGGCCAAGACTGGCTACACAAGTAGCCACCTCTTCCACCTCGTTGGTGAACATCACCATCAATCATCTTTTTCCTCCTAGAGAGGAGAGTATGTAAACAAATCCAAAAAATATACATAGTTTACTTGAAGCTGCGTGAGAACAAAATGCACACGGTGAAAAGCAGGCAAACTTGAGGCAACACCTCTGTGCTTAGCACTGGTGAGATGCCCAAGTGCTGTGTCCAGTTCGGGCTGCTCAGTGTAGGTAGGACACTGAGGAGTCCAGAGAAGGGCAGTGAAGCTGGTGAAAGGTCTAGAGAGTGACTCATATGAGGAACAGCTGAGGGAGCTGGGGGTTGTTTAGCCTGAAGAAAAGGAGGCTCAGGGGTGATTTTTTCATTCTCTATAACTGCCTGAAAGGAGGCTGTAGCCAGGTGGGGGTCGGCCTCTTCTCCCAGGCAACCAGCGGCAGGATGAGAGGACATAGCCTTAAGATGGGTCAAGGCAGGTTTAAACAGGGCATTAGGAGGAATTTTTTCACTGAAAGGTTTGTTAACCATTGCAACAGGCTGCCCATTGAGGCAGTGCAGTCACCGTTCCTGGAGGTGTTCAAAAAACAGCTGGATGTGACACTCAGTGCCATGGTCTATTTGACAAGGTGGTGATCAGCCAAAGGTTGGACCCAAGGATATCGGAAGCTTTTTCCAACATTAGTGATTCTATGATTTTATGATCCCATTGTCTGCAGTCTTTCATGGGTGGAGGATGATCCCCGAGGGACGTGGGGACAGCATGGTGACACGCAGAGGAAGCACAGAGCTGGGCATAGAGGAATCGGCCTGGTCAGGGCTCAGGGGCTGCCAAAGCAGGAGCCAGGCCTGCCTTGCTCCAGTGCCCTTGGAGAACACCGAGTTTCCTAATGCAGGCAGGGGATAACGGGGTGGTGGTTTCCAGCCTCTCACAGCTTAAGGCACACAAACTTCACAGCAGTCTCATCTCACAACAATCCTGACTAGATTACTTTTAAATAAAAGCAAAATTTTTGTAAATATTTGCTGACTCCAACAGTTAGAGAGTGTAAAAAACCCAAGCTATTGCAGAATTTGGGGTAATTTGCAAGCTTCAGTGTTGCAAGAACATAAATAGAGAAGTGTTGTTATTTAAAGAGGAAGGAAAGTTGTAGAAACTTTTAGAGGATGGTTTAAATGTCTTTAAATAAAACAACTAATTTTCCTGTCTGAGGATTTTCACTTTAGAGTCACAGCTAAATAGAAAGGTTTTTGCAGATATGTATTAGATTATCAGACACTGAGGTTTCTTTTAGCCCCCCAAATTAATTCATGTTAGAGATTTGTATGCTTTCTAAGATTTTAAATTTTTAATGAAAGCATTGTCAGTGTATATAATGCTCATATATAAAATGCTTGTATATAAAAGAGACACACAAGCATCTTTGCAAAATCAGTTCCAAAACCCAGATGCCCTGGCTGGTGAGCTCACCTATGCAGAAAATGTCAGCATGGTATTCTTACAAGATCCAGCATGAAACCCACCAGAGTGTTCCAACCTCCAACTCTCAGCTCTTCCCCACTTCAATTCCAAACAAAAATCTCAATGGTAAATTTATTATTTTCACTTATTCTTCAATAGAAATAACAATTTGTGCTCAAATGACGAAAAAAAACCTGACCACTTTCCCCCAGATCACAAGAAATGACAGTATAAAAGATTCATTAAGGGAAAGTTTGTGGAAACCTTCATGGATTTAGGACCTACTTCTAAAATCAGCTGCTAATGATGGATTTAGAGCCCCCTAAACCAACATAATTGGAAAAAAATATTGAGAGTGCAAAAAACCCCAGATATCTGCAAGTGACTGAGGGATTGTTTCAGTGGAAACCACTGCAAGATAAAGTTTTGCTAAGGTGCAACTGATAAGTGGTTTGTGTACAAGTTTTATCAAGATACGTGTTCCAGGCTTGTAGAAGACAGGACCAATGGTTTGTACCTCAAGGAAATGATGTTGTACACTGATGATTATTTTCATATGTCTTGTTGTTGCTATTGAAACATGAAAGCACTTATCTTTATGTAGTTTCCTTTATCTCTATCAATCAGTTGTAAATTCTGTTTGATTTTCCAGATCCTTTTATAGTCGGATGTTATTTTAAAAGGACTGGAGTGTATAGAGAGCAGAGCAGCAAAAGGGCAATTTTAAATTTGCAGGCTGAAGGAAGCTGTATCATAGGCAGGGAGGAATTTACTGGCCAGTTTTTTATAAACTAATAAAATTTTTGAGAGAAAGTAGCTGATCATCTACTTGCTGCATGATTTCTCTTCACCTGGAACAGGAATCCTTTGTCAATAACAAAGCAAAGCTGTTTGCAGAGAACAGCTCTGCTTGGCATCCCTGATCCTGTCTGCAGAGGAAGGAGGGAGGCAGCAGGATATGTTGCACGTGTTGAAGTCCTTGCATTGTTGTCAAGGAAGTGATTTGAACTTCTGGGAAATCCATAGTTCCTCTTTAATATGTCAACAGGTTAACAGTATTGTGCAGGCTGTATCTGGCTGTGCAAGCAAGGTGATGTTTATGTGGTTGGCTAGTGATAACAACACCCAGATAAGCTCTGATTCCTCCTGGAAATATCATCTATCCATATGAGCGTAAGCACAGGTGTTGACTCAGTTAATCCTTACTGGCCTGTTTTTGTTACAGGACACCAATTCATTCAGCAAATTCAATCCACACTGTAAGTGTGGAATGTCTTCATATTTGCTCAAAACTCACTGTACAGTATTTTTCCTTCATAACACAGTTTGAACTTGAGAACAAGTGCTCTTTTTAAATCCTGTTCTTAACAAATGCTGGTGAAGTCTTTGAAAACTCAGAAGTCTGAAATGATGCAACATTTTCCCTCCTGTTCTCTGCTTGGGAAGGGCCACTTGGCTGCAGCAGGGTTTTGAGGTGAGTCTCCAGGAAGTGTCCCTGGGTGCTGCCCTCCCTCTCAGCACCCACACATGGAGTGGGTGGCCCAGTGTGAATGTCAAGGACCTGCTACAGGGCAGGTGCAGGTCAGGGATTGTGGGGGCCACTAGCAAGAGGGGTCAGAACAACTTCCTATCATTTTTTTTTGTCCTTTCAGTCCTCTCTTAGGACATATGCTCTAAAAACTTATTAAATCACAGCACAAGAAAATACTGCCACCCTGTGAGATGCCAGCACAGCTCAGGCCTTCTGCAATTAGAAGGAATAATTAAATTATTTTTCCCGTGAGGAAGAGCTAGGGCCAGCCCAGTAGTCTTACCAACAAGAATTGGATCAATTCTCAAGAAGGACTTGAAAAAAAATTTTTTTCTGGTCATAAAATCTTCGAAAACAGCTGGAATTGGTAAGAGAAAGATATTTTCTCATACCTTGAGGTTATTTGCCAAATATTGAAAGAGAGATCCTGTTTAATATTCAGTCTCTAGGTTTTCTCCTGTGCCTTTCAGAATGAACACACTATATCCAAGCTTTTGATCTCTTTGGGCAAAACAAAAAAAAAATCAACGTTTGTGTTTTGAGAGATTTCACTGATAAATGGGTTGCGTTTGGAGGTTGAAGCTACCTTTTCACATTCCTCCTGCACTACTGGCTTGGAATGCACTGGAAAACCTCTGCACCTATTGGGCATTTTTGGCACCTTATTTTGAAAGGCCACTTCCTTCAGTTTATTTATTTTTATGCCAGCTTTTGTGGCTTTGTCCTTTGCACTCCACCCTGGGTGATCTCACAAGAAATTCCAGGTATGTCTCAACATAAAGTTTGCAAATTCTCCCAAGTCTCCAAGAAACCTTCTGCCTGCCCTACTTCCCCAATTACTTTCCATTTGGTTATAAAATGTTGTTTGGTCAGTGTTCTTTCCAGTGTTGACCCCATCACCAGAAACATGCTGTGGCCAGTCTGATCTCAGCCTACAAGAGCAAGTATCTGCTTCCTCCTGTGCTGTGCAGAGAGAACCAACTGGGGCTGAGTCACACCTGGTGAAACTCTGGGTGGTGTTATTATAGGGGAAAAGTCATTTGGAGGAAAGTGAGACCAAAAACTCAAGGCAGAAGTAGAAATGCTGTGTATCAGCAGAGGTGCAAAGAGTGGAAAGCGCCAGTTGGATTTGCACAGCCTTGTGGTGAATCAGCATCAGGGCTGTGCCTCCAAACCTCTTAGTGCCACCCAGCCACCAGCACCAGTGAGAGCTCTGAGATGCATTTGAGTACTCTGTGAGGAAGTAGATGAAGAGATTGGAATGGAAGAATAGAGGATTCAAAAGAAAATGGAATTGGGCACTAAAATGGGATGGGAAACTAGCCACAGTTTTCAGGGTGTCCATTCACAGCACATTGAGCCTGCATAGCTGGAACTGGAAGATCTGCAGCAGTGCAGCAGAAAGCTCTCCAGTTCCCTATCCTTGCCTGTTCATTCTCATATTCATTTCATTTTATTGTGATGGCATTTTAAAATCAGATCTAGTCCCAGGCAGGAGGGAGACACATTCTGCATGGGGACGGGGACAATTGTCAGGAGCAGGGCCAAGAGCTCCTTGTTCAACCTTCATAGCAGGGGTGTGCTCACATGACTCCACTTGTGTGAACCTCTCCAGGTGCGGTAGCATGGAAGGACATAACAATGATGCTTTTATTGAAGTTTTTGTGGGTTTTTGGTTTTTCTTTTTTTTTTTTTTTTTTTTTTTAATCTGGTGAAGCTAGATCCGCCTGCTCCTACTGCACAAATATCTTGGGTCATCTCTTAAGAGTTTTCTGTTTAATAAAGTTCAGTTATAGTGGATTAAATTTACATCACTGGTGAGTTGAGAAGTATTTGCCATTTTCTAATTAACAGGTTAAAAAGTTTATTTTTGCATAGAGGATATTTATTTTTTGTGGTTCATCTTTTCTCTTTGAGTCAGTTAATTCTTGCATCTGAAGTTTGTTCTGCATTTTTGGGCAGTAATGCACATAAAATGCTTATAACACCAAATTGCCAGGATGTTTATATTTCTAATTTAATCCATTAAACACAAAGGAGAGCACGCTGTGCTTGGGGTTTAAAGCGAGCACTCGGTACCCCTTGGCAGAGGAGCTCTGATTCGCGTCCCTCGGCTGCCACAGCCACAGCTCAGCCGATGGCTGCCACCAGAGCAGAGCGCGACAAAGTGTCAGCCACAGCTACCCACTGGTAGCACGTATCCCCTGGGTCTGTCCCTTTCGCCTGTGCAGGCTCAGACAGGGTGTGGAGCCACAGCATTCCCAGGGGAAAGCAGGGAGCTGGCGCAGTGCGAGGCCGCCCGCCTGCTGCCCCGCTTCCAGCGGCGCTTTCCTCTCGCTCCGCGGGAATCCCGGCCTCCGCCGGACGGCGCTGGCTGGTGTCGGCAGTGCCACTCCCGAGGATGTGGCACTCCCAAGGACATCACTAGATGGCGATAGATGCTTTAAAACCGAGTCAGAGTCTCCTGAGGGTTTGCCGAGGCCGCGGTTAAGGTTCTAGCCGAGCCCCGAGGGGGCAGGACCTGCAGCCTTTGTTCCGAGGCAAGAGGACAGCACGCTGGGCTGGAGATACAGGGGTAGCTGGAGGGCCTCGCGTATGCAGCGAGGCAGCACAAGGTAACCACATCCCATTACAGCTGCTGCTGCTCCCGAACTTGGCTGAGTAACCTGAGCTTCGTCAATGGACCAGAATAATAATGCTGAGGTGCCCAGAGTGGCATTTGCCATGTCATTGGGGAATATCAGTCCTGGAGCTCACTCCTAGGCTGCAGCACGCTGCCTTCTCACGAGGCAGCCATCCCTGCACCGCTGCGGCTTCTCCATTCTGCATTCTGCACTCAGGCTTAGGCTTAGTTTAATTTCATGCAAGAAGGGTGGGGAGGAAAAAAAAAAAAAAAAAAAAAAAAAAGGGGGGGAGAGAGAAGAAATCAAGAAAAATTAAATTTAACTTTATATAAAATAAAAGCCAGCTTCAGGGAAGTCTCTTGCTGGTTGGTTAAACCACATTCTGAGGAAGCTGTGGGAGCCAAATGTCCTTATTATATGTTGTAAACATGATTAATCTGCTTTTCTGTATAAATGAACTTTGTGATTCATTGCAGTCATACAACCTGCAGAGAGTTTCAGTTCCACCTGAATTTAAAAAAAAAATGAGCTGAGCAAACTTGCTGGTATTTTCTGGCCCATGAGGCAAAACTGTAAAGTCACAAAAGGGTTAATTTTTGAAACAGCTTCAAAATATTACTGAAGTTGTGATATTACTGCTGCTTGCTGTGCTCTGCTATGGGAGAAGTGGCATCTGTAAGTGATGACAGGTCACCGCCTCACAGCAGGGACAGCAGGACCTGTTGAGGCACTGGAACTTGACCCCTGCTCCTCCAGTCTCCATAGCACATCACCTTCAACATGATAGTCACGGACCTGCAGGGATATATTTTTACAGCCTTCATATGTGCCCTTGCTCAGATTTCCTCAGGAAACTCAGGAAATAACTGACCACCTTAAGAACAGATTTTCTCTTCCTGGGGGTCAAGGTGGAATGTAGGGAGAGGCAGAGTCTGGTGGGCTCTGCAGCCTGGAAATGAATCTTTTCAGTGACAGGATGAAACCAAGAACAAAAGCAATTTCTCATGGCTTCATGTTCTTGACCACTTTCTAAGTGCCCTATTTCATATACCCTGAATCCCCACATCACACAGGAGAGTCTGGATGAAACTGGACCCAGTGATCTGGATAGAAAGAAGAGACCATGGTCCAGATGACAGTCTTTTGGTTTCCAAGTACCAAGTCTCAGCCAGAGAGTGTATCTGCATAGACTATCAAGTTTTTATCTTCCCAATGGCATTATGAGCAGGAAAAGTGGAGATGGACACCAAGGTATTGGGAGCAGAAGTGACCCACCAGTGTCCTGAGAACCTGCTACAGAGGAGGGAGTTGCACCTGCTGCTGAACCACCCTTTCAGCCATGGCTGGGTCATTTTCAGAAGAGTCTTTTGGTGGCACTGAGAACAGAGAAGATAATTGCCCCTGCAAAAGTGGCTCAACCACTGCAAGGCTCAGTAGGCAGGGCAGTCCCTGCAGGGCCCTGGGGAAGGTGAGTATCTGCTGTGCTGGGGCAGACAGCCTGGCATGTGCCCCTGTTACCAGGCTGGTATCAGCATGGCCTTTTTTATCAGGATGGTGTTCACAGGTGACAGCCCAAATAGTTGCTCTGTTTTTCCCCAGAACTGTAAACCCAAACCACATACTCCCCCACGCTCAGTCACTGTTCATAAGCCAGGTGTTTTTTTAGAAAACATGTTGTAGGACTGTTTGAGAGAATTTTATGGGGTTTTCTGGTACTGTTTCTCACCTCTTGGGGGTAATCCAGGTGTGTTAGTATCCACGAAACATCTAACTGTGACATGGTTAAGTGTTGGAAATTTTGGAACATCACAGAAGCCATTAAAAGCACATTTCTGTTTTTCTAAGTAGTTTATTAAGAGAATGAAACCATCTTGTGTCCTTCCCAACCTGCTCTTCAAACTGGTAATGGGAGCTGAAATGCAGGAACAACCTGAGAGGGGAGCAAGAAGAGGCACAGCTTCTTGCTGTGGCGAGAGGGCTGGGTTCAGCAGAGGAGCCCTTGTTGGAGTGCACTGAGGAGGCAGAGGGCAAAACCCTCAAGGTGCATCTGGTATGGGTGCAAGGGCAGAATGTTACCTCAAAAGGCAGGGGCTGGTGCATCTAAACTCCCACTGCCTGGGACGGGTCCTGCCAGGGCCAAGAAGGCTGCTGGGCGCTTCCCATGGTTCTAGAGGGAAGGTTGGAATTGCACCACGTGCTTTTCATACCAGTGGAAACCACTCACAAATCCCTGCTAACCCTGGAAGGATTCAGGCTGACCTAGTAAGGAGTATTCTGCCAAAACCAGAGGCTTAGGATCAAATGCCCCCTGCTTGATGATGCCAAGGCAAGATCCTGAGAATTCCTCCCTGGAGGACATGTGTACCTGGTAGAAACGGAAAAGGAAACTCCCTCAAGCTCCAAAGCTGTGTTTTGCCATTCACAGTCAATGTCAGTCACTTAGATAATCCCTGCATTTAGGTGGGCACTCTCCATCCAGACTGGAGGCAAATAACCTGTCTCTCACTGGCAGAAATCACTGCAGTGACACCAGCCTCAACCCTCCAGACTCCACCGAAAGCTCAGGCCAATCCAGGAAGTTTTAGGGTTTTTTTTTTTTTTTTTCCATTGGTAGTTCAAAGAGTGAACGTAATTCTCTTTCTCCCGTCACTACCATTTTCGTGTGTGCTGGAGCTTCTGGTTTCCAGTTACCACTGAAAGCAGAAGTGAAAAACAGAAAGAAAAGCTTTTCTCAGGCATATTTTAGGTTCAAGCAAAGTCAGGAGGTTTTAGAAACAAAACAGGGGCACTATGAGATAATTTGGTTTGTGTTTAGCTAAACAAATCAAACTTTTACTTGTCTATCCTGTGAACTAGCCACATATTTTCTTCCCTCTCGAATACCTGCTCTGTATTGGCATCCACAGGTCAGTCCCAGTTTTGCCGAGCAGAAGGTGTTTATGAATAATAATATTCTGCTCTTCAGTCAGAATTTGTCTGAAGGTCTCAAAAGAACTGCAATATTTAAATTTTGCCAGAGTAAGAGCTGAGTAACAACAGAGTCACTCTTGTGTACAGATTTGTGTTAGCTACCCAGAGATGCAGTGGCAGAGATGAAAACAATACTGAAGTGCCTTAGCTAGAAGCACAGCTGTGCTTCAACTGTTCACCCAGCTGTCCTTCCAGTTGTCCTCCTACTGCAGACCAAAGATGCATGGGGGGAGCCAAGCCTTGAGACAGCCTCTTATAACTTCAGTCAATCAAATATCATGAGAAATGTTGGAATAAATCCAACAGAAAGGCTCTGATTTTTACTGTTGCTCTAAATCAGCCCTGTGTACAATGCTTCCCTGTAGTGAAGATGGTCTAGGCCCAGAAACCAAAGATGAACAAAGAGGTTTCAGGGAAAAAAAACCAAAAGAATAACTGGTCAGGATGGAGACATGATACCAGACCCATTTATCTGCCTGTACACTTCTTATGAGGGAGGATGACAAGTTTCTGTGCAAA
Organism: Sylvia atricapilla; assembly: GCF_009819655.1. Lineage (NCBI taxonomy): Eukaryota > Metazoa > Chordata > Aves > Passeriformes > Sylviidae > Sylvia > Sylvia atricapilla. The sequence goes on along the minus strand of NC_089140.1, from coordinate 15,426,348 downwards.
GCAAACATGTTTGGCAAGAGGAATGACACCAAGAGAAGATTTGAAAGTGCAAAGATCATTTGAGAGCAGCGAAAGCCTACGGGTTTTCTTTGTTAGACCAGATGACTGTTCATACTGGAGTAGGTCAGCACAACCACAGCAGACTCACAGCAAAGAAGTTTAGGTGATGTCCAGTGGAGTTTTTTGGCCACAGAAAGGAGTATGAAGCCCTGACTGCAAAACTAAAACAAAGACATATATCAATACTTCATGCTGTAATGACATTTTGGCAATGTGAGAACTTAAAAGTTCTCACATGAAGTACACATGAAATCTATGTAGCTGAAAGACTAAACTTTAGGGGTCCCATCTGTCTTAGCTAATCCAAGTTGATACTTCAAGTTAAAAAAAAAAAAAAAGAAATAACTTTGAAACTTAGATCTGGACAGGGAATTATTCTTGCAGCCTCTGACATATCATCACAGGAACCTTCCATTCAGCTCCAAATTCAATTGCTGAAAAACTTAACTTGCTGTGCCTACTCTTATTAGACAGAAAGAGAATAGTAAGATAGAGGAGAAAGGAGTAGAATGTACAAGTCTAGAGAGCAAGACTGCACAAAGGAGAAAGGAAGTAGTCATGCTGATGAGGACAGCTATTAGGGAAATGTTGCAGTAAATGAGAGAATTGTGCCTGATTCCGTTAAGAACTATGGTGATGAAAGAAGGAAAGGAAAGGAAAGGAAAGGAAAGGAAAGGAAAGGAAAGGAAAGGAAAGGAAAGGAAAGGAAAGGAAAGGAAAGGAAAGGAAAGGAAAGGAAAGGAAAGGAAAAGGAAAGGAAAGGAAAGGAAAGGAAAGGAAAGGAAAGGAAAGGAAAGGAAAGGAAAGGAAAGGAAAGGAAAGGAAAGGAAAGGAAAGGAAAGGAAAGGAAAGGAAAGGAAAGGAAAGGAAAAGGAAAGGAAAGGAAAAGGAAAGGAAAGGAAAGGAAAGGAAAGGAAAGGAAAGGAAAGGAAAGGAAAGGAAAGGAAAGGAAAGGAAAGGAAAGGAAAGGAAAGGAAAGGAAAGGAAAGGAAAGGAAAGGAAAGGAAAGGAAAGGAAAAAGAGATTCATACATAAATGCAGTCAGCTGAGGTAATAAAACAAAGGAGTATCTTGATCTTGCAGTGAAAAGTGCGAAATCAGCTAGTATAGAGATAATAACAGCAGCAGAAATCTGACTTGAAGTTGTAGGGTCAATATTGAGCAGGGAAGGGAATAGTACAGGGGAAGGGATGGAAAGATTTCCCAACTTTGGGAATGGGAAAGAAAGTGACTTTGATGTGTATAAAAATCAATTTGTTGCACTGGTCATAAAGAAGTTCTAGCAGGGCACTGTTGGGAATCTATTATAAAATTCTTAAGGTTGAATTTGTTTTGGGATAGTAGTCTCCCGAGAAGGGGCAACAATGACAATTTTGTAGACCAGCAGGTTTTTATTTTCTCTTGTGTACTGGATGCACCAAGGTGCAGGGTCAGTGAGTGACCTCCATTCCTGCTGTAGACAGACATGTCTCTGCCACATTTCACCCCTTCTTCTAGGGGGAAGCTGTTGTATGCCCAAGAGGTGATTCTGGTTTCGTGACAGATCACGTAAGAGAGAAAAAAAACCACAGACCCCTTGGTAGCCAGAGCAGCAGAAAATGGGCTGTGGGCTGGCAGGGCAATTCCCTATCCAGGTGTAAGTGATAAGCTTACAGGTTATATACTTTACAAACCTCCAGCAAGCAGAACATGCAGAAGCTGTTCAGAGAAGCACCTCTTGAGAGAAATAAGAAGGTGTGGAAAGATTCCAACCCTAATGGCATGAGTTGGTAGCTGAGTGAGACTTTCAGGTATAAGCAGGAACCTACAGGGGCAAGGAAAAAGCTCTGAGCAGACAAGTTCATGCCTTGGGCACCTCAGAGTGCAAAGGGAAAGTGAGAGCGGCCTGAGGCAGGTAAGGTCAGTCAAAGGATATTAAAACAAGCTGCAAAATATGGGTTAAATGAAGTGGAGAAAGAACTCTCTGGTGGGAACTCTTCCTCTTTTATGCGAGGGCTGCTGTGTGATGCAGCATGCTGGGGGTGTTGCACAAAACCAGCACTACTGCACAGACATTTTCCCTGACAGTGTTTTTACTACATCCTCTTAGTTTCTCTGTAGTTCTAGATTTCCTCCAGTTTCTAGGGAAGTCTGAGCATGAAGAAAAATAGCCAGCCTTTAGACATGATCTAGGGCTGGCATCAGCTGATCAGGTGCTGGACATCAGTTCCTATGTCCTTTTTAGGATCTGGCTGCAGACACCTTCCTCCTTTGAGCTTTCAGGAAATCCCCAGGCCATAAGGGTTGAAAATAAACTTAGTCTCTTACCAGAGTACAGAAAAGTACTTGAAAATATAATAGGAAAAAAACCTTTTCTCTACATTCAGCTAAATCTGAAAGTAAACTTTCCTCACTGCCACCTCATTTCTGCATTCACCTCATGCATAAGAAAACATCAGCCTGAAAGAGACTTTTCCAAGAAAATTGTCAAGAAGGTGCAAAATGGAAGCAACCCCTTGCTTAGGGGTCACTTCCTTTTCTTCCTTCCTGTGGGCTCACATTGTCCAAGAAACATTGGTGGTCAGGGTGGGCACGTCACAGGGAAGGTGGGCATGGAAGTACTTACACTTTGGAGCCCATGAGTGCTCACTTCAGCTGCTGCAAATACACCAAAACCATTGGGGCATCAAGCAGCAGCCTGGGAGAGAAGGCAGATCCTGGGTCTCATTGCTCCATACAGGACAAGGATGACAACAGATGGGATCTGGGACTCCAAAAACATGGAGACATGAGACAGATGAAGCCATAGACAGGGGTGTGGCTCCTAGAGCGGCCAGCACCATGCCGGGAGCATGGACCGGACCTGAGACAAGCAACTCTTGAGTCCTTCCGACATAGCACTTCCTGCTGCCCATCAGCAGGGGCAGGAGAGCACCCTCTGCTGCTCCTGCCCCAGGCCAGGGGTGCTCACAGTGCCCATACTGCCCAGCCCTGCTCAGTGCAGGTCCTCCTGCATTCCTGTGTCCCAGCAGAAATCCACATAGCTCATGTCCGTGAGGCCAGTTTCTACAGCTGGGATCCCTCAGCCATGGCATTTGGGTCTTCTTGTATTTCTGAAGTACTTTATCCACTGCTCTCCATCCCTTCTGTTGGGGGGCAGGGCAGAGGAGCTGAAGGAGTTTCTGTGAGGAGTCCTTTAGCCTGTCTTATGCAACAGGTTAGACAAAATTATAATTATTCCTTTCATCTTTTAGGGTTCTGAACAATTTCTTGTCTCTATCTCACACATTTACTCCATTCATTTTGCCCCATGCTGGAGCTTTCTCTTCTGTCCAAGCTGCAGCGAGGCCTGATCCCCAGGACATCTCCACCAACCCTCAGGGACTCCCCAAAACCTCGCTGTGGAAAGCACCTCAGAGGCTGGGGAACCACACTGGGGAAGGCACAAGACAGGCAAAATGCCATTGCTGAAATATCCAGCCAAAACTGGGGAGAGTTACATTCCCCCCGCAGTCCTGAGGGGCAGAGCTTTCCTCTCAGTGACAGAGACTTTTTATCAACCAAGACAAAATGCAGAAAGATCTCCTGTTCCTGACAGCAAGCCTGTGCAGTCAGGGGCATGACACAGGGAGTCAGCGACGCACCAGGAGTGAGCCCATGGGAACTCTGGGGGTTGTGAATAATCCTGCATTCATCACCCGGGGATGGAAAACATGTGAAGCTCATCACCAGCAGCAGCATATCTCCTTAAGTGTGTGGCTGCCTGTTGACCCAGCAGACATGAAACAGGTGGGCTCTGTGTGGGGTTTCTGAGGTGCATGGCCAGGACTATGCTGCTGGCTGCTGGGCAGGAGATAATTGTGAGGATACTGCTGGAAATGAGGGACTCAAGGCTCAAGTGGCTGAGTGACAGGAGGCAGCTCAGCTGCCATGGCTGGGCTGGGGCAGGAGCCGGCTCACTGAAAGCAGGCAGGCAGCTTGCCTGTTTTGCTGCCTAGATAGCCCCATACAGACTGGTGGGAGGTGGGCAGGTGCAAGGCAAGGGACATGAAGAATCACTCTAGGAAAGCTATGTGTCTTAGGGTACCTGAGGGCAGGATAGCACAAACTGCTCTGTTCTTTTTCTTAGAGAAGGTCAGGGCTTTAAGGTGAGAAGCACCAGCCTGCTCAGCATGGCACAGAGACCTGCTAGCAAGTGTCCTGAAAAGTGGGCAGTGCTAATTAAAGGCCTGAAAAGGTCATATTTCAAATAAAAAAGAAACTTGTGTGGATATTATGAGTAAATGCACCACGCAAATGAACAGACTCAGACTACATCCTGTCTCTCTGGTCAGCTTCTGCACCCTATTTCCTTTTGGTGTGTGCATCACCCAATGATTTGACTCACATGTTGGCAGTGGAACAGCTTTGGATGTACTGTCTCGTGTCCTGAGAGGAAATGAGGTGGAGACACTGACATTGCTTGAAAAGTAGAAATAATCTTTAACCAGCTGTGTGCCGGTGCCCTCACAGGAGACGCGCTGGGAGCTCCACTCAGCACCAGCTGGTGAGCAGCACAGGACCTGATCCTAACACCATTGGCTTCTCACAGTATGTGACATCCAAACCAGCCCAGCACCGTCAGCGCTGCTGTCTTAGGGCAAGCACAGGGCACAGATCACTTCTGCTGTTCAGCACGTTTTGGTACACAGTGCACCTATGTCAAGGATTGTACCTCTACCAAAGGCTTGTATCCTTCCAGGCTTTCTGCCTGCCTCCTCTCCCAGGAAAACCCTGCAACGGCTGGCAGGAGAGAGGGGAGTGGCTTTCAAACCACAGAGCTGTGATGTGGGCTTTACTACTCCTAAAGGCACTGAGATCCTGGCTGTCCCTCTCCGAGTAACTTTAGGTGAGAGGGACAGAAGGTGACAGAATCAGGCAGAAGAAAGCATGGAGGGGACAATGCCAAGCATGTCAAAAGTTTCCTGAATGAGGGAAACAAGTCTCCTTCTGTAGCTTCATCCAGGAACAAGGAAAAACCTGGGGCAATTGCAGGGACAGAGAATAAAAACAGTGTCTTGAGAAGGTGAAATTTATAAAATCCATTCCTGAGATCTTGCAAGATCGGGCAGGAAGCTGAGGTAACCAAGCATAGAAGAGGAAGGATCCCAATGCTTTGGGACATCAGACAGAGAGAGGCAAGGTTGCAGGCAAATGCTGAAGGCAGGCAAGATTTACATTTTTATGCCTGCTTTTTTTTTTTTTTTTTGTGCATTAGTCTCTAATCTGTCTCCAAAACATGAGTCAGTGGGCAACAGGGTGCAAGGTGGCCCAGCTTTTTTCTGCTTCCCCTCAGGGTTCAGGTCCACATGGATCAGGAAGTATCTCCTGTCCAAGCCCTGCCCCACATGGGGCATACTGCAAAGTCACACACATTTGGGCTATTCCATTCAAGTTTTGAAAGTATACCCCCATGTCTGTAAAAATAAAGATTGCCAAACTAAAAGTGACCTTATAAATTAGGCTTGAATTTGTGTCTGTAATCTTATGCACCCAGTTGTTTGTATTTTCAAAACTCTGTCCTGAAACTGTTATGTCACTGTCAGTGCATGACTTCAGCTGAATAATCCCTCAAGGGATTTGGGAGAGGAGCAACCGTCCGGGAATGTTCAAGAGATGAGTCATCCTCAGCAGGCCCAAATTTATTAGCTGGATGTCCCTGGTGTCTAACCTCTGCCTCATTTCTTAATCTTTCAGGCCCAGAGATGTTCATGCTGGGGTAGCACTTACAAATACAACACCAAGAGTATAATTTTGGAGAAGATGATCTATCTTCATGACTTCAGGTACTAATTACTCCTATGAGAAGCTTGTCTCTGACATGATGATTTTTCTTACAGCAGCCCTATCCAGTTCAGTAAAACACTTCCTAAATATGAATAAGAGCCTTACTGATCAAAAAGACACAATGAAGTCCTGTAACCAGGACTATTGCAAACTGTAGAATAGTATCTCCTGACAAGAAAAGACTGGGCATGCAAAACATTAGAGTCTGAGGGAAGGCAAAATTCCAGCATACAAAAGCTAGAGTTAGCTGAAGTTTACAAGGAGCTAAAGTCTGGAAGGAGCACTGTATTTCCTTACATAAATACAGAATTTTCCTCTTTTCCCCAGGCAGCAAAATGATGAAAGATTTCTATTGATGCCCATCTCCAGCACCCTTCTTAACATGCAGGTTTGGTTTTCCGTGTGTCCTAACAAGTGGTCTGGAGGAAAAAAAATTAAAGTGGCTCCTGCCCAAGACCTGCCTATGGATGGGTTTGCTGTGTGGTCCCTCCTGTCCTCTGATATGCCAGAACAAGGGGTGGGCAGGGACAGGCACATGCATTAATTCTGACTTCAGGGGTTTAAATGTGCAATGCTGCCACCTGATAGATCAGCTTTGGAAGTCATTCCCCCTTCACCATGGAAGAGGGAATGCTTCTAGCCCCATTTACAAATGGGATATTTGAAAGAAATACCGCACCTCTTTTTGAGATATGTGTGCTCAGAGACATGCCTTGAGGCCTCCTCCTTCCAGGTAATTTCTGACTACTTAAAATCAAATCTGCACTTACCCACACATACTACAGAGAAGGCCAAGAGAAGATGCCACAGTTAATACTAAAGTCTTGCTGCAAGGCTGGAATGTACAACCTAACTGGGGTACTGCTTGCATAAAAGAGTGCAGAAAGGGAGACAGATCTTCCCAAACATATTTGACATTATTTGGCTTATTTTCCCTCCTGGAAATGTTGCTCTTTTGGCAAAATGAGTTGCTGATACATTATAGCCAAAGATGTTTTCATATTTCTAAGGAAGAACCAACTTAACCTCAAAGGGTACTTGTAGCTTGCCTTAATATATCCTTTCTTATGCAAAAAAAATGGTCTGATTTTCTATTTGTTGGGAGACAACTCAGTGTATACTTGGAAATGCCATGGTGTTTGGCCAACTCTGCCTGAGACAGTGATATCTGGTCTTCTGTTCTTTCAAAACCACCTACACTCAAACCCACAAGGATGCAGCATACATGTCCTTCCTCAGAAGCCTTCAGGGTGGGCAGGGAGCCAGCTAGACCAGTCATCCCACAGGGATGGACCACTTTTCAAACACGTCCCTTCATGGACGCCTTTGCTGGCATCTTACAATTTCTATATGCCAGAAAGTACACCCATGGTCCCCATGTACCCAGCCCCAGTGTCCCAGTGCTCCCAGGGGTCTGGGCTGTCCTTGGGCCACCAGCATTTGGGGGATGGCAGCAAAATGTCACTGGGCTCCTGTCATCTTTGGAGCATGGCCATGCAGCTGGAACTGGCCACCTCCAGGCACTGTGGCAGGAGCTCAGTGTGAGAAGGAGCCAGGGGTCCCTAAACACCTCCACCTGTGCCACTTCTGGCAGATGCCATCCGAGGGGCTGGTGGCCCAGTGTAGAGGTAGATCCATTTGGCAGCCTCCCAGAAGTCCCTCTGCATCTGTGCCAGAGGTCCACCTGGCTGGCTGGCACTGCAGGGTGAGCAGTGCAGACAGTGATTTGTGGGGACCAGAGAGAGCTGCAGAGTGAGAGCAAGCACTGTGAGCTGAGGGGAAGCTGCTTGGATAATGGGGACACCAGGACAGGTTTGGAAACTACCATTATGCACAAAACTAAGGAGAAACAGTTAATTTTTTGGAGGGGATCTTTGTTCCACTGGTGATTAAAGGCATCTGAAGGAGCATCTGCAGGGATGGTGGGATACAGACACAGGCTCTGCTCAGGTTCAGCACTGCCATGAGCTTACCTATACCAGGATCACATGCAGCAGCTCCCATTCACTTGCAATTTGAACAGGCAAGAGAGGAGTTGACAAAGGGAAAAGACCTACACTGGAAATTCACACAGGTTTTAAATACTTCCTCTTTGGGCAAAATGTGTTTGCTTTTCTTTTTTTTTTGTTTTTTTTTTTTTTTAATTTTTTTTTTTTTTAGGGGGTAGGTGTTCTTGTTTCAGCTGGAATACAATTATTTTTCTTCTTAGTAGTTGGTACTACTAAGTTCTTCTTAGTGCCATGTTTTGGATTTAAAATGAAACTCATGTTGATAAGACACTGATGTTTTGGTTGTTGCTAAGTAGTGCTTACACAAAGTCAAGGACTTTCCAGTGTCTCATGCCCTGCCAGTGAGGAGGAGCACAAAAATCTGGGAGGGAGCACAGCTAGGAGAGCTGACCCAAACTGGGCCAAGGGATGTTCCACACCACAGAAAATCATGCTTGGGGTATAAGCTGATCAGAAGGTGTCAGTTGCTGCTTAGGGATGGGCTGGGAATTGGCCAGCATGTGGTGAGCAATTTAATTGTACATCACTAATTCTTTTTTAATTTTATATTTTATTTTTTTTAATTACAATCATTGTTATTATCACACTTTACTTTGTTTCAATAATTAAACTGTTCTTGTCTCAACCCACAAGTATTGTTTTCTTTTCCTTTTTTTTTTTTTTTCCTGAGTCCCTTGTGTTCTTTCTTTACCTCCAGGGATGGGGAGGGGTTGAGCAAGCAGCTGCACAATACTTGGGTGCCAGCTGTGGTTAAACAATTAGGGAAGGGGGAGAAAAGTTGACCTTGGCTTACTGTGAGAGTTAGAGAAGAAGGCAACCCTTCACACTGCCTTGATAAGCCCCTGGGCTGAGCACTGATTCTGTGGCTGGAATTTGGAGGCTTGATGGACACCTTCCTGGGCTGCACATACACCTCATGGAGTCCTTCCCTGCCTTCTCTCGTTTCCATCTCTCGCCCTTTTTTGGCTGCATGACACTTCAGAATGTGATTTGCTATGAGCACCAGGAAGGATTTAAACTTTGCAAACATCACTGATTATTTGACTTCTTCATATTGACAAAGCTATGCTTAATGCCAGACTGCAAGTGGGTCATGGTCTCTGTGCATGGACACCATGGTAGCATCCCTTCTCTGACAATAACTCCTACAGGAGCAAGGTTCACACTTGAGATCAGATTTGTGGGTGAGTGTGAGACTGCCATTGCATATAGCTTTGATGAGGATCAGATACAGCAATTTTCCCTGGCACACCTCACTCTGGGAGCATCCTCCCTCTCACAGCCTGTCTCTGCACCAACCCACCTGCCCCTGGACACGCTCAGGCTGCCCCTGTGGCCCTGCTACCTCCGTGCTAAGGTGCCACGTGCTGCTGCCTTACCAGGAGGTGTGGGACCAGGTGAGCAAAGCTGTCAGAGCAGCTCTCCTTCTTCCTGGTGAGTCACTACGCCCCAGCATCTGTCAGTATGGCTGTGTCTGGTGACCAGCCTGAAGCGGCACCCATGGGACTGTAATGAGCCACTCCCAAAGTCTGGCTGGATTTTTTTTTGGGCGTTGCTGAGTTTGGTCAGCACGCAATTTATAAAGACTTGTTTTCACTTTGCCCGAAGTGTTAGCTTTGGATAGTAACAGTCTTAGAAATGGACCTTGCTGGGCCTTTCCTGTAAGAAAAGAAAAGATGGCTTGGGCTCCAACCAGTGATTTGGTGCTCTCGTGTTGGGAATTTGCAAAGTCCCTTGGCAAGGGATGCAAAGCACAGGAAGCAAAGAAAGCCTTCATGGTGTCTGAGCCTGCCTTGGAAGCAGCTAGTACAGCCCCAAGGGAAGCTGTTCCCAGCCATGCAAACGTTCCCAGTTTTGGCCATGGACAGCAGCAAGCATCTCCCTACATCCCAGACAACCAACCTGGCTTTCCCAGCTGTTGCAGGGTCACACCTCCAGTGACTCTTCCTCAGCTGCTTCTTTACTTCTGTCACTTAGCCAGAGCAACACACTGTTTATCCCAAGGTCTCAACAAAGGAACTAATGCTTGGCCAGGGGCCTCCCTCCCCATTCCCATCAGCTCTGCACCTAGGGAGGGCTGACAAACTTCTACTGCAGCTTCTCTCAAACTTACAAACTTTGGGAAGCCTTGCTGAGGAGCATCATGGTGATCTCAGTCCCAGGGTCATGGGATGAGATAAGAAACCTGCTAGGCCCAGGAGAATAAAAAGCACATTTGGCTCCCTAATTTCATCAGTGTTGTGATTTACCCTCAGCAGGCAATCAAAGCCTGCACAGCCACTTGTTCACTCCCTTCTGGTGGGATGAGGGAGAGGACTGAAATGGTACAACTGAGAAAACTCATGGATTAAGATAAACACAGTTTAAAGGGTAAAACAAATACTGTGCCCATGAGCAAAGCAGAACAAGGAATTCATTTACCACTTTCCATGGGTGAAATGTGTTCAGCCATCTCCAGGACAACAGAGCTCCATTATGTATGTGACAGTGACTTGGGAAGACAAACACCATCACTCAGAATGTTTCCCCTTCTTCCCCCAGCTTTATACACTGACCATGCCATGGTATGGCCTGGAATATCTCTTGGGTCAGGAGGGCTCAGCTGTCCCAGCTGTGTCCCCTCCCAGCTCCTGGTGCACCCCCAGCCTCCTCACTGGTGAGGCACTGAGAGAAGAAGAAAAGGCCTTGAGACTGCAAGCCCTGCTCAGCAATAACAGAAACATCCCTTGTTATCAACACTGTTCTCAGCACAAAGCTGAAACACAGCCCTGGACTGGTGACTGTGAAGAAAATTATCTCTACCCCAGCCAAAACCAGCACAATCAATTATTGTGAGCAGTGGGTTTCCCCATGCACTTGTGTTGTCCTTTGCAGTTTAGCATGAATCTCGGTATTCCCGCAAGAGAAAATAAAACTACACAAGGAATCAACACAAACAGAAGCAAAACATTCGCAAAATTCAATGGCTCAGCACTGACCAGCCAAACCCTGGGGCTTGTGCCACAAGCACAGGGTTTTCCCACCATCTATTTTCATTCCCTCCCCCTCACCTCCAGCCTCGGTTGCTCTGAGTACACAGCTGCTCAGGCAACCAGATTAGAGTAATCTTCCCCCTCCCAGCATATTTCTAACCCAGTTCATTTCCCTGACCTCATTCTCCGGGTGCTGGTATAAACATACTGAGGGATGTGCTTGAGGGATGTGGGATGTTTGGGATGTGATGTATTGCTCCAGATAGAAATTCCTGCTATGCTGCAGCCTAAGGCTCACCTGAGAAATAGTCCTCAGCTATTAGAAAGCTGACAGAGCTGGAAGCAATGTTTGGTGTTCAGCACACCTGAACAGCTGCTTGTTGATTGTGTACCAGTCCTCCGAAGTGATATTTATCCTGAAACCCTCATACTGTTTAGCCATGTGGATGTGTCTATAAAGAGTTATTGGTTCACTCAGCCAAACCCTTTTACCTTTGTCTGGCAACACATACATTTGTATGTAATTATTTTGGATAACCTGGTCACTTACTACTTTCTTAGTAAGAAGATATATGTAACAGCCATAACTAAACCCAAATATGAAATAGCTAGCCTATATTAAAGTGTCTCCGTATGCAGATTTCCATGCTAAACCATTTAAGTGGGTGGGGGAAAGGAGAATGACATTACAGAAAAAAATAGAAGAAAAGTCAGTGTAATATTTTTAAAGCAAAGGTCAAAGACCCCTAGCAGCCTGCAATTTTGTCATGGACCTCATTGTTGAAATACACCGGCATTTGCATTGCATGATCCCTAGCCCTTGTCTTGTGAGAATAAACACCTTAATTTTATAGAAGGGAAACTAGGGGAGAGATTATAAACTCACTTCCACTTACCTGAAAACTTCTTCCTACTAATTCTATGAATCTCTTTAAAGATAGCTACTATCTAAAGATAGCTCTCAAAAGCTATCAGCAAAAGATCATAAAATTGAACACAGGTCTCTGAAACCAAAGGTGACCATCCAAACCATTAGGTCATGTTTTCTTTAAGTCAGACACACTGAAAGTGAACCCTGAATATCCTGATCACTACAGTCAGTATAAATACTAAGAGGGCTCCCTCACACAGCTCTCCTCCAAGCAACTAGTTATCTAGAGATTCTGCACAAAGCACTAGAGCAAGTGGGTTATTCCCAGCATTTTTGCAGAAATTAATATCAGGACTGAAGTGCTCCATGTACACAAGTGCTGTGCAACACCCAGGCAGTCCATAAGGAATGTTGGGATGTAAGAAGGAGATTTTGCCAGACATACTTACCATCTATTACCAGAGTCCAAAATCCATCAACAACCACCTTCACCCTACTTCCCAATAACTAGAACGATGTCTGTAGTGTACCTGGACCGTGGTAAGGGGTGTTGGCCCAAATGCAGTTGCAGTCCCATGCTGTTTTTGAACATGAAGGAAGAATGACCACATCTCAAGGCACTGAGCTGGATTTATTCATTTCACCATATCAGTATCAAACTAGAAATCATCTGTTTAAGATCATGTGTTAGAGGAGCAACATTAAATAACAGACATGAAAAAGAGACTGTGCTTCAGAAAAGATTCAGTGTACAACATACACAGTATGCCATTTAACAAAAATGCTTATAAACAGTCATCCTAAACATCAGAAAGAGTTTTATAAAAGTTTACGTTCTCATCCCATGGGATGTACAGGACTATGCAGTTTACATAGTTTTACTATCATCCAAAACATCATGTTTCAAATGTATGAGGCACAGCAAGAAAATATAATTCCATTTCCATAGGAACATAAACACTGCTTGTCACTAATGACACGCTTTCCAAACCATAGCACTCACAGAAATTATACATGTGTACAATTTTAAAGTATTAAAAAGCAAGAGTTTGGAGCCTGCCCACTATTACCAATAGGGAATAACATTTGATCTACCCTTGAAAACTATCATAGATACCCTTGCAGTAGTTGTAACTCAGGGAATTGGAGTAACTGTCATACTTGTCAGGGCCAACTTGCCGTGCAAATCTCAAAGCTAACTGATCCTACCGGAGAAAGATTCTCTTGACCCATAGAGAAGGGGATAGCCTCCTGCTTAGCTCCCACTGCTCAGGGAAGATGCAAAGTGAAAACACATCTGTAAGCAAGTGATAATCTGACTCCACAGACAGCTGATAGAAATTAGCTCATTTTATGGGAAGCCCTGATTCTCATGAAGAATGACTAGAGACTGACCAAGTCTTAAAGACAGAACAAGACTGAACCAGTCTTTTATGGGTTAAATAAAGGAATTTTTTGCGGGGGGGGGGGGGGGGGGGGGGGGGGGGGAGAGGTGGGGGGTGGCAGGAAGGTTTTCTCTAAGGACAGCTCAGAGATACTCAATCTTACTTACAGTCCATATGCTCAGTTATATTACATTTTTTCCCGACATTACTTGCAAGCATATATTTTAAGTTTTACAAAAGTGCAAGGCCCAGCACAGGAAGATATCCTGGATTAACACATTCCCAGCAATGTTCTTTTTGCCATCTTCTTGTTGTCAACCAGCAGACACAAACATCACTGCATGGGATCAGCTTATCAGAGCCCCTAAGGGTTTAGCTTAATCATCTGTGCAATTAAACACTATTCACATTTGACAGCCTATAATGGCAATAGTTTTATGTACAAATTGGAAAATCAAGTCTTAAAATCAAGTTTTAAGAGGTAGAGGTCCATTCCTGACGCAGCAATATAAAATGTTACTGAGTCAGTCATATTCTAAGGCTGGTGGTCCCCTAACAATATTGAAGTAACCAGCAAGAGCTCCAAGGTCTATGTACAGTGATCTTTGTCTCTTTAGCAGGTCTGACTCTTCCATGCTCCCATTACACAATGAGGAATCTAAAAAAAAAAAACCAGAGAAACCATGTCATGACTGCACAAATAGCTGTATCAGTTAATTTTCATGTTTGTAATTATTGTGGAATATTTGGCCTGTTATTTTATCTTATTACTCTGTGGTTTAGAAAATGTTTAAGTCCAACGTAAGTCAAACCTCAAATAAATTAAACTCTAACAAACCAACCCACAACTTTAGGACAAAGGGAAGCAGTTTGCAACTGAAAACAGCAAGTGTGTTGAACTACTTAAAAAAAAGTCTCCATCAGCTGGGACAGCTAGGCAGAACTTTCTCATCCTCTGAGCTATAGTGCTAAAGGAGAGTTTGTTGCAAGAAAAAACCTGCTAAGTTTCTGCCATCTGAGAATTCTACTTCCTCATAGGGAAATTTTCAACTAAACACATGACATCATCTTTGTCTGGGTGTGACAATAGAGAATGAATACAAGACCATCAGTTTCAGAATTTTTATTCCTTTTAAATCAAGATCTGAAAAGACAGATCTAGTTTGCAATGGCAGAATTCCCCTGAATACTTGTATAATGAGTGTCTTGGAATCTCAAGACCTATAATAAAGTCCAAGTTTAATGGTCAAATATTCTTTTCATTTTCAAAATAATTGATTCAGATGGTCTGAGCTGGTCAAAGGATTATGCACCCCCAAGGCAAAATCCAGAAGGTACAGTGCCATCCTAAATTTAAAAGCTGTGACTGATTCTTTCGGTGAATTTGTTGCAACAATTATGCATTACAGTGCCCAAAACTTTGCACAGATATCTTTCAAAATATTTATCCCAGTTAAATAAACCACTTGTCTGGGAAGAGTCTTTCAAAGCCTTTTGTCAGAACCCTCCTAATGTATTTGGTAAGCAGAAGAAAAGCATTTTGAAGCCTGTTGGCAGGTTGTTGGCACTAAATCTTGCTTGGGCTTGAAAGGGCTGTTTCCTACCTAGTTTGTGTATTATCCTTCATTAAGCACTTACTAATGCACAAGGGCAACAGCATTCTATCCCACAGTAATTTTTAGTTTTAAAACAAAAGGCTTGTACTGCTGACACTCAGCAACATTAATTATGGTTTAAGTGTGTGTTTTTTTTCCTTAGAAAGACAAAAAGTGTTGGATTTGCTGGTGGTTTTTGGACTTTGTCATTGTTTACAAATCAAGAGTGTCTATAAAACATCTCTAGTACAATGGCAAATTGAGTCAATTTGGGACAACAATCTTTACTTCATGAAGTGCCCTGGATGATTGCCACTGCTTTTCTGATAGCCATTCCTTGCAGAGCCTTACAGAATTCAGGCTAATTCCTCCCCATGGGAGCCAAGGGCATTTTACAGATCACCTAATGACCTCGGGTCTGATCTCATGTGATTGGGATTCTCACCGGTCCCTTTCCAGATGTGTTTTGAGTTTCCTTGGTTCCTTACCACTCATTGAAATCAAGATTTGACACGAAGTGAAGTCCATAAAGTACGAGGCAAGTGAGCCTTATCCCATTACCTGTAATATTTTCTGGCAGCTGCAGATCCTTCCTGGCCAGCAGTCTTTTCCTTTCAAACAACGCCGAGTCCAGGCTCTGGCACCGCGGCTGCTCTTCCGGGGGTGGGTGTAAGGCTTCGTGTTTCAGTAAGTCCGCTGCAGACAGCCTGTGATTAGGATTCCTGTCCAGAGCAGCTTCTAGCAATTCTCTCATGGAAGTGCTACAGTCCTCAGCAATATCCTCTAAGGGGGGAGCTTGCTTGTGTATCTGTTGGAGTGAAAAAAGACCATGGAAACAGTTATTCCAAAAACAGTGGAAGAGGAAGTCAGGGAAAACCACGAGTGGTC
This sequence comes from Sylvia atricapilla, assembly GCF_009819655.1. NCBI lineage: Eukaryota > Metazoa > Chordata > Aves > Passeriformes > Sylviidae > Sylvia > Sylvia atricapilla. The sequence goes on along the minus strand of NC_089140.1, from coordinate 15,410,763 downwards.
TGGGAATTCCCCAGTTAGGACTCATCACCTCCCTAAGTAGGGCTGGTCAAGTAGAACAGAACATGCAACTACACAAAATCCTAGAATTACGCAAAATCTCATTTTTAAAAATCAGATTTTATAACAAATTCTAAAACTCAAAAAAACTTCAAGTGAGCCTAAAATCCAGTCCAATGCAAATTCACCAAATTTCTGTACCCCACTAGAAGAATCTAGGAATCAAATCTGCCAAGGCTCCAGTTTTTATCTGCAACTTCTAAGGAAAACAGACAAGTAGAAGACAGATGGGCTTGTTTCAATCAAGTCTCACATTGATCTAACCCTGTCCTTCCAGTAACCCAAGGCCTGTAAATTGAAACACGAATCACAGAGACAACTCCAGCTCAGTCTCTGTCTTCCCCTAAATAACCAAAACCCACTTCTCTCCCTCCCACCTCTGAAGCAAAAAGGATGATATCATCTCTCTGACAAATATTTTGATAGTTTTTATATGACAGGAGCTTTCCCAATAAGAGCAGAGGAAACCCTCCAACTGATACTGAGCTGGCTCTGCTAAGGACACTTACAATATAGAGGTAGGACGGATATGCAGAACGAGGGTATCTGTTCACCCAGGGCGGGATGCCTGTTTGCATATGAATGATAGTAGCTCCCATGCTGTAGATGTCTGCTTTTGTCGTGTGGCCTCTGCAAAGGATAACTTCAGGGCTCATGTAAATCTGTGAAAAGCAGTTAAAAAAAAAAAAAGAAAAGATTACTTCACAGGGAAAACAACAACCAAAGATGACTTAATGACAGTTTGTGATCCTGGAAACTCCCCTCTGAGGGGATGCATCCCACTAGTACCTGCAAGCATCATTTGGGAAATCAAATAGTTCTGTGCTGCATATTAGTACAGCCAAAGAGACAGTACCTGGACAAACTCATATTTCAGGCTTGCCTTCCTCAGACGGGCCACAGGTCAGTGCCTATAGGCCTTAGCTGAGCTGTGAGAGGCTGAGGTTCAAGCCATGGCTCTGCCTTGTTCAGATGAGTAGCTGAAGCCTCATCCCTCCACAGCAAAAGGAGGTGCCTGAATTGCCAGGTTTTTTTGTGAGGCACTGCTGGGACTGCTCCCTTCTGCTTTAACAATGCCTGGGCATGAGCTAAAGAGAGAGGGTGAACTGTACTGACAGCCCCCCACATGGGGGTAGGAGTCCACTCCTCAGACCCCGTCACACAGAATACTACACAACCCATCTGAGCAGAACTCTGTCATCTTTACTCTTTTTACCTCTTCCTTCTTATCCAGTAACCTGCATGTTTGGAGCTTTATACTGAGAAATGGGATTATGAGGAACAAGCTAGGTCTAGGCAATGCATAAATTAAAACTTAGGTGCCCTTTCCACCAGATTACCCCCAGACCAGTTATGAAGACAAGAATCCCTCTTCTGACCTTTTTCCAAACAAAAATTTTAATCCTTCTTGATGGAAACCAAAATAGTTTCCATCCAAACATTTCAGTGAAACATTTGAATTTGCCAAGAGTCTGAAGAAGGATCTTGGAAGCTCCTGCCAGCAACTGGCAGCTCAGAGTGCAGCTGGAGGAGAACCAGACAGGCAGGATGCAGGAGGCACACCCTGCACAGCTCTGCCACCACCACTGGCCAGGGCAGCAGGTTTCAACACCACATGGGCACAGCCCACAGCACACACCAGGTTAGCAAGCTACCAGATTTGCTTCTGGTTTCTGCTTTTCCCTCACCCAATTTCCCTCTAAAGGATTCAAACAAACTTTAATTAGTTCAAGTCATACTGACACAAAGAATCACATTAAAAGCCATTAACTGACACAAGGGCAGGAAGTTAACTCATCACCACGTGGTTTGACTGCTTATTACCACAGATTGAGAACGGCTGTAGGGATCACGCAAATTCCAAGGAATTGTTCCCAGTAAACTACGTCCCATATCTGCAAATAGATTTTGTGATTGGAAGTGCGTGCAAAGCCTCAGCAGGTGTCTGCAGCTGCTACTGTCTTATCCATTGCTTTCCTCAGGGCTAAGAGAGAATCAGTGCATCTCCGCCCTCCACCTTTAAGTCTCATAAGGAGGAAAGAACAGAAGTTCTAATTTTGCAAAAAGAAGTCTTTGGCAAATACAGTGCAACTTGAGTGAAATCTACATAAGCAAAAAGCAGCTGCCTTCAAAAAAAAAATGCTGGCACAAGATCCTGTCTGCAGTTAAGGTGAGAAAATGGTCAAGATGCACCTTAACTGCACAGGGACAAAATCCAGAAATGAGCTCCAAAGCTCTGATTTCAGACTGGTCTAAGAGTCTGCTGTCACCAAAGCAGACAGCTCAAGCCATGGATAACTTCCCGCTCTCATTCCTTCTGACTGGTGGGCTGGCACTTGCCTGCCAGTCAGACCAGTGTCACAGCCCAGCTAAGACCCAGTCGTTTCTTCATGCTGCAGTAGTTTTAGTTTAGCATTCCTGAAAATGAATCATACCTTCCACATTCAATAAACTTTAGCAGACAACTTTCTACCCTCAAATGGTTGTAACTGAAGCTTACATATTTTAACGAAGTGACAAAAGCATAAAAAAAGTGTAGCAACTGCCTAGAAAAAGTATTTCCTGTAGAGCAGTTTCATAACAACCACAGTTTAATGCTCTGCATGACTTGTACACAAAAGCAGGAACACCAGTTTTTTTCACACTACACCATCTAAACAAAATTTAACTATCTTTTAATCCTGTTGCCCAGAATTGTAACTACTCATTTTCATAAACACAAAGAAGATTCACTACATTCAGACTTTCTGTGCTGTAGAAGTGAATAAAAATCCTAACTCCCAGAGAACATGCACGGGACAAAGGTTACTCCACCTGCCACTTCCCTGAAGGACACAAGTCCCTGCCAATATCAGATGTAAGAGAAACCAGCCTGCTCACAGGCACAATGCTGCATGGCAGTGACAGAGCCCCAGCCAGGGGCTCCACAATTAGATGCAGGAACAGCAGGACAACTGCACTACTTCTTAAGGCTGCATAATACAGGGTGCAAAATTCAAAGAGGACTTTGGACAGTTAAGATCTTACTTGGAAAAAAAATCAAGAAAGCCAGACTACACAGGGCATTTGTGGGTAACAGGATTAGGCACTGTGGAGAGGAAGAGGCCTAGAATGAAGACTGTGAGCAGAAAAACATATAGAAGCATCAATAACAGTAGCCTGTAAGTCCTTCACCAGTATCTGAAAATCTCCTTTCCCAGTACTGTCTCTCCAACTTCACTTTGGGCTGCAGTGCTGCAGCAGGATTGCTGCTTCCCTGAGACAGCAAACACCAAATGTGGCCGTATTTCAGGGCTTGGGGGCATTATCAGCTTTCTGAGAACAGGACTGCAGGTGTTAAGAGTGTGTAGAATCACTTTCCTCCGACTAAACAAAGAACTAAGTGTCTTTCACTGGGCAAAGTGAAAACACTGAAGTGTTTTCACTTTTCACTTGTTCTTACTAATACAAACTTGGCCTGTCCTCCAAGACCCAGATCCTTACCAGTCTGTTCCACAATCATGGAAATTTCCTGTTTACACACATCTCCATCATTGGGAAATACCCTACCAACTCACACTCACCACTGTTCTTATTCTTATTAAAAGCACACAAAGCCCCAAACCAAGGTAAAAACCCCACAAAGCTCATACATGAAGTGCCAGAAAGCATGCTGCTTCCAGTTCAGCAAGCATTTTAAGCTCTTAACTCCCCTGACTAGAAAGACATCGAAAACAAATATTCAAGTGTTTTCTCAATAATCTTGAAAAAAATAAACAAACAAACCTGACTTTTTGTGAAATCTTGGTTTATCCTATCCCTCTAAAAAGTGAAATGGTTTTTGTCAGTTACACAAGGATCTCCTCTTTACACATGTGGAAGACTGTTAAAAGGGTAAGTGCCAACATTTCAGCTAAAGCATTCCCTGTAAACAATTTCCTCCAGCAATAGACCACAAATGCCACATCTGCAGCAGCTTAGTTGTTTGCCAAAACTCCAGCCCTGGAAACAACCGGGCAGGAATGCAGTCCAAGTGGTGTGCAAAATCTCAAAGTCACTGAGAACATTGAAAAGGACCCCACCTCCATCATTGTAATGTCTAAGCAATTTTACCAGATAATCATGAACCGTGCCCTGTACAACCTCTGAAGAACCAAAGGGTTACATGTAGATGAGGAACAGAGGTTAGAAGGGCTAAGGAATGAAAGCCAGACATCTGTAATTTCTGTGGTTTTGAAAGAGGAATCAAAGTACAGTGTTGAGCAGGTTACCCCAGTCCATACTGAGTATCTCAGACTAAATCTTTGCTAAGAGCAAAGAACAAATTCCTGTTTGAAGTGTCTCTGACCAGCTGCTGAAACACTGCAAACAACCCTCCTCAGAGTACTGTTTGACTTCAGTGAATAATTGCTAACAAATGGGACTGCAGAGAAAGTGACACAGCTTTCAATGCATTCCATTCAGCAAGTTGAAAATATAAATATAAGTGAGACTCTATTAATGTTTGTAACTTTTTAATAGGTTTTATAGTAAGTATTTTACCCATGCTTCTAACCCTCCAGCTTCAAATTTGAGTCTAAACACCACAACCATAGGACTAATGCAATGTAAGGGCTTTTGTCCCTTCAGCTTCTTACCTCTGTTCCTCTAAGATCTTTGGGATAGTAAATGTCTTCAGTCATCTGAACACTTAGGCCAAAATCCACCAAAACAGCCTTAGTTGACATAAAGACAATGTTGCTTGCTAAAAGAAAAACAAAAATCATTTAAGTGTCTGGCACATCTTGTATTTATTTTACAACACTCCTGTTTCATTCAGATGCTAGCCTGGAAAGAGAAAGAGATTAGCACAACCACTCTCTACAGCCAATATCCTTCTAGCCAAAATAGGTCTGGTAATGATTTGGTTCAATTTTAAATCATATCTTAAAAATCAAACTGGACTGGTTTATGTAAAAGAATCAATGCTTGGCCATTTTCTTAGCTTGAAATATAAAAAATACAAAGAGAGAGAGAAAAAGGCTAAGGGTAGAGGAGGAAGGCAGAAGACTGGTAGCACCACAGCACAGCACTCTGAAGATGTTTAATGGTCTCCAAGGTGGAGATCATTCTGGGCACCTCTGGCTATAAACACCAAAACTGTTGCTCACCAAGAGGTTTTTCTAGAGCAACAATTTAAATGAAGACAGAAACACAGAGTAACCAGGACCCCTCCACAGCAGCCACACCAGTCACCTGCCCTGGTCTATGAGGGCAGCTCAGTGTGGCAACAGGATAGACAATGGCTGTAAAAGTAATAGAAGACTAAGCATTTCAAACTCCCTCTAAACTGCAGCAGCATCTAGGAACTTAATTTACTTTCCTTCATAAAACTCTGCCTAAGGCACAACTTTGTACTCAGAGGCTTTGCTTGCAGCTGTATTTCTGATCAAAGATTTAAGAACGTAGTGCTCAGTGTGAACCTTGAGAAATTCTTGTTTGCTATTTCAGAAGATGTGGTAAAATGAAGTCTCCAAGTTACACAACATAAACACATTTCTCTTACAGGAAACTGTGGGCCATTTTCCGTCTTGACAGTGCCTACCATGACCACCCACTGGGAGGACAGACTTGATTTCAGCAGTGCTGATTCCTGAAGCAATGCTTCACACAGCTGCCCCCTTACCAGTGCTATAGACTCTGCAAATCTGTAATTTTAAGGACAACTTTGAAGATACAGATTTTAAACACCCCATAAGAGATGGTGCAAAGGGCCACAGTGCAGCAGGATCTGCTGCCTGTCTGGGACCGTACTCAGCCCCAGCTGCAGCTGAAGCTCCCCCCACCAAACAGCCTGATGGTTCAACTGCTCTCCAACCAAAAGTTATAATGAGTGGCAGCACTGAACACCTCCCCAGAACCAGAATGTCTTCCTCCCCTTCCTTGCTCAGGGCATTTTTTCCTCTCAATAAATCCTCATCTTCTGTATCAGCAGAACAGACTCAATTGCAGCTCAAAAGCAACAGACAGAGTGAGGAAGAAATCAGAGGTTTTGGGAATAGTCTTTTCTATTGATTCCACCTGGGGAGGGAAAACACACACTGCTCCCTGCATGGAGGCTGCCTTGCCAGGCGGTAGGCATGTCTCCATCTCAAGCCTGGACTACCCAGCTCACCCCAGGCACCAAACAGGCAGGAGCATGATCAGGGCTCACCCCAGGCACCTCTGGGCAACCACATCTGCCCCAGGCAACCTCTGCCTCATCACCTGCCCTGCATCCACCAACACAGGAAAAGGCTGGGAAAGGTGAAACACACTCATATCCACCACCTTCACAATGGGCTGGTTCTCCTATTCACTACATAGATGTAGTAGGCTTTGGGCTGGTTTGGTTTTTAGATCACTTAATTAATGTCTTTGCTACTGGCAATTAAAATAAACCCATAGGAAAGACTCTTACTACAAATGAGAAAGAAAAATTAAGGGAAAAAGTAATCAGTTTTGTAGCTGTCAGAATCTCAAAAGTTTACATCTAAAGTACTCACCCATACTAAATTTAAAAAACCCAATAAACTAAAAATACAAAACTGAGATAAAAATTTAGCAATTCCTAATAATCATCATCTGTGAACTACTGTAATGCTTCAGTCTGAATATTTCTACTTTAAACCCTCAAGTTTAGCTAAATAAACTCACAGAGATGAATCTATCTGTGGGCAGAGGTGGTAGAGAAACAGCATTTAATACTAACTTAAATGCAACACATTAAAATTGAATTTTAAAGCAATTTAATACTAGTGTATATAATTCAGGCTTCACATCAATATGTTTGGTTGTTTATATATGTTAATATCCTGATATTTTTAAAAGCAAACATATATATTAAAATTCGCTGTACTTGTTGAAAGAAAAAAAACAGCAAAAATTATGTATTTATTTCAAAAGTGTCTCAAACTGAGAAACACTTGTGTAGAAATGTAAAATCTAAAAGAAGGTGCGAGTCGAAGGTGAGCATGGAAACATTCAGAATGAATTTATGTTGAAAGCAGGAAACTTCTGGCTGAACATGGACTGATAATCTCACTCTTCAGGTTTTCATTTAAATTGAGTTGCTCATGAATAGCATAGGATCTTTGACTTTCTAATTACCCTCTTTGCTGGAGTGAATTGATAAATAGTGTAAGTAACTCTTACCTCCAGAACCTGACCTTGCCATTTGTTAAGCATTATCCATCCCTCCCACTCAGAGATGTAAGGCTGAGTGCCCCAGGTCAGTCCCAGGGAATCCCCCAGGGCCCCAGGCCAGCCAGAACCAGAAAGGACCCCCAGGAATCACACAGACGTACGTTTGATATCATGGTGGATAATCCTCTTTGAGTGGAGAAAGTCAAGTCCTTTGAGAATATGCTTTGTCACCCAAATTATTTCAAACTCTCTCATAGGACCACAGCTCTCCAGCTTTTCCATGACAGATCCTCCCTCTCCAGCTTCCATGAAGAGATGGATCGTCTCATCCCACAGAATAGCACCGTATAATTCAGCAATGTTTTCATGACGGAAACATGCCTGTATTTCAACATCTGACGGTTTGAACTGTTCCACTGGGACCTAGGACAGTGAAATAAAACCACAGTTATCCATTACAAAAACAAGTTATCCACGTGGACATTAATTATCCTATAGATTAACAGGAAAGGAGGAAGTATAGCACTTGTATCCACTTGTTAAAATACTAAGCTTTACTTTGCTCCTGTGACTTTTCTTTCTTTGCAGCTGAGAGACATCCTGTTAAAAGTTGAGAGATATTTTGGAATTAAGCCCAAATAAAAAATGCAATCTTCCAGAAAAAGCAATGTAGCAAGAGTTATTCCTGTTAAAATCCAGTGATTACGCAAAAGCTTTATGCAAACTTCCTGGTGAAGGAGATAAAATTCCCACTGCTTTTTCCATTAGCTTTGTGCACTCATCTGCACTACCAGAATTACCCACCCATCTGACAGGTGGCTCAGTGCTTGCAGTGCTCAGGCCCATTAGTGACCTCAATTCAGTCCTTATCAGCACTGGTTTATGGCTTACAAGAAATGAAACCTGCTTTGAAGGGAGCGCCAGCAGCACGATATTTCTTTAAAAAGTACTGATGGCAGATTGCTGAGACAATAAAAGCAGTGTTTGCTTACACACAGAAAAGCTACTACTGCTCTGTTTAGTCTTCTTCCCTTGGACTTGTGTCTGTGAAGCAAATAAGAGGCTCATTTATTTCAATGAGAAATACTGTTTGCATTTTCAGAAACATTAGGATACTTGAACTCTGCAGTGGGTTATGCAGGAGCAGCTAACAATCTGTCCCCATGTGGACACACTGGCTGCAGGGGAAGGACATACAGCTGCCTGCCCAAGTCTTTCACACACGGAATTAATACAGGTATTTATTCATGAGCTGAGGGATATAGAGAAATGTTCCAACTGCACTTTTACTGGCCCTGAATATTTACTACTCTATTCAAAATAGTATGCTAAAAGGCATAGCTGAAAGAAAATGTTGGCTTGCAAAAAAGTAGGGCAATACTCAGTAGTTCTTTTGAGGCATCTCACAACCTTAACTCTGTCAGTGGCCAAAACACAGTAAGATTGCACATACTGAGTTCTCAGGGACTTAATGGCACTGGAGTACAGAAAAGTGAAGTCTGAGCACCTCAGTTAAAGGACGAGAGCCTAAAACATCTGCAGCAGCAGAGTTTTGCTACCACCTTCAGCAGTAACAGGATCTCACACTGATGTTTTACCACAGCAGGACAAACAGAAAATCCACTCTGCACCACAGCCCATATGCCAGTTACATACAGTTCTAAATACTTTCAAAATGCTGAAACATTTGCACCTTTATAGCCAAAAAATTTAAACAAGCTAACAGAAGTGTGCATTTCCCCCACCTTGTTTAGGCCAACAAAAGCAAGATGTTCATCAGCCAACAGTGGAATGTGATGCAGACATATTTGAAAATATACTGTAAGTAATATGTTATACAATATTTGCTCAGAGATAACGCTACTGAACTAACATACCAGTTTGCATGCCATTCGTTTCTTGGTTTCTCTGTCTTGGGCTAAGTACACTTTCCCAAAAGCTCCCCGAGGAATAAAATCAGAACCAATATTCCTGTAAGTCAACTTCCATGGAAACAGGAGCACATCCGAGTCAATTTGATAGCGCCCGTTCTTGGGTGTGATCTGTGGAGTTAAATAAATAATAAAAACCACAGTGAAGTTAAAACTACTTCAAATCTAATTAATTTTATACATATAGTGGGGAAAAAAATATATCACTTATGTGAATGATGCACATGATCTGCTTAGCAGTCTTTATTTAGTAACACCAAATGAGAACAGCATGTGAGGTGTGGCATTCATTCACAGCCCAGGCATCCACGTTTCTCTCCAGTGACTAACTTATGAAGTGTAAGTTGCAATTAATTGTCTTGAAACAACAACAACAGCAGCTGGGTTAATGAAATTACCCACCTCTTGTTATTAGATTTACCTGCACATGTTTGTCCTTCCTGTAATCTGTTAACTTGTTATGCCGCATACCTGTTACTCACAGGTTATCTTATACAATATGAGCAAGAGTTTCAGCATTTCCTAATATCACATGTACTGCTAGTTTAATTTTCCAACTTGTATTGGAGTTTCTGCTGCTTATTAAAAGGTCAAAGAAGTCTGTCTTGATTTTACCAGCCACTTTCCTCTAGTTTAATACCATAGATTAAAAAACAAGAGTGGGAGTAACACTGCCTACCCTCTAGGTAGGTAATGTTGTGAACTTTGGTTCTTCTGTACCAGCAACTAGGCAACGAGGGGATTCAGGGCACCTAAGCCAGTATCTTGCTCTAAATCTTTCTCCCAAACAGTTCCCTCCCTCTGCACGTGACAGAGACCAAACGCCTAACTACAGCCATGTGAGTACTGCTTCATCTCTGATGTTGCTTCTTCAGTCTCCCAGCTACAAAATTAATAACATTCCCTATGAATATGCTTCTAATTATTTCAGCCAGTATCTGGAATATCCTTAATCTCCTTACTGCTACTTTATCAAGATTCTTGAAGAGATGTAAAATCACATAAAGGATATTTATCATTTCATGTCTGTCACAGGGTCTCAAATACTCAGCGCTTCAGCTACCCTTTTTAAGAATACACCATATCAGAAAGATTATTTGGTTTAGATTTCTATTTAAGATGTAACATATCATCTTTCATTCTTGATCTGCCTTCATGAGTGCTAAAATTGTCATTTGTGATTGGTACCTACATGAAATAAATTAATTCTTCTAAGTTCCTAAATCTGGGGAGGATAAATTCTTAACCTTTGGCCAAGGGGGCATAGGGGGCTGTCCTTTAATAAAAAGTATTCTGCTTAGGATAGAGAGAACAAGCCTTCCCTCTATTTACTAGACCCAGGGTAAAGCAATCTCTACATGTATAACAATCTGTACACCTTGCTTGCCTACTTCTGCATTTCAAAGGGTTGAGACTAATCCATATGGGTCACACCTTACCCTGGAAAGAAAAAGACACCGAGCAGAGTTGATTTGCAGAGCAAGACAGCAACAACCACTACACTATTCATGCTTTCAGGAGGCTTTTAGGACTAGTTCCTAGCCTCACCCTATGAACATTTGTCTGTGGCTGCAATGAATCATTCAGTTTGAAAAATCCAGCTTGTGCACTTCAAGACCCTTTGTGGTGCAAGCCACTGATGCAAGCAGTCAGTGAGGGTCACCAGGCAATCAGAAACACTTCTGATCCTAACCAAAATGCTGTAGATATTCACAGAGCAATGCACCTGCTGAAATGCATGCACAGGTAATGCCCTGTCTCCAACCCTCAGTTGCATAATGGGATCACGTGCACCTAATAGTCCTTGGTTCATACCAATTGTATGCATCTGTAGAACCAATATGCAAGCAAAACAACCATGAGTATGTAGAACAGTGTCTACCCTGAGTATAGGAAATATTTAATATTACTAAGTGTCATTTCAATGTTACAGAGTTGAAAAGTGATTGTTTTGCAATACTGGAATGCGCCCTCCAAATCAGAATAAAGCAATACCCTGAAAAACCAGTAAGCCTCAAGCAACCAGTGTCCACATATAAAATACATTACATGTGAAATATTTAAGATGATAGATGTAAAGCATCTTAAAAAAATACAGCAGCAACACCAACATACATGAATAGAATTCCATTGCAACACTGATCTTAAACAAAAGGTTGATGACACTAATATCCAGAGATGGTAGTAGAACACAATTTTAGGGAAAAATTAATACCTAAATATCTCACACATATATACTTAAATTTAGTGGTGTGAGATATTACATAATATTGTAACTCTGTAAATCACACTTGATAGTATGTGCTTTTTCTCTTCACATTACTACTTGTTGACATTTTGTGCAAATAGAGCAAATGTAGGAACTGTATCATTAGATCTTAGGTCTTTATTTTTGGGAGTTTGCATAATGAACGTGTTATTGCATGAACACAAGGTACTAGAAGGTTCTTACTATTTCCGAGACCTGTAAACCATCATAATTCATAGAATCATAGATAGGCTTTGGCTGGAAGGGATCTTAAAGATCACCTAGTTGCAATCCCCCTACTATGGAAATTGCAATGACTATGACCTAGTCATCCACTAGGTCAAGTTGCTCAGTGCCCCATCCAACCTGGCCTTGAACACTTCCAGGGATGGGTCATCCACAATTTCTCTGTACAGTCTGTTCCAGAGCCTTACCACTCTCAGAGTAAAGAAATCACTACACTTTTAGTTTAAAATCATTCAAGGAGGAATGATTGTCCTATTGATCCTTGTCCTATTACAACATACCCTTCCAAAATGTCACTCTCTGTCTTTTTAATACAAGTTCTGGTTCTTAAAAGCCCCATTTAAGTTCTGAAAGGACAAAACGAGTTGTAGATTTTGCTTTTTGACTGCTTGTCTCAAGTTTGTATTCAACACTGGGAAATGTTTTCTAACCTCCAGGGATACTAAGAGATAACAGAGTGGATCCGTCTGACCAACAGTCCTTTCTCCATTGCTGCCTGAGACTGCAGGGGCTAGACCTGATAGGCTCAGAGACCCTTCCAGCCCCAGGGCTGCGCAGGAAACCACAGCCTGTCACTCCTGGAAGTGATCTTTATTTAGAATCATTAAAAACTTCTAATTCCTAAAATCTGTGAAATGACAAGTAAAAGGAAAACAGACATACCATATTCAAGAGGATTCCAGATTCCTGTTGTCTGCATCCCTTGAATTGTTTTGCAGTGTTAGACACCTGATTTGCAAAAGCAAGCAGGTCTTCCACAGTCCCGTATTTGACCGAGGACATCAAAGAGACCTCCCTTTCACAAAACAGCAATGATTCTGCGCGTTCATCATTTTGATTTGCCTCTTCACACATTGTAATTAAGTTGTCTTCATAGACTGCAATGTCTTCACCTGGATAATGGTTTTCCATGATGGCTATCACCTCAGACATGTTTAGATCAGCAAGCAACAAGTCAATCTCCTCTTTGCTATCACTACCTGTGCTCATATACTCCATTACTGTCCACTTTGCAAAATCACTCCTGGAAAAAAAAAGAAACTAACTTGAAAACACTTTTCACCAAAATTTGTTTTAGCAAAATAAGAATGAAAACGAGTTATCAGAGTGATCAGCAGCTCATCATTATATATTTATATTTAAAATTAATAGCTTGTATTACGAAGAAAATAATAATTAGGATCCTGGGTAAAGACAAAATGGAAAAATATTTGCTAGTGAAATTTACTTAGAAGTTATTAATTAACCTCCCCTGTCACTCCTCTCAGAATTTACTATGATAAAGCTTCCCCTAGAAGGAACAGGTACAGTAAGAATACACCACTGTGATAGATATGCAAAAATGAAGGAGCACCCTCAATACAAACAAAGGAATTCATTGTTTGGAAAAGAACGACAGAGAGATATTAACACTCTCAATTAGTTTATGTCTAAGGTAATTGAAAATTAGCTTATGTCTGTATTGACAATTTACATGATGTATTCAGAAAGAAGGAAAGGTCACAAAGCAAGGTCATTCCACTAGTAACATCTGTTAGTATCATTGTATGAAGCACAACTGTCACCACTTGAGATACAAAAGCCATAATTTTTTTTGCAAATAACTGGTCAGAACTAGACTTGAACTGAATTTTTCACCCTTTTAGAAGAAAGTCAGAAACTGAGCTATCATAAGAGCAATGGGCTTTTGAAGCCGTTTCCAGCAGTTTGTTCTGTTCCCACTAATCCTAACAATAACTTTTTAGGTTACTATTGCAACTATTTTGCTGGAATGGATTTACAGCAAGCTGGATTCAACTTCCCCAAAAGTTCCTTTTTATTTCAGAGAGTTACATATTCCAGTTAAAAACATAGCATGGTCAGTCATTAAAATACTGACACAAATAGTTTCCAACACATAAATGTCTAGAGCACTTACCTTGTATTTAACCTGATTACATCACTCAAAACCATTTAAGAACATCTCAATAGAATCCCTGAAGTCATCACGTTTTTCTGAACCCGTATTTACCACTGATGATAATTTCACAGTGTTCTGTGGCAGTCTATTAAAAAAAAGCAAAACAAGTAAAGCCATTGCATACCAGCTCAAGCAGAAGGACTGGTTTGTACTCATATAGATCATTTGCTTCATGGAAAGAAGAGCTAGTAATCACAAGGTTGAGATAACAGGGGATTTTTCTACAGAAAAAGATGACAACTCAAGAAAGAATCAAGCTACTGTATCATCCAGATTTCCAAGTAGTAGTGAAAAATAGTTTTTCCATGGTTAGGTCCTGAGATTTATTCTGTCTCATGTCTGCTTAAGCAAATAGCAGGACCTCCTTTTCCTTTACCAGAACTGACTACAGCATGCCCTCTTTAGAGAGCTCTCATTTCCCTTTTTGTAATCCACTGCACCATCTATTTTGGGCAAAAGATAACAACTAGGCAAAAAAGATACTTAAAAAAAAAAAAAAAAGCAGAAAACAAAACCTTATCTCAAGGACAGGCAGCAGACTCAGTCCCCTGAGGCCATGGAGCAATGCATTTACCCAGGTACAGTTTCTGGGTACGATCACTATCTTTCTTACCCTCACCACAAGGACGTAGAAGCTTTGTGGCACATATTTCTCATGGGTTAGAGTATTTACGTCAGCTCTAATGTGCAGAAAACCAAGCAAAATGACGTGTCTGCGTTGGCAGAGAAATCAGACCACGTGCTGAAAATTCAAAAGGCAGGACAGGACAGCAGATGCACTGTCAGAAAAGGCAAACAGAGTGCCTGTTCCTTTTCAAACTCAGACCCAAACTCTGTGAGTGATAGTGGCAGAGCAGTACCTCTGTTCCCCCAAGACAAGCACAGAGACTTTCACCAGCACTCTCTATCAGTTCATCCAGCCCTAATCAACCCACATCCCCAGCATTAGGGCAGCCAAGTTGCAAACTTTGTGGTCACTAGCACTACTTGATTGAGGAGGCCCAGGCTTTGTACCCTGGGTGCTCAGAGAGGTTACAAAAAGGAAAAAGATGCTGTAGGTGTTTTCTAGCCCCCATCACCTCAACTTGCTCCATGACCAAGCTATAGGCAATTAACAAAGCCTGAACATGATTACTTTTTAATAGAAATGAGATTTCTATTTTTCCCCAGAGCAGGACTTCTATTCATTGTAGGGTTTTTTTTTTTTTGTTTTGTTTTTTTCCTTTTTTTTGTTGTTGTTGTTGTTGTTGTTGTTGTTGTTGTTGTTGTTGTTGTTGTTTGTTTTTATGCTGCTGAATTAATGGGATTCAAAAGAAAAGCAACAGTGCTGTCATAAAACGAACCAAGAGACCTCATGTGTAAAGTCAGGTAGTTACAAACTAGTCCTGAGGGATTTTCTGAAGAAAAACATGCACCTTTAGATGCACTGGTCTTTTGTGGGTAAAGACAAATACATACCACAGTTAAACTAATCTATTCTCTGACAGGAATCTCACACACAAAGCATCTGTACAAATTAGACCAAAAGTAGCTTTCTGGAAGTGCTAGCTCTGCTCTGTTCCTCAATATGTTACCAAACTAGAGCATAATACTAATAATACTCTTGGCAGTTTCACTACTATCCAAAAAGCTCTGAATAACATGAAGAAGTGATTATAATTGCATATTCTCAGTTCTGTGCTTTTGGTGCTTGAGAAAAGCTGCAAACCCTTCACCTTTACAACTACTTGAAAAGAAGAGGTAGTGAAGTGGGAGCTGGTCTCTTATCTCAAATAACAAGTGATGGGACAAGGGGAAATGGCCTCAACTTGTGCCAGGAGAGGCTGGATATTAGGAAAAATTTCTTCACTGAAAGAGTTGTCAAACACTGGAACAGGCTGCCAAGGGAAGTGGTGGAATCACCACCCCGGAGGAGGATTTAAAAGACATACATGTAGACATGACACAGTTTAGTGGTGGGCTTGATAGTGCTGGGTTGGACTTAATAATTTTTCCAACCTAAATGATTTTATTTTTCCTTATATCTAGCAAACTTTAAGCACTAAACACTTACACAATAAAAGCAGTGTCTAGACTATAAAAAATGATTTTTAAAATTATGCAGCAATTTAGTATTATATTTCCCCTACAGGCCAAAAATAAAAGGTCCATTTTCCAGTGGGGAATTCATTCTTCCTATTTATCCTTAAAATCCTGTACTAGTATCAGTGGTGGACACTCATGTAGTATTCAAAATCATCCTATATAATCTAGGTTCATGAAAAAATGACACCACTAAGTATGCTTTACTTAGATTCTCAGCTAAAAAACTGGGTTTACCTGCAGTGGAAAAATAAAACTTCATACAAACACTTAGGTCAGTTGCCAAAGCACAAGACTCTTTCTCCAGTTTTGCCAATATTTCAACATCATCACATGAGTAATTTGTAAGTCAAAGGTTTATTTCTCTATTCTCTGCGTAGCTTTTCAACCCCTTCTGCCTAAGAAGTGTGCTGCCAGAGACCATCCTTATATCCATCATATTAAAAAAGAGTAACTGGATATCAGACTGCTGAGCCCCTATGGGATTTCTTGTGTGTCGAGGATCAACAATGGAAAAATTTGAATAAAATCTACAATAAAAACAGAATTTAAAAACCAAAACCACACAGACAAAAACCCTCAACATCCCTCTCCCCCCCCCCCCCCCCCCCAAAAAAAAAAGCTAGCCACAAACTGCATAGAATGGCTCAACACAATCATACACCCATAATAAAGATCTCTTCTGCTGTTTTTAGAGAATAATCTTCTGGTCTATGCTACAAGTGACTGCTCACTAGAAATGAAAAAAGTCCTTATTTACTTTTAAGAAAACTTATCGACAGACCTTGAAAAACACAAACCCTCTGAAAAAAACAACTTCTACTGTTAAAGAAACAAGAAATATCAACAATTTCAATTTCGACATCATTTCACGGATTCACTTGAAATAAGAAAATCCGCGTCTCCCGCAGCGCTGGCAGCAGCAGAGCGCAGCCCCAGCCCCCCTTCCTGCCCTGCAGCCCTCGGGGACAGCGCAGGTGCCGCAGCCCCGGCGGCTCCCCCGGCACACCACGCAGCTCCGGAGGCCGAGGGCAGCCGGGGACCTGGCCGGGACAGCGCTGCGGCCCCAGCCGGGGACCCGAGCCGCCTCCCCGCGGCAGCGCAGCCCCGCTCCGCTCCGCTCCATCCCGCCAGGGCTCCCCCTGCCCTGCCGCCCTGCTCACCCGCGGGGCGCCGGAGAGCCCGCGCCGCCCGTCCGCCCGCAGCCGCGCCGCTCCGCCGGGTCCCGCGGGGAGCTCCGGGGGCGGGGAGGGGCGCAGGTAGCACCGCCCGCCCCTGGCCGAGGGCGGGGGACCGGGGCGGCTCCGCTCCCGGTTTCTATTTCGGTTTCCCGGCAGCAGCAAGCGCGGCGCTGTCCTAACCCGGCCTCAAGCCCGGCCAGCGATCGCCTGCTGCTCCGGCGGTGGCATCGCGCGGCGGCAATGGCTTGTCCCCGGCGGTGGCATCGGTAAACCCCTTTCCCACCACCTCATGCTTCCGTGGGCGCCTAGAGGGCGTCCACCAGCGTCCTAAGAGTTTAAACATTATCTGAATCAAACTTCAGCTGACACGCGGATGGAATTTAGGACAACAATGTGAAGAATTTGTTAGTGGCAGTAGTATTAAAATACTCCGGGACACAGTAGTGTGAGTTGGGTAGTTGCTAAAATTGGACAAGACTTTATTTCTTATCCAGAAGGAAGTAATTCTTGCAAAAAACTGTGCTGACCAAAAGCTCATCTTCAGTCAGTTCGTTTTTAAGGAGACAAGTAGCAAACAAAAACCTTTACAAAGTAGCAAACCTTTAACAAAACCAGCTGCCACAGCACTAGGAGCTGATGAGTTGAATTTGTCTCAAGGTGTCGAGAGACACAAGATGGATTTTTGGTTCATTATCTGCAGTGTAATGACTATTTGCTTACTGAAGTCAATGGCAAAACTATTGTCTTGGTCTGAAAGACAGATATCTACTAGGGAAGGACAGGGCCTCCCTAGGGATGGAGAATTCATATATCCTCCCTCCAAATTATTATAATTTAGAAAATTAAAGGGGGTTTTAGGCAGAGGTATGGGAATAGGAATAACAGTTCTTTACTAGTATGTATAACAAAGCAAACAAAACTAAAATATAAAAAATAAAAAGAAGCAGTAACCTCGAGGGGCTTTGTGAAACAGACGGGACCGTCCGATCTCTTGGGTGTCCGAGAGCATCAGGCTGGAAAGCTGGAAAATCCCGAGCTGGTGGATAATCAGAAGCTCCGCGGTGATAGCTGGAACTGCAGGAGTGTCCCGGCAGGGCAGGGGGTGCAGGGCCACAGAGTAGCAAAAAGCCCCACAGCAGTGCCGAAGAAACGGCGGTGGCGGGACAGGGCCGGCCCAGCAGGGCAGGGGGAGGCGAGCACACAGTGCCGGGGCACACGGGCAGACGGCGGTGGATTTTCTCAGGACAGGACCCGGTGGGGACAGCGAGCTCCTCCCGCAGCAAGCAGCAGCCTGGCCGTCCTCCCTGATGCCCAGAGCAAGACAGAGCAGCTGCCCCCGGCCCTGTCCTTATCTCCGCCTCCTGACTTTTGGCCACCTCTCTGTTTTGGTAAAACACCCTTAAGCACCCAGTATTTAGTCTCCTAGCAACTAATGGGGAAAGATTCTACAAGTTAAAAAAACCAAAAAATACCCCGACTCCCTTGTTTAAAAGGTTTAAGTTTGCTACCTCTCCTGGGGCATCCAAAATTGTCCAAAGTATGTAAGAAATGACATTCTGAAATGCTCAAGGGTTTAGACTCACTATAGGATTTTCTTTTCCTTAGCATCATAACTGTGTATATTGAACTCTGCTAGCAGGGTTAACCTTTGCTCATTCACGGTTTCTTTTCCAGTCTATACAGATGTTAAATACATTGGCAAGCCTCCATAAGGAAATAGTGTCTTTTTAGTTGAGTTTGACCTTGTTGAATTGCACCACCCAGTGCATTTGCTAAAAAAAAATCTGTAAAAAAAAAAAAAAAAAAAAAAAGAAAAAAGAAAAAAAAAAAAAAAAAAGAGAGAGAGAGTAATGATTGAAGAATAAATTAGACTATAGGAGAGGCCATACCAAGGAGAGGGTGGAATTGGCAGCACCTTGAAAGTGGGAGGTTAAGGAGGCTAAGTAACACATCCTTAACGTGCAGCAGCTCTCACGCTAGGACACTTTGAGTATCGTCTTTCAGGAACTTGCTTGCGCTATTAGTTTTTCCAAACCCACAATTAATTTTAATGAAACCCTTTTCTATTTTTAGACCAGCTTCAAAGAGGGAAAGAGGAGGAGTTCCTCTCTCCACATCAATGAATTTAGGCAGGACAAGTCTTAGGATTCCAGAGGAAACTCACCATGGAGAGATGGAGGAAACACAAGTTTGTACTCCATGGCATGCGTAAGTAGGATATAAATTGAAATGCTCTGTTTTAAAAGCAATCTACTCTCTGTCTTAATGATCATCCTAGAATATAAAACCAAAATAATTAGGTCATAGCCATTACTTACAGACCCTGGCTTACTGGGAGGCTGCCAAGAGTATATAGAGCACTGCACTGAAGACCTACTAACACACAAAGTGCCCTAACATACACTACAGATGTGCCCACAAGTTTTACATAAATGACTGTTTTAAAAAATATTTTCTTCAGTACATGCCTGGGGAACCATGCTGCAGACCAATGACTGTTTGCTGAGAGCCCTGCAGCTCTCTGCCTCAATCATCTCATTTCTGATCACACATGCTGCCTTCACTGCCATAACTCGGGCTTCACAGCCCTGGCCCAGGACCAGACAAAAAGAATCACAAAATTAGTTAGGCTGGAAAAGACCTCAGAGATCATCAAGTCCAACCTATAACCAAACACTACTATGTCAACTAGAATATGGCAATGAGTGCCATGTCCAGCATTTCCTTAAATATCTCTAGGATCAGTGACTCCACCATCTGCCTGGCCAGCCCATTACAATGTCTAATTCCCCCTTCTGTGAAGAAATTCTTCCTAATGTCCAGTCTAAAACTACCCTGGCCCATCCTAAGACTATGTCCTCTTGTGCCTGAAAGAAGAGGCTGACCCCCCTGGCTACAACCTCCTTTTCTTCACGCTAAACTCCAGCTCCCTCACCCATTCCTCATATGGCTCATTCTCCAGACCCTTTCTCAGCTCTGTTGCCCTTCCCTGGACTCACTCCAGCACCTCAGTGTCCTTCCTGAATTGAGAAGCCCACAACTGGACACCACACACAAGGTGTGGCCTCACTAGTGCCAAGTACACTTCCCTAGTCCCACTGGATAACACTGCTGATACAGGCCAAAGGTTTTACTTCCCCTTTTTAAGTGGTCAGTCTGCCAAAACCTACGTTAGACCCCCATCACCTTGGCCATCTGACCCTTCAGGTTCACTCCCAAGCCCACCCTCACCCTCCTGGCCTTGGCTGGCAGGGCTCAGCCGGGGGTGACAGCCAGCCCTGCCTGGGCTGCTGGGTGTTTCCTCACACAGGGCAGGTGCTGCTCACACCCACGCCTCAGGCCTGAGCGTGGAGCTCACAGAATCACACAATATGCCGAGTTGAAAGGGACCCACAAGGATCGTTGAAGTCCAACTCCTGGCGCTCTGCACAATGTCAAGAACACACCATCAGCCTGAGAACGCTGGCCAAAAGTTTTTTTAACTCTCAGGCGTCCTGCTATGACTGCTTCCCCGGGGGGTCTGTTCCAGTGTACAACCACCCTCTGGGTAAAGAATATTTTCCTAATATTCAGCCTAAACCTCCCATGACACAACTTCCGACCATTCCCTCGGATTCTGTCACTGGTCACCACACAGAAGGGATCAGTGCCCATCCCTCCTCCTCTCATCAGGAACTGTTGACTTCTATGAGGTCTCCCCTCCATCTTCTCCAGGCTGAACAGTACAAGTCATCTCAACTGCTCCTTTTAAGTCTTCCCATCAAGGCTCTTCAACATCTTTGTTGCCCTCCTTTGGATGCTCACTAAAAGCTTTAAATCCCTCTTACATTCTGGTGCCCAAAACTGCACACAGGCCTCAAGGCCCTGAGGCCGCCCCAGCGTAAAGCAGAGAGGAACAATTCCCTCCCTTGCCAGGCTCCAGGGCACGGCTGGCCTTCCCGGCTGCCAGCCACGCCGCTGAGAGCAGTTTGTCCCTCTGCCCGCAGCAGGCAGCTGTCCGCACCCTGGGCTGGCCGGTTAGGTTTGCTCCCTGTCACCAGAGCGCCCAAAGGAGCCAGGTATCACCAGGCATCACCAGCCCCTCGCAGCGCCCGGGGCCGCTCCGCGCACTCGGAGCGGGCTGAGCCCCGCCGGCCGCCGTGGAACGCGGCGCCTGCGCAGATCCGGCGCGGCCCTGGCGGCCATGGCGCTCCGCGCGGGAGGGCCTGCGCTGGCGCTGCTGCGGGGCCGCCTGCACCTCCCCGGGCCCGGCGTCCGCGGGCACGCCCGCCTCGGCCGCTCCGGTGCCGCCGCGCAGCCGGCTGCCGAGGAGCCGGGGGAAGGTAGGGTCGGGTCGCCGGGCCGCGCTGAATTCGCCGCGGGCCTCGGTGCCGCACAGCCGGCTCTGCCGGGCGGCGTGGGGAGGGGAGCGGCCGCCTGTCCCGCTCGGCCCCACTGGATGCGCCGGTGCATTGCCCACGTCCTCGGCGTGAGGAGCCCCGCAAGGCCCGGGCAGCCCCGCCGGGCAGTGAGGTCGGCCTGTGCCCTCTCGGGCTGCAGCCCAGGAGGCCAGAGTCTGCTGTCAATGCCCCGGACTCGGTTTGTTAAATGTAGATACCAGCTAGACGTGAATCAAGTGACGGGGCTTGTCCCGAGAGACCCCCTCAAAAAGGCGTAGGAAACGTGTGGCTGATGCTGTGTTTTAGCCGAGAACTAGTGAGGGGTGTCTTTGCTGCTGTGCCGTGCTCAGACATCAGTGCCATACCCAGACTGCAAAGGACAGCACAGCCAGAAGTTGTGAGATCACATCGCCTCTGTAGTGGCTAAGCATGTCCAGGTAGTAAATCAGACAAAAATCGTAGCTGTTCTGGCCTAATGCAGAGACATCCTGGTTATGTCACCCATCCATGGCACTTGTCTCTTCTGCATCTTAGTCACTTCGTTTTTCTCTGTTTCTATGGCAGCTGTGATATTTATCATCTTCATGAAGTGCTTGCTTAGTTTTCTGAGTGAAAAATGCTGTATAAAACTAGGCTATTGAAAGAGCTACTGTGATTATTATTTACAAGCCTTTGTGAGACCTCAGTAAACTTACAAAATAAAATATAAAAAAAAATAAATACTATCAAGTAACACTAACAACTGTCATGTAATAATACTTAAAGTTTTTCTTGACGCCACAATATTCCGTGGGTTCTTCAAAACCAAAAACATAGAATAAAGAGCTCTCTACTAAATATCCCTGTGGCTGATGCTAGATGCTGGGAAATGCTCCCCAGCTTCCAAGTCTGAATGACAGAAGGGAAGTATTAACAGGCAACAGCTTCACAAGCTCTGCTGATGTGATATGGTCAGTGGATTAGTTTGAAAACTATGCAGGGAAGTGATCATCATTTCAGATTTGGGAGATGGCCCCTTTGCCTGTATGCAAAGAGGAAAATGTTCCGTGTTTCTGGATGTTCAGCATGTCTCTATACCATATGAATTCTGGAGGCTGTCAGCAGCATTACGAGTTGCCAGTAGTGCAGTGAGATCTGACTGATCTGTGGGTTTATTGTACTGGGGTAGGTGAAAGTGTATTATTAAGTGAAAATTTTGAGTAGGAGTTTACCGTAAAGGAAGGCGCTAAGTTGTAAAAATAGCAAGTGTTGAATTGTTCCACAGTGCTGGGTTTGTGGTAGTGAAGAGAGGCCATCATTTCAGTGAAGCTTGCCAAAGGTCTAGAGCTGCCTCACAGCTTAGCTGGCATTTCCAGACTCTTATGTGTGTGCTAAGTGTTTTGATGGTGAAAGCAAACTAAAGAACAAAGATTCATTGTATTATAAAGCTTCATGTGCACTGAGGGAAGTCAGTATTGTTTTCTTCTTATTTTTCCTACTCCTTGTTATTACAAATGTATGCCTTTGTGAGAAATACACTTATATTTCTTTCTTTCATCCATTCTTCGTTGTCCTTCATTCGTTCTTCATTCTTTTCATTTTTGCTGTCATGATCTTGGAGAGCCAGGACAACCTTTGTTCAGTTTTTCAGTCCAAAGGAAGAGATTAAGTGTACTAAAACCAGCCATACATCTTTCTGTTTATATAGAAAAGCTTTGATGCTTGTTTCTTCACACAGATGCTGAAGTCAGTACCAGAAAGAAAACATTTGCTGAAATCCAAACAGAACGACTGGATCAAGCTGAACGGACTGTTTTAATTAAGTGCCCATCAAAACTTAATGAGAAAAAATTATTGCAGTACTTATCAAGTCATGGGAATGTTAAGAGTCATTTCTTTTTTGAAAATCGTGTAAGTAATTAGCAATGTAAACTAAAATCTAGACTTAAATGGAAAGAAATACCAGAAAGAAAATTTGCTTAAGGCCTCATGCGTAAGTTAAACAAATAATATACACTTAGTATATTAAATCGGTTTTTATCAGTGCTGATGTTCACAAGTTGCTAAGAACTTGATTTTTATTCCTAAGTCAGCTAAGAAACACCTCTAAGGAGCAGGCAGCAACATGTTTTGTACTAAATCTTTGAAACTTTCACATAGCAGCATTCATTGTTCTAACTAAGAGAGATAGATCATTTTTATGTTTCTCAAGTATTTCAGTTTTGAAGATGAATATAGTTAAGAACTTTAATGTTTAGTGCTTGCTTCCAAGAATAGCATGTCTTAAGTATTTTAACCTCTTGTGAAAAAGCATCTAAAATGTTTTGGGATGCAGAACTTAGCATTTGGCTTTAGGGCTGTCATATTAATCTGTCTCAGTAGCTCCAGGAACATCTGAGTAATATCAGTACAGTGAGTTCAAGCATTGTATGCATTTGTCTCACCCTGTATTTCCATTCTTAATCTTCTAGGGCATCAATGCGTTAATAGAGTTTTCAGAAAAGAGCAGTATAGCCTCATTGCAGGATGCTGTTGGGATCCCAGGTGCTTCAGAGCATCATGTTGTCCCATTTAAATCAAGACTTTTTACTTTCACACTGAAAAATCCAGTGAGTCAACGCGTTGAAGAGGCACCACTTCACCTCTCTCCTCAGTGTCACATTCCAGTGAAAGACCTTATTGAAAAGCTTTGTCTTGCAGACAGTGTAAGTAGAGGTTTCTGGATCTCTCTCGATTAAAAATGAGACATCTTCATTTCGGAATTGCAAGTGGTCATGTGAAACTTGTATATATTTTCATGTTTAAAAAGTTATATTAGCATTTTATGTGAATGGTTCTGTCACTGAAGTAAATAAATAAATGAAATTGGCCATTTTAATTACAAAAATAATTTTTCTATATGAAAGAAACGTTTTGGAATTTTGAGAAATAACCTTCTAATTGCATTGATATTGAATAGATGAAAATACATGTTAATAGAAGATGGGTCGTTGTATTTTTACAGTGTTTATTTTTCTGAACTAGATAAGCAGTCAGATGTACATTCTACTGAATGAGTATCAGCTTACAGAAGAAAACATCAAGCTGCGATTTCTGGCCTGTTCTTTGGTTCGGGATTTTGCATGTGCCTATTTCCCAGACAGCACAGTAAAGCCGTTTGGCTCTTCAGTCAACACATTTGGAAAACTGGGGTCTGATGTGGACATGTTTTTGGACTTTGGTGATACAGGAAAGCATGCTACAAAAATGGTAAGATTATGCTGTCCATCTTCAATTTGTTGAATTTCTTCAACAGAGCAGCTTATTTGCTGTTTTACACACAGGGATCAGTTTATTTTTATTAAGGTTTTAAGTGGGTTCATATTATAAAGTGTGAACAAGTTTATTGGAATGTTAGTGTTTGAAGACTTTCAAAAACTGAATGTGACATAGATGAGTTCTTTGCTTTGCTTTGATGTTTAGATAAATTTTGCACTATTAGGGTGAATTTCTCTATGAAGAAAACCCTCATCCTCCAGAATTGTTTCAGCAGAGTCAGACTTTCCCATTCTACTCTCGTGTTTCTTCCCTGTTGCTTCTATGCTTCAGCCATGCGCTGTTAAAGTTTGGCTTTGTTTTTTAGGGTCTTCCTTGTCCTAGAGTGAAATAACTGTGCATGTGTGCACATCTGCCTTTCAGGAGGATTGTCAGGTTCTTTTCCTTACCTTAAAGAGATGCCTTTACGCTCCAGGAAAGTTACTGGATTATGTACTGGGGTGTATATATACTTATAGGCACATGGTGAGTGTGTGGAGGTCTGAAAGCTCAGGATGTGGGATAGTCATGGTGAATACTTATAGGTCACCATTCTAAATGAATAATCAAGTGATTCTCATGTTGCAAAAACTTCTCTTTTTATTTGCGTAGTGACGGTTTGGAAAAAACTAGGTCTGTTTTCCTTAAATGATACCCCATTGTGCTTAAGCTTGTGAAGATTGAAAATTCTCTCAGCTTTTCTGTACAATTTGTATATTGCCATATAAGTTACTTTTAAAGAAATAGTCCTTCAAATGTATATAGTTTTTAGTATTACTGCAGTGATAAATCACAATGAAAGCAAATATGTCAGCTGAAGAGAAGGATCATCTGGTGTATGTGAAGTGTTAAAATCTTTATGTTTAAACAGTGAAGTTGCCTCTTAAATTTTGAAGGAATAACTTTCAAGTATAAAACGTCTGTTTTCAAAGCATGTTTGGTAACTGTTTTCTTTAATACGCATCTTTTTTGGAGATAGAAGTTCTGTTGTGAAATGTAGAATATTTGATGACAAGTGAGTTTACCAGCGACTGTGATTACCTGTGAATGGCTGAGAGACATTACTCTGGGGAGACAAAGGGGAGGTAGCTTTAGTTACAAGGTGATTTAGCAGCAGTGGGAAAGGTGTGTTCTGATTTCTTCACTTCTGTAGTCTTTCAGGACATGCCAGCAATGAGGAGGATCAGGCATTTCAGCACCTATTTACATGAAATAACTGTTTTTGAGCCTTATGGCAAACTGATTACTAATTGTAACTTAAGAAAAGGGGCAGAAGTGGTAACACTCTTCTTTAGTAAGAGTGGATATTAGACCATAGATAAGGCATTTTTAACCCCTGAGCAGTTTGGGAGATTAGTTAATGAATTAAAATAGGGCTCTGATATTTTAGAGTAGCAATTTTTGTTAAAACGGTTTTGCTTCTTGCTTAGGTTACTGTATCAGTTGACCCAAAAGTAACAGTTTAGTTTTAGTAATAGTAATAGTTTAGTATTTGCTGTTTCTGTCTACATGACAAGAATGGGGGGAGAACCACAGGGCTGGGGCAACTGTATCAGTACTTCATACCTCTTAGCTAGCACCAAAGCTACATATGAAGGTTCTTTTTAATTGATAAAAATATCTACTTTATCATTATAAAACAGTCTTTATTCAGTTTTATAACTGTCTGGAAAGGCCCATTGTGGTTTTTGTCACAAATATAAATACCAACACCAACCCACCTACAGGTCAGCTGAGTCCCCATCTTTATCTTTCCTGTTCACTGCCTCAATGTTGATAGTTAGAGGCTCCTTTCACTACTGTACATGCAGCTACAGCCAGGTGGGATTAGGGACTGCTGTCCTGGCATGTTCCACCACACGTGGTGCTGGCTCTGCCCTGGGGAGCTGCAGGAAGGAGCAGGGTGGGAACAGTCCCCTCAGTGATTGCCAGAGGCTCAGAAATTCAGCCCCTGAAGTGAATTTCCCCTTGTGGGAAAGGATGCAAGGTCCATAACTTCTGAATTGTTTCACTTGTCTGTGAGGTCACTAAATTGTGGACAACAGAAGTAACGTGCTCTGCATCTCAGTTACTGTTAGATCACTGTAATTTTATTTGTATAGAATGCAGTCACCCATGACATGTTCCAAGGGGGAGGATAAGTCAGTGTGAAGTATTGGATTAGCAAACAAAATTAGCTGATGTCTTAAAAACACAAGACTATAAAGCAAACAGAGATTTCACAGGTATTTTATTGAGGTAAAAACTAGAAATACAGCAAATCAAAATACAAAGACCTAGAGAGAAGTTAATTTCTGATGTTGGAATATATCTTCACAATATTTTCGTCTTTCAGGGAAACTGTGTATGACATGAGGTGATTATTTTTAGTCTTACAGAGCTGTATCCTGATTTTGAAGGATTAAATAATTTGCTATTTTTTTTTTTTTACTTTTTGAAGTGAAAAAGAGATTTTTTTTCTTACACTGCTACTTGATTTACTAATAATGCATTGTTCTTTGAGGATTTGACATGGAATTACTGATAGTTTGAAGTTATTGGTAGTTTGGTTGTGTTGCCCCTCTGTAATTGTGTTCTCCTCTTTGCAGTCAGAACATTTATACTCTCCTGCTAATTCCAGAATCACGTTTTTTAGCCAGTAATGAGCTGGAGTACTACTATACTTCTGTTTGAACATGTAGCTTTTCAGTAAGTTGATCACTATTAGCCTGGAAGAATTGAATCAGGAGAAAAGAATGTAAAAGAGAGAGCCTTTTATGTTTTTACTTAATATATTTTTACCTATTTTAAGTTTGGTGGACTGCTTTGACTAATTCTTGTCTTTCAGTTCTAGTTGTACAAACTCCTTTGTAAATTGCAGTGGTCTTTCAGAACTATTTTTAAATGTCTCTATTGTTTGAGAACTAACAGCTTGCTTTTAAAATTCCATGTTAGAAAAAAGGTCCCTTTGAAATGGAGTATCAGATGAAAAGATTACCATCAGAAAGATTAGCAACTCAGAGGATTCTTTCTGTGATTGGTGACTGCCTTGATAATTTTGGTCCTGGGTGTGTGAATGTCCAGAAGATCCTCCATGCCCGCTGCCCTCTGGTGAAATTTTCCCATCAGCCAACAGGATTCCAGTGTGATCTGTCAGTGAGCAACAGGTGAGACCTAGTTTTAAAAAGTTTGCAGAGAATTCTGTTGTACTTAGTGTTCTGAAAACCTGTAGTATCAACTGTTTAATCTTCTCTTTTCCGTGTTCTCAACAAATGTGCATTTGGCTCTGAAAGTAAAAAGAATATTTTTTGACTTCTAGAGGTTAGAGTTTGATGTTCTTAAGTTATCTTTCTCCAGCATAGGAAATACTTGCTAGCTGAAGCTGAAGCCTCAAAAACCAGTCTATGGAAATAAGGTTGGCTTATAAAACTGGAAAGAAGGCAGTCAGGGAGTATTAGTCATTATTTCCTTTTGGCGTATGCACAGCCTTTCTTGATTGCTTTTCAGATTAAGCAACTCCAGGACGTTAATTTTTTGGGGGTTTAGCTTCTAGTTATTTTGGTGTCCGTTCCTTCTTCCTAAGGGCCTGTTCACACCTGTTTGCTGGGAAGATCCCTTGGATGCCGAGTGGATTCCCGCGTGGGGAAGGGGAGCCTGCGGTGCTCCCGCCCGCTAGGGGGCGCCGGCTGCCCAGAAATGCCCCTCGGGGCCCCGCGGTGACAGCGCAGGAGTGGCTGTGCTGTCCCCACAGCCACAGAAATGACCCCTCACTCCAGTAAACAGCCCTGGCATAAGTGTACATAGCCAAAAATGAGTTACCGACCCTTTTCATTGTTGTCAGGAAATATAAAAATGTGAGTGATTATTCTTCAGGATACCAGTGACAGGACCCGAGGGAATGGCCTGAAGTTGTGTCTGGGGGAATCTGGGTTGGATATTAGGAAAAGGTTTTTCAGAGGGTGGTTAAGCCCTGTAGCACGCTCTCCAGGGAAGTGGTCACAGCACCAAATTTGACAGAATTCAAGAAACTTTTTGGCAATGCTCTCAGCATGTGATGTGAGTCTTAGGGCTGTCCTGTACAGGGCCAGAAGTTGGACTTTGATCATCCTTGTGGGTCCCTTCCAGCTCAGAATATTTTGTGATTCTGTGATACAAGTTTTAGTGCAGTTTTGTGATTTGTCTGCATGAGATACAATCAGATCAGATACACTCAGTTTTCTGAATTACCCAGAGTTCTGTTCCAGAATATGTAGAAGTTGTTAAGGCGATATTGAACAAGTTTCTTACAATGAAATTACTTCTCTGTATGAAGCCACAGTGAAAGTCAGCATGTAGTTCTGTACAAGCTTCCTTGTAACTCATTGTTGATAGTTTGGCTGGTTGGGACTGCGTGTCTTGTCTTGTTGTCATTTTTACTAGAAACAAATCTCTCTGGACACCCTAAAGCACCTCACAGCTGAAATTTAAGAAGCCCAGGTGTTGCAAAATTTTGACCTAGTAAATGTTCCCAAAAGGCTGTGCTGAATTTTTAGAACAGCTTCTAGCACTTCAGGCTAAAACGAACCAAAGTAAGTTTTGCTCTCATACAGCACTTCCTTTTTCTTTTTTTTACTATTTTTTGCCCTCCCGTTTGTACAATACATGAATGGTTGTGTGACTGTGATGAAGGAGATCAAAAACTGATCCGTCTGAAGATCTTTATCCTTCCAGATTACTGCTTTGTCAAGCTGAAAAAAAACCAACTAATCCTTTGAAAATTATGAAATTGACTTATTTTGCAGATTTCATTGTATCTCTGCACTTACATTATTTTTCAGTGCAGTATTTTATTACTTTTTAGATAAAAACAGCAAAAGAAGTTCTAGTTGTATTTTATTAAATGTTAGGATAGAGATATTATCTCATGTACCTCAAAGGCAATTGTGGCTAAATTATGCTTTTTCACCTCAGTTCTGCATAGTTTGACTCCACAGTACTTGACAGTGTTTTATTTATTTTGGGGTTTTTTTTCATCCCACTGTGATGTGGAATGAGGAAATAGGAAACAGTGCAAATGCATGTTGTTTACCCAGAACTGTATCATTCTTGCTATGGAAAAACTACTAGGTATTTAATCCTGGACAATTCCAGGCTTTCCAACCCACACCATTCTACTATTCTATGATTCTCTTCTATTTTTTAAAATGTGTAAAAGTAATTTTTTAAATAATAATAATTCTCTCATCATTTACATGTCTTCCCATTTCTTCTTCAGTATTGCAATCAGAAGTTCAGAACTGTTGTATATCTATGGCTGCCTTGATTCCCGTGTACGAGCACTAGTGTTCACTATACGCTGTTGGGCCCGTGTCCATGGACTTACTAACAGTGCTCCTGGTACCTGGATTACAAACTTCTCCCTCACCATGATGGTCATGTTTTTTCTGCAGAGGAGATCACCACCTATCATTCCAACACTAGACCAACTTAAAGAACTGGCAGGTAAGCACAGCTGTTTCTGTGTTTATTGCAGTTTATTGTTTATTGCACATTTGTTTTACCTGAAGTGGTAAATAAACCCAAGCAATTTCTTTATGCTCTCAAATACTAATGAATTTTATGTGTGTTTTACATGTATGAATGCATCTTTAAAGGCAAAATAAATCCCTTTTCAATACGATACTAATTCTGTTTCTATTAAATTTGTTCTAAGAAATATTCTGTTTAGAGGGGTTTGACTTATTCTATCCTTTAGATAATTAAACGTGATTTACTTCTTCAGTGCTCCTATGCTAATTTTTTTATTTTGTTTTTTTAGAAGACTTGTAGGGTCTTAAATGTTTCTGGAGTTAACGATTTTGTGCAGACTGATATGATGTGTATTGTTTTATAGCTACCAAGTGCTTCAAAAAAGGCTGAGTTTTTTTCTCCCAATTTGTAATATTCTTGAGACCGTTCAGGCCCTTTGCAAATAATGCTTGTATCTCCACAAACAAACTGTTCTGGAGGTTTCTTACACAGCATTCAGGGTCTATTACCTTCAGTGAATCATATGAAAGTGTAGTGAATGGCACCCCAAATTCTTGATTCCTTACTCATGTCTTCTGTTTATTGACATGATTCCTTGGAAGCTTTGAGTGCTTGTAATGGAGAAAAAGGTCTGTATTCAGTTGCTTTAAAATAATTTAAAACATTTCCATCAGAATTCTGTAGAAAATGTTTATACATAAAATGTGTTCTGTTATTTCCAAGAGTGTTCTTAATTCTATGAAGTTTTTCAGAAAAAGACAGTGAACACTCTGGATCTGATATTTTTTAAACCCTCATGTAGGTGGTAACCTCAGAGAGTCATGCTGTTAAGTGTGTAATACAGCCCTCTGTGCAGAGATGCCCTGTTTGTTACCTAGAATAAGTACTTCCAGAGATACAAAGATGTCATTTATCTTGGCCCTGTAGGATTTTAAAAATGTGCCATTTGCTCATGATGTTTTTCCTTTCCCCATTGATAGACTTTTTTCTTTTAAATCTTTTACCATTTAAGCTGAATCTTAACCTGAAAGTTCACTTGTGAATTCCTAGTTTGATTTGTGTAATACGGTAACATTGATTTCAGTTTGTTTTCTTAATTTTAGTAAATACAATGGCATTTTACTGTTTATTGCTTCAAAATATGCCCAAACTTTTTCTTGCAGATGAAAAAGACAAGCATATAATTGGAGGGTATGATTGCTCATTTGTTAGTGATTTAAGGAAGATTAAACCTACAAAAAATACCGAAACAGTTGGTAGGTAGATATTCCTCAATTTTCTTTTTTATGAGCATATTGAAAACAAAATTTTCCTTGATGTTACTGCTGGCTCTTGTTTTTCTTTCCCTTAGATGTACTGTTGGGTGAGTTTTTTGAATATTTTGGAAACTTTGATTTCAGAAGGAATTCCATAAATCTTCGAAAGGTAAATAGATTTTAATCGCCCATCATTATTAATTTAATCTCTCTGTCTGCCATTCACCAAACTACATCTGCTAAGCAACAATTTCTCTCACCTTTAATTATATATTAAAAACACATCTATATGGAAAATGAGTCCTTTCTGTGAAGGAGAAGTGTCTTCCTCTTGGAGCCCAGTAACTTACAATACCGTTAAGAACCTTTACAGTGTCATTACTTGGATATGCTGGAAAGCAGAAACTGATGCAAAGTTAGTATGATTTTACTGAAAAGCCCTGTAATAAAAGTGGCAGTTTTAAAAAGTGGAAGCTATTGCTTCTGTGGGAGGAAAGCTTCTAAAATGTTATGACACCTGTCATAGCAAAAGTCCATAACAAATCCTGTGAGCTGACAAGATTTGCATTTAAAGTTGGGAGTCCAGACCCAATCAGAGCCTACATTAAAACTTACTTCTGAGTTCTGGGTGTGCTTTTGGCATTGCAGTTTGAATCAGTCTACAGTAACTGTACTGCAGCTCAGTGCATGCCATAACATGATAATTCTGTCCAAGCACTTTGGTTTGCTTTCTATGTTTAAATCATCCTATTGATCTGTGTGTGCATGCAGGTATAAAGAAATACATGAAAATGTAATCTCCATAACTCACACCTGCTGCTGCTGGGCTGCTTCTAGAATAGGGTTTCAGTGCCACGTGGCTGTGTGGACACTCGCTTGTTCTGTTTTCTTTTTGGGCATTGTGGATCACTGGCTAAAGAGCTCTTTTTGCAGATTGATCGTAGAAACTGATTTATTTAGACAGAGAACTTCTGTTTGCTAAGAAACCTGAAAAAGGCAAGCAAAAATACCTTTGGAGCCTGAGCTGATCAGGGGAGGTTGCTGCTGCTGTTTTTCTGACAGTGCTCTTGGCCCTGGGACAAGAGTATGTAACCTGTACATAGGCACTTCCTGGACCAGCAGGAGCTGGTGGATTCTTGCTAGAGCTTGCAGTGGAAAGGCTTGAAGAGGGTCTGCTATACACAACCAGTCAGCTAAGAAACACTGATAAGCACTGAGATGGAGGTGCATTTAAATTTAAATGACAAACTACATAATTGTCAGCTGTTTGTGTTGTACTGTACCAGGTGCCTGACAGTGGACCATGACCTGAATAGCTGTGTGCTTAAAAGACAGACCAAACTGGGAGGAATTTCAGCCAACAAAGCAATCTTGTTCACTTACTCCAGCACCCCTGAGCTCTCTGAACAGTGTGGGAGGAATGGTTTGAACAGTTTAAATGCATGCAATATTTTATCAAACTGGGCCCTGCAGGTTAATATGACACACTGATGCTACCCATATGCAAGTGGAGATTAGGAGTAGGAGGTTGCAGTAGGTGAGATTTGAAGTTTTGAAGACAGCAAATGGGAGAATGGCCAAAAAGATAGGTTAAGTTGTAATTGTGTGTTCTTTACCTTGAAGGAGATCTAAGTTGAGTGTGGCAAAGAAAACCACCTCTGAGAGGATTCAGAGAGCAGGAATCATACAGTCAGGTTGACAGGAAAATTAACTTGATTGATAATGACTGGGTGCTTTGTAAAATGTTCTCTAATAGGTCAAAACACTTTTAATTCTAATGTAATAACTCAAGTGATTTGTTATTTGCTCAGTCTGTAATGCACATATGCAACTTTGGCTTTTTCTTTATGCTGTCTGCAGGGAAAGGAAGTAAATAAGCCTGAGTCGTCTCCTCTTTATATCTGGAATCCCTTTGAACAAGACCTTAATATCAGCAAGAATGTTAATCAGCCACAGCTGGAGAAATTTATAGCTTTGGCCAGAGAAAGTGCCTGGATTTTACAGAAGGAAGATAAAACTCAGCAAATGATCAATAAAGAACCTTGGGGACTAGCAGCTCTACTGATACCATTTGG
Organism: Sylvia atricapilla; assembly: GCF_009819655.1. Lineage (NCBI taxonomy): Eukaryota > Metazoa > Chordata > Aves > Passeriformes > Sylviidae > Sylvia > Sylvia atricapilla. The sequence goes on along the minus strand of NC_089140.1, from coordinate 15,377,445 downwards.
GAAAAGTAATTCCAGCAAGATGAAGAATAGGATGAAAGGAATAGGAAGTGAAACAATCAGAAGCCTCTTGGACTCTTTAAAGTTAAATAATGAAAACAGTCAACAAAAAGCAGTGGGAAAGTGACTTTAAACACAGAAACACAGTAGCTAATATTCTGTTTTAGGAATTGAATGTGACATGCAGTCCAAAGAACATTACTTTTAATATTTCTATTATGGGGACTGGAGAATCAAGCAATCTCTGTTTTTCATCGTTATAATTTTTGTACAGGTCTGCTTTCTTTCTGTACATTTTTCTCCTCCTTACTCCTCACTTTTCCATCTGTTTTATGAATGAAGAGTATTCAAATATAAGTTTAACAGATGCATTTTGGAAGTAGCCTTCAGTTGGGCACTCTTCTGTAAAAAAGGCTGACAGGAGCAGTATGGGAAAAAGCCTTTGGGAATTCTCTTGGCTAGCATACAAATGATATGCTAATTAAAAGCTCAAGAAACAACCACCTTTCCATGAAACCACAGTCTGACAGAAGATAAATGTGTTGGAACCATTGTTTCCAATCCAGTCATGTTTTGGAAGCCAGTAAAACCAAAGTGCATGTATCTATTTTTGCAATTGTTTTTCATTCATGTAGATAGTGCCAAGACAAAATAAAGAGAACGGAATTAGATAGTCAGGTGTGCAGTTTCATAAAGCATTGCACCACCACAGCTCTCCAAGGATAGTGCCACTGGTTTGTGTTGGAAAAGTGGGTTTGCTCTTGTGTTTACCACCTGATTTCAAATGTCTTTAGTGAACTCTACTTTGTTTTCTCTACTCAAGACTGGTCTCCACCCACACTTGGTTCTTATTTTGCCTTCAGCTTCACTTTAAACCTGTATTTCAGGTTCAGGCAGGGGTTCTTGGATGCCCTTCTTGCTTCATCACTCTCCCCAAAGCTGCTGCCTACTGGGTGACATCAAAGCATTCCTGCAGAGGGATCTGTCCTATGCAGAGATCCAGAGAATTGTCTATTATGCTAGAGTCCTGTTCCCAGTCTCACCTTGGTTTTAAGATATTCAGGACAACAGTGACTGTCCCCCTTCCAGATCAGTTCGGCCGGCAGAGTCAATGCTTTTTATTGACTTAAAACATTGAGTTCTCTTTCCATATACCACAAAACTGAGTCTTTTCAGAGGATAGGGGAGAGGGGAGGGAAGGAAGGAAATGAGAAATGGAGAGCAGGCAAATATCAAACTTTAGAAGTACATTTGTGAGTATTTCACCTGTGTATTTTGAGAGCCACTCATGCATCAGACTAAATGGTAGCACTGTTAACAATTCCACAGTGTTTTCTTTATTCTTAACAGATCTGTAAAGGAAATTACTGTGTTTAGAGAGAATCATATAGATGAAACATCAATTTTAGTATTGCTGTTTCATTTTCAGTACTTCTGGATTCTTTAATGTTGCCCTGCTATACAACCTTGTGTACACTTTTTTATAATGGTGTGATCTGAACAATTTATAAGTGTGTTTTCTCTTTTCTCTGATATATTATTCATTGGAAATACTGTGGGCAATAATGCAAACTTCCAAGTACTCGTAAAAACTGGACAAGGAAAAGATAGAAAATAGACCTTCAGGTCAATTCCATAATAGTTCATTCAGAGTTTAAAATAATACTTATAATGTGTCCATTTCTGATTCATAAATATTTTCTTAAGTAATGACTCACATAGTCATTATCTTTGTTGTTGAAATTAATTCGCATGTTAACTTCTTCAAGATTGAGCCTTGAATTTGAAACTTAGTTTTCTATCTAAATCCTGGTATTAGAATTTCTTTTTGGAGGCTGGTAGGAATTTTGTTGTAACTTGCTATTGGTGCAAACACAAAGCCTTTGATAGCAAGCTTGACACACATTCTGTAAGGAGCTTGCTGCTACTTTAATCTTTACAGAATCTAGAGGTACATTGTCTGCAGTTTACCCTGGAATAGACTATGTAGCTTTTTGAAGATTAGGGCAGTAATCAAGTACTTTTGAATTTTTTAGATCAACGAAATGGGTAATAGTGTAATAATAAGAATATGGGTTAACAGGGACAGAAGCATGTAGCAGAACTGTGGCAGTGTGTACCTAATTGCATTATATGCACAGTAATCCACTGACATAGGAAAGTTTTTATATGCATTTTGACACGTAGGTATTTGTAGACAAATAACAGTGAATTTTGTATGTAGGTTGTATGGTTGAGCCATGACGAAGCACAAGCTTAGTTTGTAAATGGTTATAGATGTTTAAACTGCTTTATATTCCTTAAAAGGCAGGGCAGAACATGGTACAGCGCCTTTCAGCATCACTTTTCTATTTAGACTGCCTGTCCCTTTTGGGAATAGTGCTGAACCCTTGTCATGGCTGCAGGCCAGTTTCTGAAAAGAGGAGAAAGAAGCCAAAAGCAATGTTGTAGCTGTGGAATGCACAGGTTATTTTTTCAGATATCTGCAAGTCGAGGGAGCTGGTGGCCAGGGAGCTGAAGCCTAGAGGCTGCAAGGATCAGCTCTTATTTGGGATGTAAATAATTGCAGCAGGCAGCTTTCCTGCTGAAGAGGCTGTCACTGGAGGAGGTGGAGGGCTGACAGTGAGCTTCCCTAAAGTATGAGTGTTGTCTGGGGAAGAGCTCAGTGGAACTGAAGCCACCTGTGGGAAGAGAACCAAGACTTGAGGGGGTGTATTTATGAAATCAAGAGAGATGGTATGCTTATCATTTCCTCAGGGCAGCAGTCTTACATTGAAGATATTTAGAAACCATCAATATGGTTCTGTCACTGAAAACGAGAGCTGGATGTATGTCAAGAAAGGACTGTGATTATGATCTAGATTTGAGAGCTCATTCATATGCTCAGGAAACGTGTAAACAATGTCTCTGCAAGAGCAAGGCAGTAAGTTTTAGTTACTTCTCAAACTTGGTGCTCATCTGCTCTGTTGTAGGGTAGGGCTGTTTGGGAGGTCACAGGTACAGAGCACCAGTGAATTTAACACAGTTTTGCCCCTCTGCCCCTTTCCCTCGTTGGAAATACTTTTTAGTGCAAGTCTCATATTTCCTGGCTCTTAAATGGTTAGGGAAACTGAAAACATTTGGAAGTTCCTTGTCCTGAAAAAATACACTTTGGGATAGTAACTTCAAAGTTAACATTTGTTGCCAGGGATTTTTATTTCCCTAGATTGTTTGATGTTAACAAGTGTTGCAGGAATAGGTTCTGTTGCAACTGCTACTGTTCCTCATTCCTCTATAACTTCTGGGAATCTGCAGCCTTGGCCTACAGTTCACTCCTGGGTGAACATCCTAGTGCCATGCTTGTGAAGACACAGTCACAAAACAGACTTCTTGCTACAGTTCCTGTCTCAGATTCTGTTCTTTAGGCTTGGAATCACAGTATATTTCAGGCTGGGAGAGAACTCTGAACCCTCTGAACCTAATTCAGTTGCCTTAAGTGGTATCAACTGTGAGATGAGACCAGGACTTACCTAGTCAGGCCTTGAAAATCTCCAAGGATGGAGACTGCACAGCCTGTTCTAGTGCTTGACTGTCCCCATCACCTGGGGACTGGGTGGGCTGGGCTGAAATATGCTGCACCATCATTGTCACTCTTACTGGGTTTTTTTTCTGATCCTGAAACATGCTCTCAATCAAAATGCTGTCTTTACATAGAAAGCCCCAAGTCTTCCCTTCTTTCCAGAGAAACTTTTATCCATCCATCACAGTGCTCTCCCATCACGTGCAAGCCATCCTATTATAGCTGTTATTCCCACAGTGTTGTAGTAACAGCACAAGCAGCTCGATCTAGCTCCTTCTGTTTCTTCCCCATGCTGCCCCATATTGTAATGTATCTGTACATTTTAAGTGGGCACCTGATCATAAGGTTTTATTATTCTTGAGGTCCCTTTTGTTCCTGTCACCTTGTATCCTTTTCTCTCAATCCCTGTCCTCAAGCTGCCTGGTATAACTGGGGATTATGGTTGTCCTCTTCATTGTTTAAGCTGATTGCTTTGATATGGCCACTGTGCATATCCAGCTTACAAAGTCCTCATGACACTCAAACCCTGACTGTAAATTAATTTCTAAAAGGCTCTGCAGGAAGATAAGAGGCCTTGACTGATGTATTGCACTGGGAGAAAACCCCCAGAAAATACGGAGCCACGTGGAGATAGTGATGCAGGTGCAGAATCACCTTAGGGCACAGTGCTGTGTCTCTGGGACCTTGTTGCTTCCACAAGTGCAGTAGTGTGGTACAGGATGCTGCTGCCCAGAGCTTGTCCCATTTGGATCTGACACATTTGTGATGCTGTGTCAATTCTAGGTGTAGAGCAGTCAGGCTCTCAGCCACAACCTCACTGTACTCCATGCTTATGCTGGGTCTCTGATCATTGAGGAATTGTGTTCTTAGAACAGCAGGTCTTCTCTCATAGAAACAAATTTACAAGATCAATTTTTTATATACTCTCCAGAGGTTCAGGCTATGTTTTTGCTTAACAGAATTTTGTACCTTTGGGGAAAAAAAAGGTAGACAAAGAACCTCTATTTAAATAATTTTGCAGACAAACTAGTTAAAGGTCCATGTCACATTCAACTGAGGAGAAATTAATATTTCCAGCCTGGGCTGCTTTGGAGATATCATGAATCAGCAATTAGGAGGAAGCTTTTCAAAGTAAAGTCATGCTGGTCACTGTAAAGTTCTCTTCCCAATGCTTTCCCTTGCTTATCACAAAATTACCACCAAGGTTGTCTGCTAGTATGAAATTCTTCTAAACATCGTGAGTAACTTGGGGTCAGTTTGTTTAAAACAAGGGTTAGGATTTATTTGAGGCTAACCTGTGCCTGGAGATAAAATCTCCTTCTCCATAAATTCTCTTAGTTGAAAGTTTTGATCCACTGCTTTTGCAGACCTGTTTCTCATATTTTCTTTAAGCAGAGGATTGGTTTGCTTTCTCTTGCAGGACCTCCCTGCTTCTTTCCATCCTTCCCATTGTATTTTCATTGTATCTGACCTGTAAAAAATAGTATTTCACTTCCTCATGTATTTGGTGAAGGAATAGTGAATATAGCTGTGTTCAAGAAACAGATAGTTTTCAAAAGGTGATTCTCACATTACAATATAATATCTTTTTTACTGCTTCATTTCTTGTGTATATTGAATCTCCATACTGCATTTCCTGTGGCTCGTAGAGGAGTCAATTAGCTGGACTTGATGGGTCTCACCTTTATTGAACAGGTATTTTTGAGAAGTTTCTTCAGTAAAGAGACTTGTTTAACACAGTCTGCTATATTAGAAAGCAGAAGTTCCCTGAAAATTTTTGAGAGCTACTCTATCCTTCAGGATTCATTCTGTTTTCCCTTGTTGATATGGGGAAAACCATGTTCAATTTGTTTCACAGAATGACTTCACAGATAGGTTTTTGTTCCCATGCTGAACTTTCTTGTGCATACAGATTTGTAGTCAATGTAAACAGTGCAGCCCTGTACAGGAATTTTCATGGAACAACTCCCAGAATATGTCTTGTAGGTATTATGCTCACAGCCCAACAGGGGAGGTAAAAGCCCCAGAAATTACTAAGGCATAGGCTCTCATTTGTGGTGCTGACTCCATGAAGCAGAACAATTTCCATAATTCTGTTTTGCTTTTTCTCGTGTTGGCCAGAGGAAAGACATTGCTTTCCTGCAGAGAAAAGGTAAACGAATTAGAAGTTGGATTGTTGGGGTAAAGAGCTGTAGTACTTACATTCTTTCTGAATATTACTATTTGAAGTTTGGTTTTCTAAAGCCCTTCTCTAGGAGTGATTTTTAGAGATTTTTAGGACGATAGAAAGAACTGGGAGAATACATAGAGGCTTTGTAGTTCAGGAAATCAGATAAATTATACTTAGATTAATTATCAAAAGTAATTATATAGGGGAAGATAACACATGTAACAATCTGGCAATATCAAGTATCACTGCCTTAGCTCTTTGAACCAGGTTTCCTGCCTTAATTTTCTGTAGTCCAGTGGTGCTCTACTTTTATAGAGAGATGAGATTTCAGAGAGCATATTCTGAATGGCAACTACAGTATCCAATACGTGGGAGGGTGAGTACTTAGCCATTGCAGTAGATAAAAAGAAACAGTACCAACTCCATAACAAAATAAGATTCAGAGATTTTTTGCTCCAAAATTAAAATATATAGAATTGTTCTGTGAATCCGTAGGTGATTCATAGTTCTTCCTTTTGACAATTATCTTTGGGCTCAATCAAAATGTAGTTTGCTGTAATTGCTTGATATCTGAGCTTGCAAAGTAAGGTCTCATTTGAAATGACCATGATCTGTTTTGTTGAGACATTAAAGACCTTAGTGATTACAGTTCTGCTCTAAACCCCATGTTGAAGAGGGTTTGCATTGCAGTTGGCTTATGAATCAGGAAAATTATAATTTTCAGTTATCCTAAGAACGCAAATGCTTACAGATAGCAACAGACTTAAACACTTCTGCCACTTAGGCTGTTACAATTTTAGTCCTCCTTTTTACTGTAGACAGTATTTCCAATCTTTGAACTGTGTTGCAGCAATTAATTTTATATTTCTTATATGAGATAAATAATAAAGTAAAACATGTCTTCTGTATTTGTTCAGTAAGTTATTGTTCCATTGTGCTGTTGAAATCTTTGAAAAGATAAAGAATAGCACATCTGGTGCTTTCCTTCCTGAGATGCAGGCAGAGATTACTGAAATGATGATGCATTTCAAAGAGTAGTGGTTTTGAAGGGTTGGTCTCTAAATGCCCCAGTCTACAGAGCTTAACAAAGAAGTAAGGAAACAACCCCCTGAAAAAGCCAATCTCGTTGTCATCCAGCTTCAACTCACCCAATAAACATTTTTAACTTTGGGGGTTTTCCAAACAGAACAAAGGTCAAACCAAATGCTGTCAAGTCATGGTTGGAGATGGAGCACTTCTTGCCTTCCAGAATCACTTTATGATTAACAATTTGTTTAAGTAAATGGTGGTCTGTGAAGCGTATGTCTTTGTCACTTACAAAACATGGTTTCTAATGAAGAAAACAGAAATAACACTTTGGATGTCTGACAAACTCTGTGAGATATCTCTTAATGGGAAGAGAAGATTTTTTTTTTTTTTCTAGCTAGATATCTAAAATTCTTGAACCCTGGCCTGGCAAAAAACTTGCTTTTTATCCTTATAAATTATAAAGGGGAAATACAGGCATCTCTGTTTGTCTTGATTTAATTTTATCCCACATGTATAGGGTTACAAGTATGTGGCAGTTAGGCATAAGTGATAGGATTTTATGCTCCAAATGCTGGTAAGAGAGAAGCTTCAGATCACATAGGTTAATGCAGGCTTGATTCAAAGACACCTAGTCCAAATGTCCTACACTTTTTTAGATCCTACCCTCCATTGCAGCAGAAGACCATAAATATTAACAACTGCCAACTGCTCACTCTTGGTAGGAACAACTTCCCCTGGGGTTAATCTTTCTAAGTCAGTAGCAACCTTTAATTGCCAAGCTGACCTAGGGACTTCTGAAGCCTGAGAATGCAAAAAATGGTTTGTCATCTTCATACCCCATTCCTAGCAAGACTTTTTTCCTCTTGAAAACAGTAACAGCAGGACATGTCCCTAATTTTTTTTTCAGATGCAGAAATAGTGAACGATGATGCTATAGCATTTCTGTTTCTATTCCTCAGATTTGCCGTTTCTATTCCTCGGATTTGTGCAATGTATGGGTTTGCATGTGTCTGCACACATTCTTATCTGGCATCTTTATTCTGTTTTTCAAAAAAGATTGATGAATTTTTTGGTTGTTTTTGTTGTCCTTGGAGTTTTTTAAGCTCAAGCTTTCAGAGCTGTGCTTCACTTGTTCCCATGTTTTTCCTGGCAAAGAGTAAAATTCAATGCTGAGCCTTTTTCTGCTGGATGTTATTCTCTTCTGCGATAAACACAAAGTATGCAGTTGGTGTCATGAGAGCACGAGGTGCAGGATTCAGCTGACACTTCCCAGCACAAAAGTCTCCATCTTGCCAGGCCTTTGAGGAGACATGACAGTGATTCATTTTGGTGATAAAACAGTAGGAACACAAGTCCAATTGTTTGTTATGTAGGTCAAAATGGGATATGTTGGCATCTCTGCTCTCAGACTTTACAAAGATGTCTGGGAATGGGAGGCATGACAGCAAAAAACCTATTCTGATATAACTTAAATTGTTCTGCTGATGGAAGTAGGCTATGAACAGTTTGCTGTCAAATACTTGCTGTCTAGCTGGCAGAGCTGGATGTTGTCTGTATACAAGGAGGTTAAATTTTTCACATTAAAGAGCTCATTTACTCTTTACCCAAGCTCTGCAATTAAAGTCTGTCTCTGTGCCAAGGAGAAGGCCCTTAGAAATACTCAGTCTTGCAGTTCCAGTATGAGTTCCTATCAGTAGCTGATGTACATGATGCACTTAAAAATCAGAGGAAACTGACAGTTAACTTGGTTAGCTCAGGACTTTTCTTGCAAGGTTGTGCCTTTTAATGCCTGTTCTTCAGAAACTTGTTTAGTAGTCAGTTTGGGTTTTGCTCGTTCAGTCAAAACTGGCTTTGGGAACGTAATTTTTTTAACACTTTAAAACATTTTGCTGCACACCCCATTGCACATCATGCATGAAAATGACATGTCTTTTTATAAGAGTCTACCATCTCTCCCCTGATGTCTGTTCCTTCCAGGAGCCTCTGATTATTGAAGATGAAGAACAAAGACTTTCTCTCTTTCCCTATATGAGTGCTCCAATGGAGGACCCTGGTACTCCTTTGGTTTGATATGTTTGGATGATGCATCTCCTTTAAATTAACTGTCAGCTTCTTCTCATACCAGTCAGAAAAATGTGAAATACCTTACAGCATTGTTCAAATATATTGATGTATTTACTTGTTGTGACAAACATTACAGCCAAAGCCACACCTTTTTTTAGGTTCCACACCACACATATTCAAGGAAAAATATTCTCTTTTTCACATGTCTTGAGAGCTGAAAAGATTTTTGAAGCAGTTGGAGGCAGTGTTCCAAGATCAGAGATCAGACCATGTACCTTTTTTTTTTTCTTCCTGAAAGAAGGAAATAAATCCTGACAGCTCGACATAATGTTGTCTGTGAACATACTTTGTCTTGGGATGTTTATTAGTGCAATGTGGACTTTTGTAAAACTGTTCTGCTCCCTCTATCAGTCCTAAGCATTTTTAACAATTACTTTCTCTGAGGTTTTGTTGGTTATCTTATGAAAATGTCTCATACGGGAAGGATACCCAGTGAGGTGATAATAAGTTTGAAATAACAATATGAGCAATGACTTGAGGCTGCAGCACAGTTCAGAAGGGAACTGGGTGGTAACTGGTAATTTTATTTCAGCCTCATCAAAAGAATTCAATTGAATCTATTTTTTCATTGCTGGTGAGACTCATTTTAAAATAAAAAACAACCCCAAAACCAACCTAACAGGGAAGTTCTGTGTATTTGCCCAAAGATGAGATTTCTCTTCTAGGAAGAGAAAGACCTAGACCGTGTTTGTGGGAGTACCTGTAGTTTAATGCCTTTCCACAATGGCCCCTAGCTGAGGATCTTGATTGTTCTTGATCAGGAAGGAAGACATAAAGGAGAGGATCTTGATTGCTGCTGCTGCACTCTTACATGAAATGCTTGCCAACACAGAGCAGAGCACCACATTCTGATACAGAGAAGCATCTGTATGTAAATGAACTTGAGTTTTCAAAGGGCTCCAGTGTTGACTCCCAAATCTTTTCAGCAACTTTGCAAATTCTCATAAAAAAATCAATTACAGACTAGTTTATGCTGGGAAGAGGAAACGGAGCATGTCCTCTGCTGAAGCATCACGCTGTGATGAATGGCCAGTAGGTCTGGTGAGCCAGTTGTCTGTTCCAGTTTGGTCTTTGTTCCTGTAAATGAGCCAGTGTATATCTGGAAGAATGGGAAGTTGTCTGGAAACTTGATCCAACTGATCCAACAAATAGCTCAGTTGTTGCTGTGATAAAAGCATTGGATGACTATTTCAAAATGTTTAAATAATGGTGACATTTTTAAATTACATAAGTTATTATAGCCTTCTCTAACACTGCCATTACTGTTTGTTGCTGAAATAAGTAAAAGAAAAGAATATAGATCATGTGTTACACTCCAATCTTTCCATATAAATATTTCTGAAACCAGGATAAAAAAGAGCATAATAGGATAAGAAACATCTTTTGCTAAATCTTTATCACACACATTTTGACTGCCAGGCATAAAGACTGTACTTAGATTTGGATGATGTAATAATTGCTGTTATATTAGGCTATTTTCATATGCATTTATTTAATGCACTAATCTAAATAAAGCTACTTTTAAGAAGTGCTAGGTTTGGTCTGATTCCTATAAAAATTAAGAGAAATGGAGTCCCCCCTGATTTTCTCCTTTGGTGAGAAAGGTGCTGCTGAGAAGATGCTCAAAATCCCGACATTGTTCAAAGCTGGATTTCTCAGTTGCTCATCACTTTTTTCTTATTCCTCCCTTACAGTTCTGAGGCATTTTATACACATCTACATAAAAGACAATTCTAGCACTACCAGGGATCGACCGTGGCTATACCACTTCATCCTCGAGTGAAACCTGTGAACAGCAAAGTGCCTGTTCCCTGGTGCCTCCGCGCAGGTTAAGACAATGAAACACCGGAGCCTTTTCCCCAAGCCTCTGGAGGGAAACTCGTGCTGCGCCTTCAGGAGCGGCTTCAGGAGCGGCTTCATTAGCTGCTTGAAGGCAGCAGCTTTGCACAGCCCTCCAGCTGAGCTTTGCACACGCTTTAGATGAGTTTTGCACACCTTTAGTTCAGCTTGGCACCCTTTCAGCTGCCCCCGAGGGAGCTGCCCTGTCCCTGTCCCTGTCCCTGTCCCTGTCCCTGTCCCTGTCCCTGAGAGCGGCCGGGAAAGCGTCCCGGGCACAGCCCCCGTTCGCTGCTCCGCCTTCTCCCTCATGGGCACAGGGAGCCGCAAACTTGGTTTTCTTCTGCTGTTTTGGAGCTCCCGCAGCCTGCCGGCAGTAAGTATCAGGCCAGCTTCTAATACCTCATGTTCTCGTTGTGTTTGCTCAGGAAAAGCCGGCGTGGGCCGTGTCGCTGGGTGCTCATCCCCGCACAGCCTCCCGTGAGGGCTCCTCGGGAAATGCCCCTGGGAAAAGCCCTTGTGCGATAGCAGGCACCTCCGGCTTTCGCTCCTCCAGCTGACAGAGAGGTGACGTGGAAAGCTCCGTCCTCATCCGGCGTGATTTTGGAGTCGGGAGTAATTCTGCTTCGATGCTTGAACAAGGCGCAGCGCTAGTCGGGGGAGTTTTAGGGTAAATGTGTCTCACAGAGACCTCGGCGTCCTCCCCCATTGCCCCTCCTCGGGGATTCCTTGGGAAGCTGCATTCCCCAGACCATCTAAAGTCCCTAGGGATGGGAGTGATGACTGCTCTGCTTTCTGTTGGCAGAGAAAATAATCACCCCCGACCTTCCAAAAAGGGAGAGAGGAAACCCTGATTGCTGTGACGCTCCTGGGTTTTGCTCCAATTCTGAAACCTTGGGCAAAGTGCTCTATTTCTTCCTGGAAATGGAAATTCCAGCTGAGGGAAGTTAATAAATCTGTTAACATGGAAAGGGCCCAATTTCCCCCTTTGCCTATCTCATCTGCAAAGTCCATGGGAGTGTTTGTATGCTGCTCAATCCTGTCAGAGATACAATGCACAGCATGTTTTCTCTTGATATAGCGCTGGAGGGAGAAGACTTTTTTACACAGACAGCATGAAAAGTCTGTTAATTCTATTTTCTCCCTTTTAAGGCATTTACACAGCTTGAAGAAATTTTGCTTGTATTTCATTACTAGAGAGCAAAGGCAGGCAGATGGTTGCTGTCATCGTGCGAGTGGCTCTGTACTGCACCAAGCCTGAGAGCAGGCACTGCCGATGGACTTTGAGTAAGAACCAGCTTGCTACAGGCACCTGGATTACAAAACAGATGCCAGTGAGTTAATTTTCTCATCATCCACTTCAATATGAAACAGGAAAGCTTTTTCTGTCCTGGAAAATGGTTGCTTCTTGAATGGTAAAGTCCACAAGAGAAACCCCCTCTACCTTTCAGAGAGATGCTTTTTGGTATGTGATTCTTGGGACAGTTTGATGGTAGCCTGTAAATATGAAGCTTAATATTTGTAAGCAATTAGCTTCATGTTGGATAAACACAGGGCTTTTGCCCATCACCCATCTGAAACATCAGTGTATTACAAGCTGGAGCCCCATTTTCCCCTGAGTGGAGATCTCTGGGATCTTTAGGGGTTTGCTCTCTCCCTGTGCTGTAGCTGCCCTGCCCCATGCATGATCAGGTGCTGTGCACTTGCAAGCAGCTGCTGCATCTGCACTCTGTGTGATGTGTGCTTGAGCAAGTGCCCACAGCAGCAAGCCAGCTGCCCCCATCACCTTTGTCACCCAGGCACAGCTGGCAGTGTCACTGCAAGCCCCCACCATCCCTTCTCACTCACCACTCGTTTTCTGGAAGCCCAGAAGAGAGGTAGGGTTATACAAAATGGTGAGGTGCATCCATGGCCTCCTCTGCAGGTGGGGACAGAGCATCCCACTGTGAGCCCTCTGCAGTTTCCCCTGGAACTCAGGTGCCCAGCCGCAGCCCAGGGCAGATACTGCCTTGTGACCTCTTGTACTTCTCTGACTTTTGATTCATGCTTTTCATCATCTTAGAATTGTACAAGTCAGGGCCTGGGCAATGTACCATCCTCCCTCTTCTGGCCTGCTCACATCTATCTCTGAAACTTACTTTTCTCTCTCCCTTGTGCTGGGTAGGCTCTTCATTGAGATAAGTAATTTCTGCTCTCTGTATACTTTCTCTCTCACCTGCCAGCTTAGTCAGTGCTGGACAGCTGCACCATTTACATCTTTCTGGTGCTAAGTCCACATTCTGGAAAAAAGTTCTCTCCTCTGCACATTCAACAACTGAGAAAAGAGCAGATCCTGACAGTCAGGAGGCAGAAAAACACCCTCTTCTCTTTAGATTTTGACTTTATCCTCATCATTAATAGAAAAAAAAACTTCTATATATGTGGAGTTTAAACATAACCAGTCGTTGATGATGGCAAATAGTCTATCGGAAAGCTCTCCATCCCATAGTGTGTAGGGACAACATGAACATGACCTTGCTGTAGCCTGTAATGCACTGAGAGATAGACTTTGGGTGGTCTGCTCCCAGGAGTAGCAACTCAGTGGGTGGGGTGGTGCTGTAGATAATAATGTTGGATGACTTCAGTGCAGCACGGAAGGCTAAACTTCACACTGCTGTTCCCTGTCAAAAACCATTTACTGCTTAGCTGAACCACAGCCAAGCCTCCTCGTGGCTGCTCTGTGGAGTTCCACGTGGCACCACAGGGTGCAGGTTGTCCTGTTCTCAGGGTGCATGGCCCTGCACCAGCAGAGGTGCAAGGGGCTGACAAAGCCAAGTACTTTTCCCCACCAGGCATGTGCTCCCAGCCACGAAATGGCTGCGCTGATGGGCTCCACTTGAGGATGTTTAGAAACATTCCACCACAAGTGCTTGGAAAAGCAAAGAAGATCTCTGGCTCTGCCAGCAAAAACATCTCCTAAAAGGAGAAGATAAGTTACTTTTTCTATGTGGCAGGCTCACTTTCTAGAAAGACAAATGCCACCAATAGTGGTGGGAGGGATAAAGGAGGCAGCTTGTATAAGGAGGTGATTTCTTTCACCATGAAATTATGCATCTGTTCTGCCTGCCACAGACCTTGCGGCATCAGCTCTCCCTCCCTTGGCTCAGGATTTTTTCTCTCAGCATGAGGCTGCAAGCTGCTGTGCTAAAAATACATATTTTTAGCATGAAATAGCTGCTTCTGCAGGAGCACACGTCAAAGACACCAAAGCACTACTTACAAGCTCTGAACCAACCTGCTTGGACTTCTCTCCTGAGGGTGGAGCATGAGGCCATTGATTAGAACAGGCTTTGCTGACATCCCAGGTGAACCGGGAAATCTTTCCCATCCCTCTATGGATTTCTCTATGTCCTGGGTTTGCCTTAAGTGAATCTTTTTGGTAAGGAAACTGAATTTGAAAAAGAGTCTTCCCAGAAGGTTTGTTCACAGTCCTGTAAGCATGAACCAGAATAATGTTACCATTTGTTCTGTGACATTTTCCTACAAATTTCTCATTATTCCTGGGTAATTCTTTCACGACCTGTTGGGTACATGTAGTAGCTGCAGTGTTTAATCCCCGTGAAGACCTGTAGACTTTTCTGTTTGGTCTGAGAGCTGACAAAATCTCATGTATTGTATGCTTCTTTGCAACAAAAGACTGTCATTCACTAAAAAAGTCATTCTATCAATCATTGAAAGAAGAGATAAAAATCATAACAAGCTGAAGCCAGGTAATATTGGAATCACAGACTGATAAGGCTGGATAAGACCAGTGGGAACCTCTGGGGATTGTCTTGCCCAACTCTAGCTCAAAGCAAGTCAGCTAGGACCAATTGCCCAGGGGCCAGTGAGTGTCCCGTTGATGTTGAATGTCTCCAAGGATGGAGGCAATTTTTTTCCATTCACCTCACTGGGCAGCCTGCTGCAGTGCTTCACCACACCCTCGCAGCAGAGCAGCTTTTTCTTATGCTTAAATAGAATTTCTGGCATTTCAGCTTCTGCTCATTGCCTCTTGTCCCATCACTGGGCACCTCTGAAAAGAACTTGACTCCATCTCCTGTAAACCTTTCAGGTACTTATACACAAGGGTGAGGTCCTCCCCGAGTCTTCTCCAGGCTGAACAGCCCCAGCTCTCTCAATTTCCCCCTCAATAAGAGATGGCTTCAGCCCTGTAATCAACTTCATGGGCCTTCATTGGACTCTCTCCAGTGTGTCCATATGCCTCTTGTACTGGTGAACCCTGAACTGGACACAGCACTTCAGGCACAAGAGGGGACCTGTTGGCAAAGCTTAGTCTCATGCAGCCCGTGACACCATTGGTCTTCTTTGCCAAAGCGTCCCAGATCTTATTGTTGTCTCTCCTGAAAGAGAAGGAGTATTTTCTTTCTTCCAGTCTTCAGGTATCTCTCCTGATTGCCAAGGTTACAGAGTGACCTCACAACTTTGGCTAGCCCCTCAGCACTCATGGGCACATCCCATGAAGCCTCGTGGCCCTGCATGTGTCCAATTTGTTCAAATGTTCCCTACATGACCACTGAAAGTCTTTCTTGCTCTGTTCTCAGAGTAATTATAGCATGGTACAGCAAGGATGCAATTTTCTCTTAATTCTCTGCAGTGCTCACAGTATGTTGAGTTTTTTTTTCCCTGATCAGTTCTACAGTATTCTCCAGAAAAAAAAAATTACCTCAACAGCAGGTTTTCATGTAATTATAACCTCTAGATCTACCTTCCCTCCCTTTTCCTCCCACTCACCTCCAGCACCTTATTTCTAAATCCTCCTCCTCCCTCAGTACCTATGACAGAACACGGGCAGTGCAGCATGTCCATGGACTCACATTGACTGCTCTGAGGGGCACAAGAGCTGCATGTTTAACCCTTGTGGTGTATGCTTGAAAATTTCAGCTTCATTTTGCAGAGGAGGTGAGCTCTGGTGAAGATTTTCCATTTACCTCATTCAATCCCCAGTGCTGACATCATAAAATCCCCAGCATGTGGTACTGTTGCTGCATCTTCACAGTGAAAAGGTGAAAAGACTCTGTTTAAACATACAAATTTAACTTGCTAACCAGGATGTGCTTTAGAATACTGCAGAATTTTCCTGAAAGATTAATGATGTTAAAATGTGCTAATGGCAGGCAAGAGCAGCACTGTATGCCCATCGGAGGTGGTGCAAGCTGTGGAGCTGCTCCCTGGGGACCCTCTCCCAGCTGCCCCCTGCATGTGATAGCACAGCATGACATGGCAGCCCACCTGCCCCACCACTGTGAGCCTGGCCTGAGCTGACTGTGCTCTTGACAGGCCTTGGACAGGCTTGGGGAAGAGTTCCTGGTGGTTGCTGTCAAGCGTGCAGGTCCTCACGTTTCCAGAGAGCAGGCGTACCCTGAAATGACAGGGTTTTTTCCAAAGTGCTCGTCTGTCTTTTATGTTTGCCTCCTCAAGCAGAAGAACATTCTCTGCATTAATACACCACTGCAGCCTTTTCAGAAATATTGGCCTGGCCTTTGCCTGTCCATCTGCAGGCTTGTGGAAAGGATGAGCCCCACTTCATTTCTTTCTGTGTGTGCCCACATCACCCCAGCAACACCCTCAGCCTGCTCCTCACCTTCCTGTCTGGTCTGGATGCTAAAATCTGCCTCTTTTGCCCCATGCTGACACTTTTTCCTTCTTAGTTCTTTCAGTGAGACAGGAGCCTTCTGTAGTTTCTGCCATGATGTGACACTTAGATTTTGGACACTTCTAGCTGAGATCTTCTATCTGGGAAAAGATCACAGATACTATAGGACAAAAAAAAAAAAAAAAAAAAAAAAAAAAAAAAAAAAAAATGTAGCAACTTACACTCCCACTCTGGGAGACTGGGAGACCTGTTTACAGTGAGCCTGGAGAGCCAGGCTTCATCTCCAGCTTGTTTCTGCACACTCAGGTTGTGTCTGCTGGCTCAGAGCAGGTTGCATTTGGCATAAACCACATGTCTAAAGCCAAGTATATGATGGGCACACTGAACCCCTAACAGACAGAACTGATGGTCTCCAACTCCAAGCCCATGCCCCTGTCAGTTTGGGATTCTTCTGATTTCAATTCCGCATTCTAGAGCATGAACTTGGAGAGGGAAATCCTACCCATACACTTGATTAGAAAATGAGATGCATCCGATAAAGCACTTTCATTTTGTGCATGTAACAGAAAATTAATTACCTGGTGTCCTTCTCTATTAAGCTGCATATGGCCAGCAAGTGATTTCTACAGAACCCAGTGGGATAATCCCATTGCCAAGGCACACCCTGCAAAACACCTGTTAAATGAATCATCAGAAACTGTTGTGGGGAACACAGATGCAGTAGTAACCAAATTAACGATTTAACTGCCTGCTACTGGAGGAGCCTCACCACGCTGAGCCAGGCTGTTCTGTGGCACTGCTTCCAGAGGAACAGACTGGATGCTCCCAGGCTCTGTTTTGCCTCTGACGTGACAAAGGAGAAGCACTGCAGCAATCGCCTGTGCTCTGAGGTTGATCACATCTGACTTTCTGCAACCACACTCAATGGATAGAGACGATTAGAGAAAATTCTGGTGCTCTTTGTGTCTCTCTAGTGCTGGGATTTTGATGAGCAGTGACAGTTGCACGACTGCTGTCCTTTTCCATGGTGGATATTGGAGATGGAAGGGTAGAGACATGGTGGGGCATGCTGCTTCTTGCAACCCTGTTCTGGGAGGCTTTTGCCCCTGAAGATCCTCACTGCCATACAGGAGGTACAAGAATTTCATTGGACGATGCCTGGACCAGCAGAATATTTATGTGGATCCATAGACATGCATATCAGTGTATTTATCTGAATTTCTCCAAGTAGATGTGAAGATTGGTCATTTGCTTTGGGGAGGGGAGGGAAGGTGAGAGTGGATATCTTACCTAACTGCACCAGGAACCAGGTCATACTGTATTTACTCCATGAAAGAAATCTCTCTTCAGATCTGTGTCACACTCTAAAGGCCACCAGAGACAAACTGCCCCCAGTAACTCACATCACCCTAGTTCTGCCCTCCCTGATCTTCTCCCTGTGCAATCCCTTCACTTCCCTAAATGATACATCACAAACCAGAATCACACCCATAACCATAGAACATTTTTCTGGAGCTCAGTGGGAAATCATCACCATTCAGAAATGCAATGAAAGCATAGCAGCCCACAAAGAGCTGCGAAATCAAAGAGTCCTCCTGTGTTTGGGCAGAGTGTGAAGGACGCTGTGGACAGCCCATGTGCCTGTGCAGGCTTCTGCTACCAGAGATGCCTGGAGCATGTGTGCTGCTGCAAGGTGAGCAGAGGCACCTGAGCAGGGCTGTCAGCACAGTCCTGGCTGAGGTAACCCACCACAGGGGATGTCAGTGCTCACAGCACAAAAGCAGTGTCCCCACCTCTCTGCGTCCTGAGCCTCATGTTGACATGGCCAGCGGGAAGGTGGTTGTATTCCAGGCTTCAGAAAAAAAGATGTCTTCAAAGCTGCTGAGCTGTGTTTGCAGGAGATGCACCCTCTTTAGGGAAGAGAGCTTTTAGAGCAATGACTGTAACAATAGTTATTGTTACAGTGATTGCTGTAAAATAGTCTAACAATAATCTCTCATCTAGCATCAGTGTCATGTGGGACACTAAGCACCAAAAGGACAGTGGGACACAAAAGTGAAGGACACTACATTTTGCTTTGAAGTTTCTGTAGCTGGTTAGAGAAAAAATAGTTTTAATACAAGGTTCAGCCTGTCCAGATTTGTCAGTAGAAAGTGTCCAGTGGAGTTTTAGCTGTTTTACATGTTTAAGAACAGATGTGAAGCTGAAGTTCTGTTATTCCTGCACATTTCTCAGCTGTTCTTTGCCATGAAACATTTTGTATGTTTTACACCCCAATGCACTTCCCCTGCCATTGCTATAGTCCTGAAGTATTTAAATTGTAACTTTTTAACTTCACTTCACTTCACTGGAAAAAGAAAATATATTATTGCCTCTCACACACAAAGTTATTATCCCAAAGGCTGTTCTGGTGTCTCTCTTGGTCTTAGCCATGCATGAGGTGGAGTCTTGGTGGTGAATCTTTTTGTTCCAGCAGAAATCGTGATCATTCCCACTGTCCACTTCAGTTGAGTCAAAATGAAACTCTTTTAGAGGGCTGTAGCATAAATGAAATCAGTGACATGATTTGGGTTATAAGAAGCAACAAGCCAAAGGAGGAAAGCTGCATCTGTTTAATATATGTTCAGGCAGAGCGTACAGTTTACTTTTCTTACCCATTTTCAGAAGTATAGTAACTTTCTGCTGGCCAGTGAGGTGAGATGCTGGGCCAGGTGTGCCAGCAGCTGTGCAGCCCCAGGGCACAGGGGCTCCGTGCTGGAGGCCACTGAGACTCCCAGGCAAGTCTTGGAACAGGGGCTGGTTCTGTGGATATGGTAATGAGCTTATGTCCATGTCCTAGGACATGCCAGGACCTACCTGCCAGAGAACAAGGGGTGAGTTGGAAGTCACCAGCTCCAGAAAATCCACCAGTAACACAGTGTTGGGAAATGTGCCATCCCCAGTGAGGCAAATACAGAATAAATCCATGAAAATAAATAGCCCAAAGGAACAGGGGCATTATGGGGCATTTTAGCTCCTTCGGTGTGCTGCATTTACAGACCAGGACCCTGTGCTATATCCCCCACTTGGCTCCTCTCTCGTGTGGCTTCTCTGCCTGGATATGCCATCAGCCACTGCCACAGCAGTGCCTTTATAGTGTCTCTTTCTTCCCCCTGATCTAAGATTCTCTTCAAGCATTGCCAGCTACATGATCCCACAGTCATGAAAAAACAAAACAACAAAAAGAAGTATTTTCCAGCAGCCAGGAAGTTGGCATATTTCTAGCTACAACAAAGAAAGTGGCCATAGCCTGTTTTGTACAGATGACTTCCTTTAGTTAGGCCAAAAAATGTGACTATTTCAAAGCTGATTTATGTTTCTAACTGAAGTCCAGAATCTTAATCTCTCTTACTGTTTCCCCTGTCTGAACTGTGCTTGGCTGTGTGCAGGGCAAGGAATTAGGGTTAGAGGTGGAAGTCAGAAGGAAAAAAGATCAATTGTTCCTATTGCAAAAGTAAACAGCAGTAAGTGTTTAATTGTTTCTGTATTTTCTAATCAAGTGGATTTTTCAGACAGCTGTGAAGAGCCCTCGGTGTGTGCAAGCAGCACAGACTGAAATCAAATCAATCAATCAATTCATGTCCTCCTCCCCTCTTGAGGTGCTTGCTTTTCTTGTCATTGGTCCAGGGCAGGGATAAGCTCCTCCAGTGCTCCAGGCGTCTGCACAGAACGGCTGAAATCCCATTTCTCAGTGGACCAAAATGATGCTATCCAGACCCAAACTGGGACAGGTCTAGAGAAATGTCTGGAAATCTTACTGGGTCACCTTCTGAGTGCAGCGGGGCAATGATCAGCCCTGAAAGCCTGGCCTTCCCAGCTGCCACCAACATCCAAGGACCACAGCACAGCCCTGGGGCACTGCAGGAGGACAATATGCTTATGTGAAAACCAGCCCTTTGGTGAACACATGAGCTCCTGATACCTTGTTTCCAATAGGTTCATGTTTTGTGTTTGCCCTGGGAAAGTGTGGTCTCCTATGTTGCAAATTCCAGAACAGCAGGGTTTCACCCAAAGCGAAGAAAAAGAGGGTTTTTCAAAAATCCCTTGATTTTCAGCATCAGCCATGCTGTGTATATGCTGGTCCTGGTGCTAGCCAGGCTTTATGAGGATGTTTGGATGGAGGAAAATCACACAGCTTTGCTCTACACATCAGAGCATGGTTCTCTCACTGTGTGGAGCAGCCAAGGACCGTGGAAAGCATCAGCCATTTTGGAAAAAGTTCTTATCCCCAGTAAAGCCACAGTCTGAGCCCCTGGCTGCCCACATATTTGCATGTCTTTCTGTTACCCCAGGCTACCCAGTAGTTTCCCCTTCAGTGGGATTTTTAATTCTCCCTCCTTGCCCTCCTGGAAGTGTGCTATTTATTTTACCCCTAGCGTGCATCCCTCAGAAACAAATCTTCAAGCACCCAAAGGCCAAACTGGGCTCAGATTCAATCTGATTTTTACAGACTGGCTGGCTTTAGCAGCAATGAGACCCTGCTACCTGTGCCAAACCTTGGCTTCGTCCCCTCATGAAGATGCTGAAGGATGCATTTCCCCACAAAGACAAGAATGTTTGGTGCTCTGGGACTGAACTGGGCTGCCATGCTAATGAATGATACCCCTGTGCTTAAAATGCCCTTGTGGATAGTGAGATGCAGAAGGACTGGATGATTTTCCAGAGGCTCACTGTCCTGTATGTTGTGCAGATGATTTCCCCCCACCTCTTTCCTATTTTTTCCCAAGATTTCATGTGTTTTGACAAACAAATGTAACCAAAATGCTGACGGGATTAGCCAGGATCGAAAAGGCTTTCTTGACTTGGTGATTTGGACTGTTAATCTTTGGTCTGCATTTCTCTGAGTCACTGGAAGGCTGCAGTGTTCCTGTATGGGATGTAATGGGTGTCACATAAACTCAAGCTGCTACACTGCAGGTTAACTGTGAGCAGAGCAGAGATGAAGAAAGGAATTTAGCGTGGGCAAGAGGCACACCCTCTGTTTTGGCAAGAAGAAGTTCACATTCTTACTCTGATTTACACTAGTTTATAGAGAAGGCTGAACAGAGTTCTTGAAGCATATGGAAGTGTTTAACTGTATAAAACTTGGAATCAGCTTCAAGTACTGCATGTGAAGAGATCAAAGCTATTAAACTATATATTTTGCATAGGAAATATCTATGATGAAGAAATAAATTCGTCTCAGTAACAGCCAACAGGGAGAACTCTTTGAAAACAAAGGCTGGTGTGGTGTCATCCCTCTGTTTACTTGTTTTGCAGGGAGATTGATTATTAGAGCTCCTATTTTAGCATAAACTCTTCAAAGGCTTATGTACTTTGCATGAAGCCACTCGTGCTCCTGAGGCTGAGGCCAAGGCACGTGCAGTGACAGAGCTGGGATCTCCAGGCTCATGGTGCCAGGGCAGCAGCTCTGCCTCCCTGGCCAGGGGAGGGATGGGGGCTGCACCCTTCTTCTCACTTACGTGGGAAATACTTCCCTCCTGGTGCAGGCTGATACAACTTGCCTCTGGCCATGTTTTTCCAACCAAACGTGAAAGAGGGAGGAAAAAAGCCTTTGGCTTTTTTTTTTTTTTTTTTTTTTTTTTTTTTTTTTTTTTTTTTTTTTTGGTACATCTAGTTGTTTCCTAGTCCAGATCAAGAGGAACCAAGGATGAACTGAAATGCCTGTTCTAGAGAATCTGTGAAAGTCCAAGGTCCTTCTGCAACCCTTGGCACTGATGTTGACCTTCAAGCCATCACCATGGAGAGTCCTTTGCCACTGATGATGGCAGCCATTTCCTCCACAGTCCTCTTCTGAGACCTCCTCTCTTCCCCTCCCTGCTTGCTTTCCCTCACCTAGTGCAGTCCATCTTTCGTGTTCAGGTTATTTATCTGAAGCCTGCTCTCCAGGGCTGCCTCACGTGGCTATTTTAGTCATTTCCTCCAGCAAGTTCCTGCAATTGTTGGGCTGGCATTGTGTGAGTCACCCACTACACTTCCTCCCACACTCCCTCTCAGATGGGAAAAGCCTCCTCCTGCTCGTTTTCCTTTGTTAACCAAGGCATCCTGAAGCAATTCCACCTTTAACAGCACAAAGGCCAGGCTTGACTGTGGCAGCCAGGTGCTTTGCAGGACATAGCAGAGACACCATCAGAGCAGAGGACACCACCGAGCTGCCTGGCAAGTGGTGCAGACAGGGGAAACCAGCTGGGCTGATCTGCCCCTTCCTTCTCTTCCTGCAGGTCCATGTGGTCACTCTGTCCCTGGGGCTTTTGGCTGGGAGTGAAGCCAGATTTCGACCAGAGAGAGACCCAGACCTGGGCTTTGCTCCTACAAAGTGACCTTCCTCCTGGCCTCTCCTGCCTGGAGGACACTTGTACATGGCATCCAGCATCTGCTAGCCCTAGCACCAGCAAAAGAAACCCCTACCAGACCGTCTGCTTTAGAAGCCATGAGGCACAACAAACTCTGCTGCTCAAAGCCACAAGTCTCTGTAAGCAGAGTCCTTCTGGTGACAGCAAAGCTGGTGCTGACTGTCACCACTCCATGATGGAGAGCAGGACTGGTAGGAGCCATCCCAGCACACTGTGTGTGTGCAGGGTGGTGGGAGGCTGCCCTGGGCATCTGGGCACCACATGGCCCTGGGAAATCACAGCTCACACCTGGCCACACACTGGCTTGGCCTCCCAGCTAATGAGCTGCTAGCATGTGAGAACTGGAAGTATCTCAAATATATGCAGGGCAGGTTTCTAAATGCATGACTGGAAGTATCTCAGATATATGCAGGGCAGGTATCTGAATACACGTGATGAGCATGTGTTTAAAAACTGAAAGAAACAGCCCAGCAAGGATTTTTTTCATTCCTTCATGTTTCTTTTTTCCTATTTGTTTTGCTTTTGGCTCATTGTGTGTTGTCATACAAAATAAAATTGCATTTTTTCACCCTTGAGTACCAGACTGGTATGGCACTAAGGTTTCTGTTCCTGTAAGAGTGGAAATCATTGGCAAGTTTGAGCCTAACAACTCCTGTTTATTTAGTGGAGATATAATGTTTTTCCTGCTCATGCTGTGCTGGACAGATTAATCCTCAGGGCTGCCTCTTACTCAGACTTGCCTCCATCCATGAAGTCTAGCACTGTGCTTGTGGGAACATCACCTATGGCCACAGGTCCCCCCTGGAGGTGCCCAAGGGCACACTCACTTCTCTGTTCTCCCTTGCACTGAGTGTGGGTGAGGTGCAGCAAAGGGAACCCTTTGGAGTAAGCCCATTTGTGCCCATGGGTGGGTGCTGAGCCCCACAACATGCAGGCAGGAGAAGGCACAGACAGCTCTCCCTCCAGGTGAATGCTTTTCTGAAGCTGTCCCTGGAAGACCAGGGACCATACATGGGTTTTACACAGCTTTACAAAGTTCCTCCTTTATGCAAGAGGAAATCTGTCGCTTCTCCCCCATTAGTACCTGAGGACATTGGCTCAGCTGATGTTTTATGTACTGCTTGTTAGGTCTGCTCTTCAGTGACACATTTCCCACTGGGAAAGTACTAAAATCATCACCCAGTTGCAGGAGATAATTATAATTTCTGCAGGAGTGATCCTGATGTTTCTCATTAGCACCAGTGCTATGTGTGGAAACCTGCACTTTGGAGGGAGCAGATGGCAAATGTGTCCCTCAAGAGCACTGGGAGAGGAGGAAGGCTGGACTGCCACCACCATTCCATCCTTCATACACCAGGATGCTTCCCTTTATTTGTTTCCTCTTAAGAAGCGACTTGCTCTTTCTTACGGGGAAGTAAAAGGAAAAGGAAACAGTAAAAGAGAAAAGGGAAAAATTTAAGGGGAGCAACTATTAATTAAGCCTAAGATTTCACAAATACCTTCTGAGAGGCTTCTGGTGAAGATCAAGTGTAATATAATATTAAATATTTAGTGTGGCCTCTCAAAAGGGATTTGATCTTTACATATGAAAAAGAGATGAGACTTAAAGATTAAACAGATCTTTTTAA
Source organism: Sylvia atricapilla (assembly GCF_009819655.1). Taxonomy (NCBI): domain Eukaryota; kingdom Metazoa; phylum Chordata; class Aves; order Passeriformes; family Sylviidae; genus Sylvia; species Sylvia atricapilla. The sequence continues at coordinate 15,353,078 of NC_089140.1, read as the reverse complement.
TATCCAGCTTCAGTTGTGCAGTAACAATGCAATCTGCAGTGACTGAAGAATTTGTGTGAGGGGGATTAGGCAGAGTGATTAGATATTAGGGGCAGAGCAGAGGTCTGTAGGGGAAGCTGTGCCATTTTGAGGGTGTCACTGAGGGAGACACAGAGAGACTTGGGAGGAGCAATGCTGACAGCCAGAAGGGCTGGGGCAGTAAAAAGGTGACCATGTGCATGAGGGAAGGCCGTGTAACATTCAGGTGTGGTGGCCTCGTAGTTTCCCAGCTGGCCATCAAGTGAACAACATGTCCTACTGCACTGCTGTGGTATCTCTCTGGATACAAGGAAGCTCAGGAGTCTTCCCAAAGCACTCTGAGGAGTCCCTCCCGGCCCAGATAGTATTCAAGCAGGAAATACAATGCAATAGGAATGTATATTTATATACACAAATTCATGCATATTAAAAAATAAGAATTTGTGAAATACATTTCTCAGGCAGACAAAATAATATTTCAAAAGGCAGAATCAAGTATGGTTTGGGTAGGAAGGAAACTTTAGAGGTCATCTAGTCCAACTGCTCTGAGCAGGGACATTTTCAAGTCTATCAGGTTGTTCAGCACTCTGTTCAACCTGGTCTTGAGTGTTTCCACTCAAGGCTAGGGCATCCACCACCCCTCTGGACAGCTTGTTTCAGTGTTTCACCAACCTCCTAATAAAAAATGTTTTCCTTTCAACTTTTAAAAACACTGCCCTGGTCCTATGGCAATAGGCCCTGCTTAAATGTGTGCCCCATCTTTCTAATAGACCCCCTTCAAGTGCTGAAATGCCACAATAAGATCTTCTTGGAGCCTTCTCCAGCTGAACAATCCCAATTCTTGAAGCCTTTCCACATGGAAGAGGAATTTAATCCCTATGTAAGAAGAAAGGGAAAATTACAACATACACAGTTTGTTAAAATGAAGGGTTAAAAGAGAGGGATGCCCATGCTGCCAGAAACCTTTCTCTTTTTCTCCTTTTAAGCAAGAAAATCATGAGATGAAGACAGGTAATGTCAGAACCAGCAGCTTGTTTCTCTAAATGCCTCTAGGAGAGCTTGGCTATGTGATGTGGCAGCAGCATGAGGCACTGCATAGAGCCCTGCCATGGTAGAGACCACCCAAATGTGGCCAGAGCTGTGGGGACCCTGCACTCCACTGCTGCCCTGGCTCAAGCCCCCTTTTCACTTCAGCCTTTCCTAAAGAATGCATTTGTAGTGTTTGGCCTGGGAAAACATGCTTACCTGACTTTCTGTGAAGTTGATTTCAGCCCTTTTTTCCAAGTACAGCTCTGTGCCATTTTTGTGTCTGAATGAGCACTAAGTACCTATGTGGGAAAAAGGTGGGGGTGGCTCAGTCAAGAAAATAAGCCTTTCCCAGTCTTTCCACAACATTCCAGTTTCAATTGTGTCCCTTTTTTTGTTCTGTGGAGCAAAACCTTGAATGATTTCAGTCATTTCCCTTTCAAAATAATTGCTTTCCTGATGGAGCTTTGGACAGTCCAAGCAAAGAAATGTTTTTCTTTCCAGCAGCCCTGGTGAAGGAGTGGCAGATACAGCAAATGGAGCCCTGATGAGCTCAGCATTACTAATGCCCATCAGATCCAGTTCTCATCACTGTTTTGCAGCAACTTGCAAATTTTAAAATGTACTAAAGCTGGTGAAACCTGTCTTCAGTTTACCATTTAGATTTCCCAAATACAGAATCAGAAGACACTCTTATACACATTTGTTCTGACTTCCCAGGCAGCTCAGGCCAGAGGTTCTCTGAATTAATTTGCCTTTGAACTGGAATATTTCTGTTTAAAAATGCACTGTAGGAAAATTTCTGGGGTTTGAAAATCCTTCCCAGTCTATGCTAAACCTCTCTCATGTTTGGTTAATGTCATTCCTAAAACTCCTTCCCTTTGATCTACAAGTCCCATCCTCTGACATCCAGCTCTAGACTTTGCTGCCCTTTGTGTTCCTGATTGATGAGCTCTCTCATTACATTTTTATTCTGTTTGGATTAATTTACAGTGGAGTTTGCCCTGCCTTCCTTTGGGTAGCTGCAGTGAGGATGTCTCCAGCAGAGCCAGTCACCACAGGCTCTTTATACTCAGTTGAGGGAAACAGGTACTTTGAGGACACGTTTTTGTCACCTGTTTAAGACCTCTCCTTTAGAAGGAGAATTGCCCCCCTAAAGTGCTTATTTTCTCTGCATTGGCTTCAAAGGGAGCCTAAAAGATAAGTTTAAATAGTATCTGTGCTTAGTCAGATGAGAACCACCCAAGCAGGCAGTGATCCCAGTCTTCTGAATTAATCTCTGACAAACTCCAAAACCACTCTGAGAACCTCAAATGCTGTTTTACAAAGAATTGTTACAAATCCTTGCAGTTATGCCCATCATACTTCCTCAATGCTTCCCAACCCTTCCTGCAGTGGCTGCTACTATGATTCACAAGATGCCACCTCATCCCACTAGCCCAGCAGTCTGAGCTGGGGAGTGAGCTCCCTGCCCAGGGGTGTGGCACTCTTGTCTTTTCAGGGGTTATTTTTATTGTGTGGAGAGCTCCAGGGTCTGTTTAGCAGCTCCATGTTTGCAATGAGGCTGACACCTAAATAAGCATGACCTGCTCACAGGGGATGGCACACCTCCTTGCCCCTTGCAAGACAGCTCTGCTATTCTATCCTCACCACGTCACCCAAAGCACTGGGATGCACTGAAGGCACGGAATAAAAAGAGAGAAACTATTGAGTCAAGGCCAGAAGGGAGTCTCCTCCTCTCTCAGAGAGAAGAGTCTCACTTAAGGGAAAGCCTCTTGGTTTGGCTGGGAAAGCCCTGAGCAGAGACTAGTATCTGGGAAAGATGGTTTCTGCAGGGAAACACCATCTTCCTGCTGGCACAGCAGGTGCACATCTGGCTTCCTCCGTGTCCCATGGCAGAGGCAGGTGGCTCTGCAGCTGCAGTGACACCAGGGGTGTTTCTGACCACTGCTTCTGCCCCTGGGGACAGGCACTGGAGCTGCTGGGCAGTAGTGGTATATCCCTCCCACCCTGCTCTCCTTGGACTGTTATTTCCCCTCATCACTCTGTTCTGGTTGTTCTTTCTGGAAAGCCTTCTTCCTGGACACCTTTTACCTGCACCATTTATGCCTACTTTAGCCTCATCCAAAAATGCCTTTTCTCTCATAGGCTATTCTCCAGGATACTGTGAACAAAAAGCAAGCAAGCAGACTGCCTGAGACCAAAACAAGAGGGTCTCATTTTCCTTCACCTCATCAGCTCTTGGGGCTATTTACTACTTCTGGAAATTCAGAGAAATCCTTGCTTGCCATGGGGCTGTGTCTAATTCTCTGCTCGCTCCCCAGAATGCTTCCCATTCCCATGGCAGCTAAGTGAAGGGAGAGAAGTTCTTTCCCAACCAGGAGTACCTGCCTACACCTTAGTCCAGGCAAACATCCAGTGCCAACATGAAGGATTGGGATTGCCACCTCTGCAAAACAATCGAGAAATGTGCAGAGCAAAAAGAATTACCAAAAAAAAAGACAATAAATTCTCTGTAAGTGGGTGGTTCACATATTTGGAATGAACACCTGGAGAGATTGCTGACATCCCATCTATCCAGGCAGCTTCAGGCATTTCACAGCAAGCAGCACAGATCCAACTGAGAGATATCTGCTTTCCCAGCCTGTTAAGGTAGCCCTGCCCCTGCCAGTCCTGTCCCCTCCAGCTTATTTCCCTATGTCCTGGGTTGTAGCATAGGATGTGCACAAAGTATTCTATCACCATCTTCATGAACTGATGAATCCAATTGTTGGAGCAGTGTTTTCCCAGGCCCCCCTCCCTCTGGGGTGCCTTCAGTTAATGGCCCATCAATGCCTTGCCCATGACTCATAGATAACTCTCTCCGGGGCTATCTCTCTTTAATGGGCCACCAAGGACCTCCTGTATGACTCATCATCCCATTATGAAATGCTCCACCCATGGGGAGGAGCCAAGCATTCTCACCTGGATATAAGCAGAGATTTGGGACAGTACAAGCAGCCCTCATCCACTGGATTCTCAGAGGACCAGAGCTACCAGACCTTTCTACAGGATCATTGCTTCAGGAAGACCGCCTCATCTGGACTGCTTCCATCACCCTGCTCAGGTTGTATTCTGACTCTGTCAGTGGTCCTTTTGTATTATTGCATATATTTTTATTCTACCTATTTTCCCTTTTCTTCTCATTAAATTGTATTTCTCACTTGGAGCCTCTCACTTGTTTTGCTTTCAAACCACTACACCCTATATCTTGCTTCCTCCAGCCCTGTCCCTTCTAGACCTGTGCCCTCAGTCCTTAACTTCACCCCTGAAAACCTATCTCTGATGTCTATTAGGTTTTCCCATTTAAATGCATAAAATGTGATGTACAGACACACATGGTCTGATGGGCTCATTTTACCTGGGCTGGAGGTGAAGAGAGGTCTGGTGAGAGATGAACAGTTGGGAACCAAAGTGTCCCCTTCACTTGCATGATGGGGTGAGGATGAGTTGGCATTACCAGCTTGTGCTCTATTGACTACTGGGGTTTAACATCCACCCCTGAGGAAAAGGGGGCTTGGCTGAGCCTGACCCACAGCCAGCAGCAAAGACAGAGCTGAGAGCCCCTGCTGTACCAGGGACTTTGTGTGGGCTGGCCCACCCAGCTCCAGGCCCACAGCACTGCCTTGGAACATAGCACACACAGCCCTACTGTCTGTGTCCTACCACTTGTGTTCATGTGGGCAAGGAGAAACTTCAACCTGTTGTATATTCATTTTGCTTTGAAAGTAATAGTGGATTATATATTAATATAAGAGAACATCACTGTCATGGTACTGCTGATTTTTTTTTTCTGGCCTGGTTTTGACAGAGATTCCTATGTTTCTGTTGAACTTTTTCCCCATTAGCTTTACTATCAATTCATCCCATACTGTCTTTCTTTCAGCTATGTCTTAGCTTTTTGCTTTTACACAGTTCTTCAGGAGAAGAGAATTTCTTTAAGAGGTAAACAAAACCATCATTATCTGCAATTATTTGTTGCTATTTTTTCCCATATATTATTCATCACTGATCCATGGGATAGTGGGTTGTTTTGTTTTAAAAACATGTCTATTGAGGTAAAGTTAAAGGAAATCAAACAACCTTCTGGAGAAGAGTCTTGAAGGCAATGGAGTGATGCTTCTTTCCAGTGATGCTTCTTTCTTTGCTAAGAAAATCTCCACCAGTGAAACAGCTGTTGAGCACAAGTCTGGGGAAAGGCATTCCTGCACTCACCTCATAATATGGATCTGGTAGGTCTGACCCTTTGGCCTTCCAGCCATTTGCTTGTGTGTGCAATTAGCATCTATCTTGAAATATAAAGCAGTTCCTTAAGAAGGATAATACCTGCTAAGTAAATTGCATTGTTATGCACAAGCCTGTTATGTGTGTCTTTCTCAAAGACAAACCTTAAGGCTTAATCTATGTCTGTATAAAGACATCACAACTCCTCAAATAACTAGGGACAATACTGAGAGTGAAGCTGTCACAAGAAGACAACTCATTTTAAAAGGTCCACCTTTGCTCCAATGCCTGGTGCAGAGCATGAACACGCTCATTGCAGGCACCCAGACATGGAGACAGGGCAGATGGTTTGGGTGAGGGCTGTAAAGAGCAGCACAGACAGAAAAGGGTGGGTCAAGTGAGTTAAGAGCCAGCCCCGAATATCAATATGTGCGATATTCCTTTGCAAGGAGGGGCTGCCTGTCTCTCAGGCAGAGTCCACAGAGGTGAAGGATGCTGTTTCACATTTCCATTGAACTGCATATATTGAAGGGCCTTTCAAATCCATCCCAATTGTCAAAGGCATTTTCTTTTCAGATAACCCAAGCTAATATAATGCAGCAGCCTCAGGCTGAATCCCAGCTGAGAGCAGAGTCAGGTCAGTTATGTTACTTCAGTTTGTGGTTGTCCTCATAAGTCCTTCATAAAATAATACAACTGTATCTAAGGTAGCTTGTAGGTGACAATGAATGCTGATTTGTGAGGAAGGATTTTCATGCTAAAGGGATGATATAGAAATCATATCAGCAGGGAAGGTGCAAGAACACATCATTACACTGTCCCTGCAATCAGTGGGTTGAGTAGAGCTTGTTAGATATCGGCCCTTCATTAGGGCTTAAGGCTGTTCCCTGCACACTAGCTTTTATTTCCCCTGTCCAAAGTGACCAAGAGTGGCACATTCCTTGAGAGATCCCCTGCCTAATGTGACCAGCTAGGGGTGGTGGCTTCCAGCTCACAGACAGTGGGTCCATGAGCCCTGTGGCTACGCTGACAGAGAGAGCAGGATTTCTGTACATCACATGCATGTAGCACTTGGGAAAGACAGTCAGTTCCTTTGGTAGAAAGCACTGAATGATCTGTCCTGCTGCCGAATTAAGTTTTCTATGTAATAGTATGATAATTAATACTGGACTCATATTTATTATTTTATTTAGTAGAAGAGAAAGTACAATGTAGAAATGTTAATTATGCTCATTTTATATATGGTGAAAGGGAAGCAGAGATGGGTGGAATGGCACACTTCAGTTTACTCTCAGATCTGGAAATAAAATCTGTTTTCCAAGTCTTGGTCCAGCCTGGAGATGCCAGGTTTCCTGATGGGATATTCTGAGCGCTTATGACTGCTTCAATGACTTTCCCATCGCAGCATGTCCAGAAACTGAAGGAAACCACTTCTGGGCTAGTGTTAACACACTTCAGTTGAAGGTCACACTGAAAATCATTTACTTGATATGGATTTTCTCCAGAGGAGCTGGTAGAGTGTCTCATGGCAGTGAGCAGAGCAAGCCCTGCACTCTGGATGATTTAAAGGCCCTCCAAGGACATGGTTTCTATTCTGAAATGAATTTCAGGTTTTCTCCTATACTCATGTATGCCCTATCCCACTGCCCAAACACAAACCACCACACGCATTTTTTTCTTTCATGTTCCCTTATGCTACTCCAACCACACATTTTATTTCAAGATCCACTTTGGTTTTGCAGCCTTTCCACTCTTTCCCTGGCTCTTTTGTTTAAATTTGCTGTGTATCTTCAGGTGTAAATTTGCTGTGTATCCTCTCCAGTTAGTGTTTATATTCATCCCAAGGTCATGAGAGGGGCCCTTTATGGAACTGCTCTTCTCTGTCCACTTGTACAACCCAAGACACTTGTCAAAGGTTGTCTGACACCTTGTACACCATCTCTGTAGCACTCAACCTCACTGTCACTGTCATGGGCATTATGGGTTTTATTCAGTTTGTGTAATGATGGCAAGACCACTGGGAAGCCTGTTGCCCTGGAGGGAATAAAGGATTATTAATGGTAAAAGTATGTTTGTGTATTTTTTCAAGCTGAGATTTCCTATATTTCTCAGATGTCATTAGCTGAATTGTTTTATAGAGGGGAAAACCCTCAAATTTTCATTTCAGTGAAATAACACTTTCATTCTCTATGTCAATGAGTGAGCTCCCTCTTATCTTTTTGCCAGAACCAAAATTTTTGCAAAATCTTTCAGACAAGGCTGCAATCCTGAAATACAAGTTTAAGCAATAATTTTGTAGCTGGATATTCCTTGGTTCCCCTTGTATATCTAGCCAGAAAGGAGAGCTGGAGAACAGCAGGGAGAAAGTGGAGTAATTTCTGGATTAGCTATTAGCAGGCCAGAGATTTTTCCTACGGAAACTTGCCCATTTAAACAGAAAGCTGAGAGCACAGAGTTTTTTCCTACATCTTCCACTGAGAGTGAAGTGAAATGTAGGCATTAGTGCTAAATCGTTTTCAATTTTTGTAATGGCTTAACCTAAACAGCTTTTCCTACTCCAAGTCAGTACATTTGACAGCTGTTAAATACCACTCTTGCCAAAACAGGCACTTGTCACTTCAGCCTTATCCCAGTAAAACTCCCAGTTCCCGGCTGAATCATGAGTTCCATGCTGCACGGGAGGCATTGCATGGCTCTCTGTGGTTCCTGCCTCCGGGCAGGCAGAGAAGCCTCTGCAGGGTAAGGCATTTGTGAGGAAAGCAGGGAAGGCAGGAGGGCGTGGGGCTGGCAGCACATTTGCCGTGACTGAGCATCTGACCCACCCCTCCAGCCTTTGGCACCATCTGCTGTCCACCCAAACCAGGACATGCACAGGGTGAAATGGCCCTTGGTCCCACAGGAGTGGCTGCCTGGCAGGGAGACCAGGTGCCACCCACCTCCCCTGGCACAGGTTAACCTTGGTGACACCAGCTAATGAACCTTGGTGACACCAGCTGATGAGCCTTGGTGACACCAGCTGAACTGACCTCCTCACTCCCCAGCAAGGGGCACAAACCAGCAACCAGGGCACCACCATCGGCTGTTGATGCTGCTCCCTCCCGTTGCTACCAGAAGGACTTAAATGCCAGCAGAGTTGTGGCATCTCTGGAGAGAGGAGCCCTAAGGGCAGCTGCAGTCCACTGCAATCCTTTAGTTACTCAGTAACAGTGCATAAACCCACATTATTTTTAGGGGACCGTCTGTCATCTCACAAACATAGTCTCCTCAGCGTGGGAAGGAGTCCCATGAAGCACACTAGGAAGATCCTTTTAGTATGTCCTGCATTTCTTGGGTCCCTGCAGTCCCTTTCAGGTGTCATGGAGGAGTAGGTTACCCTGCCTTGGTGGCACCAGGCCTCCTTCCAAAACCACCTCTCCACGGGGTGAGATTACCAGCCCGACTGCATGGAGCTACCTCCAGAAGCTCTACAAACAGCACCCGTTTGTAGTTTGCCCATTACACCAACAGCAAAAAGAAAATGCTGCTTGCTTTCTGCTCCATTTTCCCCTGGTGTCCTCTCTGTTATTTTGTTCTTTTTCCTCACAGTAGTAATTTAAGCAATTTCCCATCTCACATTGAAGTGAAGTCATTTTAAGACGGCTTCCTCCTGTTTAAACTAGAAGGAGGAAGAAAAGGAAAAGAAAATATTTCTTGCTTGGCTTTGCTGTCAGTCCTCCAATATGAACAAGTAGAAACTATGTTCATTGGAGATAAGTCCCTTCATTATTCTGGCAGGAGTACTTTGCCTATAAAGGTACTGCCACACTGCAAATCTGAGATACAGAAATGCGAGGCACTCCCATGAATGCAACTGCCAGGCCAAAAACATCTAGCTGCTGTTCTTTCACCAAAGTTGGGGTGGTTATAAGCTTTCAAACACAATATTTTCATTATATTGATATTTTCCAATACTATGTTGAAATACATGGATAGTTTAAAAAAATCTGACCTTTATAAGAGGAATTATATTTTTCAAAACTATGAATGTTATTCTGAAAGACCAATAAATAAAATACTGAAGGAAACACTTCTGTTCATTGCTGCAGGACAATAACCATCAAAACAAACAACCACCCTGCAGTACAGCTGCAGCAGCAGACACCAGCCAGGACACACTCCCCAAGGGGCTGGGGATCCACAGGAAGACATGCTCCTGCAGTGCCTAACACCTTTTTGTTCATCAGATGTGACCAGTGGGACCACTTGTTTTTTGGCCCTCTTTCCCTGGCTGATCAGCCTGGCCACAGCTGCTTCTAAACGGTCTAAACTTCTTGGGTCCAATTTCTGGGGCTTTTTTTTTTTTTTTTAAATATCACTGCTAATCGACTTCTCTAGGAGATGGGACAGTGGAAGAATTCACATGGACAATGTTCCAAGTATACAGGAGAGAGTAAGAACAGCTTTTCTGCTCTTGCTGGGGTAGCCCAGCTCAGCCAGGGGTACAGGCACAGCCCTCACCGTGACCTTGAACCAGGGGTTTACTCTGCTCTCATCAGCTCCTCACCTGCTGAATGCTCAGGATGTGTTTGGGAAGTGCTCAGAAGTTGGGGCAATGAACACCACCAATAAGTGGAGGCTGAAAAAGGACATCTTACTTCCCAGTTCTGGCTCTCAGGGCATTTCCTCAGCTTTTTGATCCCAGCCCTTCCTCCCTCCAGGGAGTTCTGTGAGCAGAAGGAGGTGCTTGGGTGCATGATGCTGTGGCTGGATTTAAGCTGCTTGGCCAGGAAGAGCCACAGTGAAGAGGCTGCATCCCACTGCAAGAGAGCAGCTGTCTCCCTCCATAGCTTTAAGCACGACTACAACAACTGATTAGTGTTGTTTATTAGTGCTGCATTCCCCTAGCTGGGCATGCTGCAAACTGCAGCTGCTTTGGCCCTCCCTGCAACCCCAGGAAAAGCCCTGGAAGCAAATTGCCTTGCAGCATGCCCTGAGGGTCAGCTAATCCTGCCCCTACAGGACCACAGCAGATGACTGAGCTTCAGGCAAGGATGCAAAAAATGCAAAAAATCATCTGTTCAAGAAAATGACTAAGGGTTTTCGTCTTCTCTGCAGTGAGATACTTCTTGCTGTCTGGTGAGAGCAATCTTGCTGTGGATGCTGAAGCTGTAGAAGCTGAGAGTGATGCACCGAAGTCTCCAGTGCAGCCTGAGTGGGAGCTGGTGGTGTGAGCCCTTCATGTACCCTCCTGAGCCCCTCCCTGCCTGCAGCACAGACTCCCCAACATGGCCAGCAGCTCATGGGGTGGCCTTGCCTTCACACCAGGAGGCTGAGAGTCCAGCAGGCACCACTAAACACAGATACCCAGCAGTGAGCCTGATGAGAAACACTACATGCCACCAGTGCACCATGAGCACCACGTTGCTTCAAAGGGGAACAGCAACATCTGCTCATACCACGTCTACTGCCAGCTCTTCTCTACAGTGACCACCAGCTGAGGATGCAGAAAAAAATGGGGTTTTTTTTAAAGATTCTTATTTGAGGCAGATCAGAAAGACAAACTTCCACTATGGGAAAACTTGTAAGATTTGAAAAAGCTTAGGAAAGCTCTGTTGTGTGGAAGCAGAGATGCCTGCCTGGTTTGCTTACAGAAGTCTAGCTTTCCTAGGAAGGTTACTTGGAGGAAAGTGGGGAGGGGACCCTGAGGCAAAACCAGATCCTGTTTTCAGCCCTGAAGATGTGTGGACTGCTGTGGAGAAATTAAAGAGCAATTTGGGTTTGTCTGACTGCAATGGGATAAAAGAAGATCCAGCATACATGCTCCTGGTGAGAGGATGGGACTTTGGCTTTGTCTGAGGCAGGACTGACTTTCAGGAGACACCTCCACAGGGCACTTCGGTGGGTGTAACCTCACTGTCCCTTCTGGGGAACTTGTGCTTCCTCACACACCTGTGCTATGTCCACTGCCCTCACCAGGTGGACTCCTGCCCAGTGCACAGCAGTGCTCTTGCTCCACACCTTCTCCCCTGGGCTCAGCCTGTGCCTGCCCCTCCCAGCACAGCCAGTCCTGCAGCAGCATGCCAGTCTAGCCTGATGTTGATTTGTGACTGATAAATGGTGTTAATTGTAGTTCACAGAAGTGCACATGGCCTGTGGTTTAGAGAGCTTCCCAACAGGCAGGCAAAGGTCTCACAAGTGAGACAGCACCTCACAAAAGCAATGTCAGGCTGAGGGGAGAGCTGAGAAAAATCATCCGATAGCTCTTTAATTTGCCTCCTGGATTTTGATCCCCCTGTATTTCATATGTTTGAGCTTTTCTCCTCAAACAAGAGAGCTACTAATATTTTCCTTAAATAAACTTTCACATAAGGCATTTTCACATAATCAGATTATTCCAGGAGCTGGAGTATTAGAGGAAAGCCAGAGCCTGTTACATGAGGTGCAAACACAGAGTCCCCCGGGCATCAGGGTGCTGTCACTTGGATAGGTGGGAGGGACATTTTTGCAGGGGGAGGATTATCCTTCATTTTTGAGATTCACTTTTTGATCCAGTTAGCTCCCTGAACATTTAGCAGCCCCTCCCAAATTTTATCAGAGCCTCAAGGGACCAGTGGTGGGAGAGCAGTGAAGGAGGAGGACAACACACCATGACAGCACAAGGCTGCAGCAGATGGAGAAAAGGAGCTGTGAAAAGAGCAAGGTCACTGAAAGGACAATGGTTGGATCTTGGCTGTGGCAGGGATTCTCTGTAGTTTGATGATAAATTCTATGGACTTGGATTTTCCAGGTGTTTTGAGCAGGTATTGGTAAGACCACCAGCACCAGCCATATCACCCTCATCACTCTGCTGTGAACTTCTGAGGCAGCAGAGTCAGATGGATCAGGCACAGGTCAAGAGTTGCTCTTTGAGTCATCAATCTGACAATGACATACGATGGGTCTTAAAGAGAGCAATTTAAAACCTCCTAGGTTCTTTTATTGTAAAATGGAGAAACTAAAGTATTTCAGTTAAAAAGCCTGAAACTCGATTTTGGGTGACCTATCATAAAGCAATGCTATGATTAATCTCATATCCATGGATGCTTAGGAAATGAAGCCAAAAAGGAGCTCTGATAAAATAATTTCCTAAGTTCAGAAATTATTTTATCTTCAGATTCATGCAGGCAACACTATGTTTCTTTTCCTTAGGAGGCATGAAGGGGCAGTAAAATGTAAATTGGGACCGTGAGTGTCTAATACAATGTTTTTTGTCTGCCATTTTGCTCATCATTTGAGTCTAAATGGGAGGAGAAGGATCAGGTTTGCTTTCAGGCAGCTTGGTGTCCATGGGACTTGGAGCTATCGATGAGTTCACATCATCACCACAAGAGCTGATGTGGACTGGCTATGGCCACATTTATGGCACTGCCTGGGTTGGCTAAAAAAATGCACAGAGTTTTGCTGTCTTGATATTCCAAAGCTGGTTCTGGTTCATAGTGGAGGCTCTTCTTAGATTAATTTACTTGTGGAAGCTTTGCCAGCCTGCAGTGCATGAGCAGTGTGTCAGTGCAGGCCATAGTGAGGCCTAGACCTTGTTGGATATTTCCCTGTTGAATGTTTTCTTCCATTTGAAGATACCAGTTGGCCAAAATGGGAATGTTCTTCAGGAATGTGCTGATTTTGACAGATTACAGCAGCCGGGGGAGTTAAAACCCTTTCATGGAGGTTCTTGCTACAAAACCACTCTACACCAAAGGACCATGGAACTCCACAGCAGCCCACACATCTTCAGGGCTGAAAACAGGATCTGGTTTTGCCAACGGGTCCCCTCCCCACTTTCCTCCAAGTAACCTTCCTAGGAAAGCTAGACTTCTGTAAGCAAACCAGGCAGGCATCTCTGCTTCCACACAACAGAGCTTTCCTAAGCTTTTTCAAATCTTACAGGTTTTCCCATAGTGGAGTGTATTTTTCTGGTCTGCCTCAAATAGGAATATTAAAAAAAAACCCCATTTATAACGCATTCTGGAATACCAGCACACACAGATGCATGGGAATCATCAATGGCTAACTGCTTTGCTTCTGAGAACTCATAACAAATTCAGCCATATCTCTTTCAAAGGAAGACAAACAAAATGGAAAAGAAAAAAATGTAATGAGACCAAGGAGACAAATCTGAATAATAATGGAAAATGGTGTGTAGGCCTGAATTTTGGCAGCACACTACCTTGCCTTCCTCTCCTTGGATATCCTTGGGCTAGGGCTCACTCACACATGGGCAGGGGAGACACCAAGCAGCAGTGGGGAACAGCAGCCTGGCTTTGTGCCCAGAGAGCCAGTGGTGCTCTGAGGAGAAAGTGCCTGTGATATCTCACTCATCTCCTGCTGTGGCTGAGCACAGGGTGTAGTGGTTTTTTCGCCCCATCTGCAAACAGGGATCAGGATGCTGGCTAAGGCTGCTGCTGACCCTGCTGTGACAACGTCACATCTTCTGGACCCTGGCCTAATTCATCTCATTTGAGCTGCCAAGCAGTTCTCAGAGGGTAAGAGCTTCAAACTGCTCCTGTCTTAAACTGATTTGAAGAGATTTGCTAAAAGCAAAAGACGTATCCAGGCTACTCCCTGCATACAGCCCAGAACAGCCTGAGAGGGCTTTTTTGTAGAGAACTGAAATGCACTGCAAAGGGGATGGTAAGGACTGAAATCCACACGGATTGTTACTTACAGTTTAAAAAACCCAGTTTCAAACTCAGGAGCATCCATACACGACACTAAGAAATGTGCATCTTGGTTTTGCTTGTGTAAATGTTCATACTTCTGTCTTCATAGACACTTGAATGTGATGGGAAATGTCACTGCATCACTGTCGTTGTGCAGGAGTCCTCCATGACTATGTCTGGAATGGTGATTTGGCACCGAAACTGGGAATGCTGTGGCAGTGAGGGGACAAGTACAGGAGAGCAGCTCCATGCAGTGTGAAAACACGAACCATGGATGCAGTTGTCAATCTTTTCGGGATGCTTTCTTCATACTGAACGGACCAGTTTGAGGTATGAGTGCCCAGATTAAGACTTGTGGCCCTCTGTGTGTTTTCTGACTTGCAGGTGAAAGCAGAGCAGGACATGACACAGGGCTGAGCCTGATGCCATCAGCAGCTGCCTTGTGAGCTTTGGCAGGCAGTGCCAGTACATCCACAGAACAGCCTCAGAGAAGGATTTGGCCCATGAAATGCCAAATTCCCTGGCTTTGGGAGATTTCGAAAATACCACCCTGTCAGGCCTGCAAGTTGTGTCTCTGAAGGATGGTGCTGGGAACATCTGCCAGCCACTGCATTATTCTCCCTAATTTTACCTTGCTTTCTTTTAATTTTTGTTGGGAATGGTTACTATGAGCTTTTTAGTCTTAATGCACATCTGAGTCTGATTGTTAGAACTTTGTCAAAAAGTTCTTCACCTTATTTCTCTCCTTTGCCTCTAAACACTTGTGCACTGCCAGTCAGTGAGCATCCACATTGTGAGGCTTGACTTTCTAGAATGCAAACAGGAAAGAATGAGTTTTGGTCTGCTAGGGGCAGTGCATAATTTGAGTACAATGACCTTTGCACCTTAGGCTGTGAGTAAATTTCCACAGCTCAAAGGAGCAGTTCCAGCACCTGAGAAATCCTACGTTAAACATGAGTTTTAGAAAAAAAAATAATTAAATATTTGCTATGGCCATAAAATTGAGGAAAGTTCAGTTTTCTCTGACCTTAAGTGCAGTTTCTCTCTACTTCTGGGAACTCCTGGTGTTTTGCTCCTTCTGATGCTTACCCTAGAGGATGCATGCTCATCCTTATTAATCTTCATTATTAAACCCCAAGGAATATTTACACTGCCTTTTGCAAAAAATGTGCCTTCTAACCCTTCAAGTGTACACAGCAAAAATAGGTCCCAAACACTCAGGATCTTACAAGAGAAAACTGATTACGTGCATCAAAGAGGAATATAACATGATGTTTCATTTCCCTTTCCAGCGTCCTTCCTCTGTGTAATTTACTTTTTTAAGTTCAATTTCTGTTGCCAAAAGAGTGTATTTGTGTAACAGGGGCAGGCAGATGTGTGCCAGAGGCTTGTGCCCTGCAACAAAAGACAGGTCAGGACACCTTACAGGAGAGGGTCCCACCACCTGCCTTTGTGGTTGGAACAGAAAAGCCAAAGGGCTGCAAGGAAAGATGGTTTATTTCAGTATATGGATGGGAATGGAGACAGAGAGGTGTGGGGATAAAATTTCCTAAGATCTTGGGGCTGCCAAGTGCAGGTTTTCAGAAGAGCTGAGCTTCCATTAGTAAGTGAAATAATGGGCTAATTTATCCAAAGAGCCTTGGACAAGGGGAAATGAGATCTTTTGGGGATCTTGCCTCATATAGTTACTATAACAACTTGGCTTTAGTGCTGAGTGTATGAAAATCCATCAAAGGTGATTTGCCAAAAGCAATGCAGGGAGTCTGTGATGCATCTGGGGATCGAATCCTCATGTCTCAAACAAAGTACATTATTCAGGCTTCTTACTTGTTTGGAAAGGACAAGATTTAGCTTTGTCTTAGCTGACTTGCTTTAGAACAAGAGAAAAAGAAAAAGGAGCTCAAAGCAGATTGTGCAGATCTTTTGTGGCCTTTTGATGTGTCCTGGGGTGGGCTCTGTGACCAGGTTGGATGGGGCTCTGAGCAACCTGGGCTAGTGATGGGTGTCACTGCCCACTGCAAGTGGCTTGGGACTAGATGATTTTTTGGCTTCCAGCCCAAATCAACCTATGGTTTTATGATTCTGTCTAAGAGGAGATGTTTTCAGGGCTGATATGACTGTAACAAGGTAGAGACAGCTCCACATCACCCTCCCCACCCCAGGCAGTGCAAAGGGCTTCAGGGCTTGGTACAGTTTTAGAAATTCCATGCACATTTCATAATTTTTGAGCAAATTCCTTGGAGCTGCTAGGTGAGATGAAGGCTTAGAGAATGCCTGCGAGCAGGTCAGTGAAGCATCTTACCTCAAATCTTGTAAATGACCTAACTTTTTTTGTGGAAAACAAACGTGAAGCTTGAGCACTGCTCTGCAGACAGTGCCAGGGGTAAGCACTGGGGTGGTGCCACACGTTCTGCCTTTTTATTCAGAAATATCTCTGGCTCAGCATTTCCTTCAAACAGGTTTTCACATTGCATCCTGGACAGCCACTTGACTAGTTGTAACAGAAGTAATTGCAGGTAAGTAGCTGAAGGCAAGGCACACAAAGAGAGAATTTCTTAAATATGCAGGCTGCAGCTCTGGATTTGGTAGAAGGAGACTTTTCCCCCTCCCTGCTACATGAACACACCCTGCCTTGCAGAAATCATCAAGAGATGTCACATGACAATAGCCAAGGAGGCACTGAGGCCATGGGACAGGACTCCAATTTCTGTCCGATCCAACCTTGTTTTCATTAACAGCAATTACTCCTTTTTCCCAGAGGAGCAGCCATCAGGCCAGACCCGCTCCCTTTCCAGGTGGCTGGTTTTGCAATTTACTTTCATGGAATAGAGTGAAACACCAAAATGACCACCAGACATTGGCTGTGTGATGGCATCTTCCAATTAACATGGCTTATTTTGCAGTCTGTGTTACTGGGGCCTGGCAGAGGTCCCTGGGCTCCTGTAATCAGGGGTGTGAGGAAAACAAGAAAACCACTGTTATTACCCAACAAGACCCACAACACCTTTCTCTTAATACCAGTATTTTCTTAAGTTTAGGAAAGAGCTCTGCTGTTTTCCTCATTAGCCTCTATTTTCAAGGCTTCTGAAACCTTCCCTCTCAGCCTATGTTTTCTCTGTTTTCTCCACTATGTGCCCTGACACCTCTATCTGAACAAGGACCTCTGTCTTTATTTTTTTTTTGCTTCTGTCTCACTGAATGCACCAGCTAAACCAGGGACTTCATCCTGACATCTTGCAGCTGGACCCCAGTGTAGGGTTCTGCAGCTGGACCCCAGCGTGGTGCTGTGGGGACACAGCTGCCTCACCATGGTCTGCTCCACAGGCTTCAGGAGAATCTGCTCCAGGGCCTGCAGCACCTCCTCCCCTCCTTCTTCACTGTCCTTGGTGTGTGCAGAGCTGTTCCTCTCACATACTCTCTCACTCCTCTCTCCTCTGTTATGCCAGGTAGTTTTTCTCCTTCTTAAATGTTATCTCAGAAGTGCCACCCATTGTCACTGATGGGTCCATGGCCAGTGGCAGGTCTGTCTTGGAGTCATTTAATCCTTTGCTCCTTTGCAGAGTCCTGCAGTTCTCTGTGACCCGGCACTGCAGGGTGAGCAGAGCCTGTACCTTTACAGGTTGTTCATGAGATACTTCAGGGTTTGTCCAATACTCACATACTAACACCCAGCACAACTTCAGAGATTTCTACCCTGTGAAATGAAGTTGATTGTTGAAGCAGGTCTAAGCTGTGAAACTTAAACCTTCCTCCACAAGTATTCATTCCAGAAGGAGATTGATTTGAAGTTGTTGACCATGCCAGATCCATGGCAAAGCCTTGCAGGGTCTGTCTGTGGGGCTCAGCCCACACCAGCAGGTCCCTGCTCTTCCTCAGCACACTTGGACCTCCCTGGGCCAGGCTGGGGGGTTCTCCCACTCCACATACCCTGGACCTGCCACGTCCCCGTGGGTGCCTGGGGCTGCATGCAACGAGCTGTGTCCCACATAACCCTAAATGAGGGTCAGAGTCTGAACACCATTAACTGAGAGATCCTTCTGGATGGGTTGGGAGCAACTTCCTAGTAGTAGGGGTAAGACCTGCTGAGTTTGGAAAGGGGAAGCAATGCCATTGTGGGAGGTTAGGTTTGTCTCTTTTTTTTTTTTACTCTAAAGAATGTTTTTCCCTGTAAGTTACCAAGGAGACCACGTGTTGGATACTTAAAGAGATGGCTGAAACCCAGCTGGGGAGAGGTTAACTGCCTCCTCTGATAAGAAGCCAGCTGTTAAAAGCTGGGTGGAACAGTATCACTTATCAGATGGTGCAATGTTGCTTATCTCGGTTCATTGTTCCACTACCCCCATGGGGCTATCTTCTGTTAATGGGTCATTAAAGCTCACCAATGACATGATACATTACATCATACTATTGTAAGATGCTCTACCCAGGGAAGAGGAGCCAAACCATCTTCACCTAGATAAAAGAGCCACCAGTGTCACCATGGATCCAGTTTTCCACCAGATTCCTGGAGGAAGACTGGACCCATCTCACCATTACTGGACCCTTTTTCTACGGGATCATCTCTACTCCAGCAGAACCACATCTGCCACTCCAGGAGGGCTTACTTTGGACTGCTTCCAACAACCTGACCAACAGGGCGTCAGGTTGTATTTCTGACTCTGTCAGAGTTTTCTAGGATTTTTCATTTGTTTGTTTGCTTGCTTATTCTTCTGTACTGCAACACTTGCATTTTGTTTTATATCCCTAGTAAAGAGCTGCTATACCTATTCCCTAAATCTTTGCCTGACAGCCTTTTAATTGCAAATTTATAATAATTTGGAAAGGAGGGGAGGGGTTTACATTCCAAAGGATACTCCAATCTTCCCTGGCAGATACCTGTCTATCTAAACCAAGACAGCCATGTAGGGTCAGTGGCTGCCAGAGCCCTCCAGTGCCAGTCAGCAGGGCAACAGTCAACCCACCCTTTTTCCTTTGGGCTTGTAACAAAGGTGCACACTTCATTTAAGGGGAAACTCTTTGGTGGAACTGCCTGGATTAACCTGCAATTAACTAAATTTGTTCAGTTTTAGCTTTTAGCACATCATTTGGTATTTTATGTTTACTGATGGTCATGATTGGTATAATTTTAGAAATAGAACAGAACAGAAGCAAGCACTGCAATTAGAAAGAAAATAATTCAGATATATGAACTTAAAATAACGTTTTTCCTCCCTGGTTTTTTTGTGGGTTTTTTTGGGTTTTGTGGGGTGTGTGTGTGTGGGGGGGGTGTTTGTTTCATTTTGTTTTGGGGGGGGTTGGGGTTTTTTGGGGGGGTTCTTTTGTTTGTTTGTTTGTTTGTTTGTTTGTTTTTAGTTTTGACAGCTATCAGTGTTTTGTGTCTTATTGTACTTGATATGGTGAGGGGCTGGTTCAGGGCCTCAGTTCAATGAAGTACTTTGACTAAAGAAAACATTTGATTTCTTTTACAACAGAAGTACCAGATATCAAAACCATACAGCAGAAGTGTGAAAATGTGGTCTGTTACCATTCCCAATGGGCTCCTTTTCCCAAAAGCTTATGTTTTCTAGATCAAACATGAAGTTTTGTGTGAATCCTGATGGAAGATCTTTTAATGGTGTGGATTTGCAATATCACTTCTAGAAGCAATTCCCCAATTTAAAAGAAATAGAAATTTTTTGATTCCAGTTTTCAGTTCACTATATAAAAAAGGGAGAAAACATGCAAAATAGATGAGCAACTAATCAAGTTCCTTTAACATGTAATTTCCCATCAAACAATGCCCATTACAAATTCTTCATTCCATTATCTCAGAAGGACTGGCCAGTGTAGGAGTTCTTGATGCTGCAAAATTTTACTTCATTGTTCAACTCCTTGTGCTTCACATTTCCTTTCATTTGTTACACAATTCATACAAATGCTGACTGAAGTGCAAAACTGAATCCCTAAATAGGTCTAGCTTGGGCTGTGTTTTATTCTGCAGGCTTTAATGGGAGGCAGGTGAGCACTGCGGCTTCCAGGTCTCAGCCAGTGAGATTACAGGGCAGAAATATCCAGCATTGCAGGAGGCTGCTGAAAGGGAACACTCCTGTCACAGGCCAGGAATGACTTGTTGCTGTTTACACTTGGGAAACAGCCATTCCAGCTTGGAACCATAATGAAGAGAGAAAGGGAACTGCAGAGCTCCCTTTGTTTTGGAGGCAGTGTGTTCGTGGTCTGTACTGCAGCAGGATATATCGGGCAGGGAGCAGGTCTGAGCTGCCTCAAGGCACAGGGGGAAAATAAAAACTTCATCAATAAGCAGGTGTTTGACTTCCAAATGCTGGATGCTGTGTCAGAGTCTAACTCTGGCAAAGGTTTCGGACTGAAATATTGGATATTTTTGCAAAATAATGTGAACCTGAAGGAACTGGTGTTGAATTTGTGTTCAGCTTGTTGACTTGTCTGGGACAACAAAGGAAATAGACACTAAACCCATCCCTCTGTTAGTACTTTTGTCCACATCCCAAAGAAACAGAAGTTATGTGAAATGCTGAAATGTCTTGCCTTGATATTTCAGAAATGAAACTCTAAATTTCTTCTATGTTTGTTTTTAAAGTGCTGTTTCTTTATAAATTGAGCACAGGCTGACCTAAGAGATAAGCTAGAAAAACCAAACCATGTATTAGGATCAAAAGCTTTCACTTAATTCAAAATTATTTTTGCTTTCCCTCCTCCCAGTTTTGTGTTTTCAGTTTCTCTGGAAAAATGGACTCTTTTGAGGTCAACCTGCAGAGCAAAGTCTGCTGGCCTCCCTTCCTCCTGCTGTTTCCTATTGAACCAGCTACATAAAAATGAAAAAAATATCCATCTGCAGCACAGAAACTTTCTTTGTACACACAAAATCCCCCATCCAGGTGCAACAGGGACCACAAGAAAAGTCCTCTCTGGCAGACTGCAGTGTTGTGGTGCAGTGGTCTGGTTTCTGACACAACAGTATCTGCAAACTGAGAGACCTGGGTTCTTCCTGCTGGAGCTTCCTCCTTTTCCCTGCCCTGTGAGCATTTCTCATGCCTGCTGTCCTGGTGGGGTCTCATGCAAGGGTGAAGTAGAGCCTGTAACTGGAAAATGTTAGTGGAATCAATGTTTTGACAATTACAGCCAAGGAAAGCCAGCTTGGGTGGAGTCAGCTGCTCGAGTGGAAGAAGTTGGTTCATGATCCAGAGATAAACTGATGGGAGGTTTGAGGATATTTTGTGTCTAGCTCAGGTGCACATCTCTACCTATGGCACAGATGCTTGGGATTTGTTCTGGTTTAAGCTGGGATAGAGTTAATTTTCTTTCCAATAGAGGGAACAGTGCTGTGTTTCAGATTTTGTATGACAATAATGTTGATAACACACTGATGTTAGAGTAGTTGCTGGGCAGTGCTTGCACTGAGTCAAGGATTTTTCAGTTTCTCATGGGGGAACCATGACTGGCGCAGATGGCCAAAGGGATGTGCCATACCATAGGATGTCATGCTCAGTATATAAACTGCAGAGAGTTGGCTGTCAGGGGTCAACCACCAGCAAGTGGTGAGCAATTGTATTTGGTATTTTTCCTATTATTACTGTTTTTTAAAAGAAAAATTTATTTCAGTTATTAGACTGGCCTTACCTGAACTCGCAGATTTTGTCCTTTTCTGATTCTTCTCCCCATCCCACTGGATAGGTTGAGGGGAGGGATTGAACAGCTGCTTGGTACAACAGGCTACCAATTTGCCCCACAAAACCCCAAGCACAGGGGAGCCAGGGTGAGCCATGCACCAGGAGAAGCTCAGAGAGCTCACTCTAAACTCTGAGAAGCAGGCTGGCATCTCTGGAGATGCCTCAGTCCACTTGAGGAACCTGCAGGCTGAACTGGGTGCCAGGCTCTGAACCACTGCAGGTTGTTACAGACACCAGACCTGTACAGAAAGAGATCTCTCAGCCACGTCTGGGTGACCCAATGAGCTGAGTCCGCATGATTCCAGCCAGCACCCACGAGCTGGGCTGCTGAGGGACAGGAGGCAGCCAGGCTGCTGCTGGATGCTCTGCTGCCTTCCCCTTGCACAGCATGGGCCCCAATCCCCCCAGTCCTCCCGATGCCCCAGGCCAGGCTGGGAGGACTGCCCGCGTTTTTCAGAAAGGATGATTACATCTGCAAAGCACCCGCCAGCGCTTTGGGATGAAGAGCGTTATGTAAGTGCAAGATAATGTTATTTATAGAGCCAGGTTTTATCCAAAATGGAATTAAACTTGTGTTCCTGAAGTCTCTGCTGTTAAAGACAGATTTGAATTTGTCTACTAGCCTCTAGTGATTTGCATTCAAATTGTTTTTCTCAGTTCATCCCAAAGTTTAAGAATATGTTTTATTTACAAATTATACATCTCAGAAAGTGAGGAAATCTCTTTTCCATCAGCTCTGAGGTGACCATGTAAGCCTGGCCAGTGGCCATGGAAGCCTGGGCCATAGTTGAGCTTTGCAAACACATTAGCTTTGACACTAAAGTACCATAAACCAGGAAAGTAAAGCAGGCTTTGAGCTGGGTTCAACAACAAAACCACAATCAATTGTCCGAGGCACAATATTTTGCCTGCATTTAACACTCTCTGTAGCAATCCATGAGCTGCAGGAGGGTATCCAGCTTACATCCCTGTTGGAGGTGGCACTGGTTCAGTGGGTTAATGTTTGTACTCCCGCAGAACTACAGACCCTGTGACCTTTTAAAATCATGCATTATTAACTTAGAGAGCTTTACTTGCTCTTTTGAAATATTAGATCCAAATCCCTCATATCTGTCCTTTTACCAGCTGTGAAAATGCAAATTTCTGGGATGTCCGCTGAGATCTGTGCCAACAGGTGTTAGGAAAATTGTTTTACCAGGTACAGCACCTTGCATAGGTTAGTTTGTGGAGTTCAACTGTGCTCCTCACTTGTCATAGTATCTAGCATGAAATTCCACGCATGCCTTTTATTTAGGAAAGAACATAAAAGTATGTTATCTTATTCCTCTGGAATTTTCCACAGTTATTTAGCATGTTAGTTTAAGCATAATTGGTTAGTGGGGTCTTGAAATCTATATCTTAGCTGTGCTTATTTACATCAGGCTAGAAGTAGCTCATTTCAGTTGAGGTAAATGTGAAGCATTAGATTGCAAACGTACCTAATCCATCTCTCCTCCCCCATGACTAGAAATCCTGTGGTTAAAATAACACAGCCTCTATTCAGAGCACAAACTTAGAGCTGCGAGCAGGAGCAGGCTTGGGATTTAACCAACTCTCAGCAGATGAATCTGTTCAAGGGTCTTTCTCGGGTTTGTTTTTCATCCTACTTTTGATCCATGAGAGGAAGCCAGGCTCTCTCCTCTGGGAAAGCAAGGTAAAGATTTTCTGCATTTTGTATATGGTTGCATGTGCTTGTAAAGAAGCTTATAAACATGATTGCAAAAAGGCTGTTGCAAAAGCAATTGTAAAAATGTTGCTGTCATAGAGCAAGAAGTGTTTGGCAAATGGCTTCACAAGCTTGAAATGTTAGTCTGGTCTTCTGGCTATTTCCACACAACAGTGAAATGATGAAATGACAAATCTTGCACAGAGAAGCAAAGAGCAGTGATTCTCCATCACTCATCAGAGAAGCTGAGCATGTAGGAAATAGCAAACCCGGGTACTACAGTGATCTAGCCAGACTAAAGCAGAACTGGCATTTTGCTAACTACCAGGTACAGTCCCTCCTGGGTTTGTCCAGCTGCTGTAATCCCATCTGGGAGGCTGAGGCTGTGCTGAGGATGGCACTGAGTCTGTTTACAGAGTATATGCTAATGCTGCTCCAGCGTGACTCTTACAGTAACGGTGGAACTGTGCTTTCAGGAATGTTTGGATGCACCGTGCCAGATAATTAACTGCCTATTTTTGCTCTTACTGCTTTCCAAGTCACAGGGGATGCAGGAAAGCATCATCTTTCCTTGAATCCTTATTTTATTTGAGATCCAGGAAACAAGCGTGATGTCTGTGCTAATGCCCGTGGAACTGTACTCCCAGTGCCAGAGTCTGTTAACTCTCCCAGCCCTGTGCTGTTTTTCACAGGGGATCCTGAGTTCCACATCAGTCCTCCTGCACCACAGTGTTCAAACGCAGAGGGTGGCACTGCTGGGGAATATGGAAACACTGTTACTCACATTTTTGCTTAATTTGAAAAAATGCTGCCCCTCCCTGCCCCAAGGCATGGGGCAGTATGATTGCACTGTGGGGGCGCTTACATTAAGGTAGCACGAACAAATGCTGCTCCAGGTGCTACATTTCCAATGCTGGAGAAAGCCTTGTTCTGCACACAGAGATGCTCACTTTCTCCTTCCTCTGCTTTCCACTGCTTTTTCCCTTCCCTGAGCAAGACAGGCTGGTTTCACATTGTCCTGTGTGCAGTCCCCACTGTCCCGCAGCCATGTCATCACTCCTCATGGCAGCATGCTCTCCGCTCCTGCTCGGCCAGAGGCAAGAGGGGGACCCTGCACACCAGGTCCTCTCAGCACATGCTGTGGGAAGCTTTGTGACTGGAAAAGGTGCCCTCATCCCTTGAGCCAACAGTACTGCTTTGTCCTGGGGGAGAAATGCAGCTTTATCACTTGGGTGCCCGGCACAGGGAGGGACAAGCAGGGCTATAAGTGTGGGATACAAACAACCCACTTTTCCTGATTCTCTGAGCACACCGCGGCAGAGTCAGCTCAGAGGAGAGAGAACATGTGCAAAACAAAGAAATGCGGTCAGGCAGGAACTATAAAATTCCAATATAGAAAGTGGAGCTGATGTCATTTTAACGTCCTAAGCAGTGCCAAGAATTCTAAGCTCCGTATCAAGATTCAGTGCAAAACCCCCACAAACTCACAACTTGTTCTTGTGGAAAAATTAACTTTTATGGAAAATATGCATGGGAACATGCCAGAGGAGTGTGTTGTTTTATTTCTTTTATTAATTTTGAATACATTAGTTCAGAGAGCAATCTCATTTTAGCATCAGCTGTCTCTATCCAAGGAGCCGACGCTCACATACACAGCTCGCAAATACCGGAGGCGAGGGAGCTGTTTTTCTGTATGATCAGTTGTTAAATGGAAAGAGCTGTGTGAGTAGGAAGGGGTGTGGGAAGGCTCAGTGGGATGACTGATTTCAAGTTTTTTTCCTGGTGACATATCTGAATCGTGATCAGATGCACCTGAATGAAGCAGCTTGATGAGCTATTATAATTCTGAGTGCGTCAGAGGTGGGATCGCGTGCAGCTCCTGTGATAAAGGTTACTCATCTCTGTCCTGCTGTACGACCGCCTTCGCTGCTGCTTGTAACTTGGTCAGACTTGAAAAGTTTAGACTGAGCTCTTCCAACTTGATTGTCTGCCTTGGGCTAAGTTCTTTTCTGGAAAATTTCAGCCAAAACTGTCCAGCCAGTTTTGTCCATTCCAAGAATGAGCATAGGGAAAAAGGAATTGTTGTCCAACTGGAAAAAAAAAGAAAGGAAGAAACAGGAGGGGGGGAAAACTGGTGATCCTTTCTTTGGATAGTTCTTATCCCTCTGTGCTCTGGAGTTGAGATCTGAAATTTGGCAGCTCTCTGTTAGGAATGTGATTTTTTTTTTTTTAAACTTTGTAAATCTCATCCAATTTGGCTTAGTGATAGCCTTTGAAGGGAGAAAATAGCAACTTCTTTGGGACATGCTAAGGCTGAGCAATCAAAATCTGCTGAGATTCCTTCCCACATGAGTGAGCTCAGCCCAGCAGACCAGCAGCTCACAGTGCTGACCCCAGTGCTCCTGTGCAAACAGTCAGTGCTACTAAGTTTCTGCAGATCCTTGTTCTCACCCACAGCATGAAAGGGACCCAGGTCCTCTCTCTGCAATCCAAGAGTCATCCCAGCTGGAGGAGCAGAATGAAGATAGGCTCTTCATGTAATGCTGCTCAGGGCAGAGTTGACGGTCAGCAGAAAGGCAGGCAGGGAACAACACTTTGATTCTTTCCTATCACAGCCTGACAGCAGACAGGGACCCGAGCAATGCCAGGCTAAGCAAAGAACTGGTACTTAGATGCTAAAGCTGGAGTATTGCATGGGAATGGGATGAGGAGCACATGGTACAAATCAGGGGTCAGGGGGCTTGGGGTGTGTTGAGGCGTGAGCCACAGGAGAGTCTGAGCACACCAGAGCTTGATATGAAACCTCAGCTGTTCTATCCTTGGCCCCTTTTTGAGAATATGAGTGCTGCTTCAGAATTGCCTTCAGTCTCACTCTCCCTGCAGCATCTTCTGAGCTGGTCTTGCTGAGGCTCTCCCCAGTCTGCAGCCAGTGGCTGTGGTGTGCCCCTGTCTGCATGTGCCATAAGACACTGCTCCTGATGTCCACTGCTGGGATAAGAGCTGCTGGGAGCTTTGCCTCGAGCATGTCCATTGTGCCAGATGATGAACACTCCTGCACAGCCCTATGTCTGCTGGGGACAGGTGAGATGAGTGACCATGATCCTGATAAAATGGTGCCTGGTGCAGTCAAGCTCTTGCTTACATGCCTGTCTCTGTTTCCATTTTATTCAAATGGCTAAAGAACCATTTGACACCCTTGACAGAGTTTCTAGAGCTCAGGGACACTTGTGAAGAACCCAAGTACTACAGGGAAATGTGTCACTGTAGTTCCAAGTTTTAGGAAAATCAGTCATTTTTATTGAGGAGAATTTGGGAAGAAAATAAAGCCTAGGACTACACTGAACTCTAAGGGAAAAACAAAATTCTGTATAATATCTCTAGTAGAAAAAAAGTGCATCCAGTATCATGGGATAAAGCTGAGACCTCTGGCAAAATATTGCTTGTTCATCTAATTAAGAATTGTACCATAACACATAGCACAAAGGAGGCCTAATTCTGGCATCTCTTGCCTCATGGATTTTTCATTCATAACAGTATTTTTATAGCCTATTTTTGTATGCAATGCATATGCAGCATTGGAGACAGATGGCAAAATTTCAGTGTTCATTGTGACATGATTTCCACATCAAAAGGTAGGGAGCTGCAGTCTGCTTGTTTCCACTCCTGCTGGAGTGGCAGGGAAAGGTGGTTTATTTCACTCCTTATATGACTATAGTCTATGGAGAAACCTGGACAGCCCCTCCTTCAGAGACAGGCAGTGAAGTTTCATCATCTTCATCAGCCCCTGGGAGCCTCACGTGCACATCAGGACTCAGCTCTGTGAGACTGTGTAGGAACAAAGAACAGGACAGAAGCTGTGAGAACGATGTGAGAAGACCAGAGCTGCCTACAGACAGCTATGGAGAGAGGAAGGAGCCCTAAGAAGTTGTGAGACAGTGTTGGCCAGTGCTGCTGGCAGTGCTTGCTGCTTGCTTACAGCCTTGCCTTAGTCAAGGATGTCACAACCAAGAGTTTTAAGCAGGGATTTGCAGGAGAACTGAAACAGAAAAGGAAAAGGAGTAGTGGATACTTTTATGGGCTTCTGCTCCAAGGGTCAAGGTAGAAAATGGACATCCCTAAAGTTTGATGCTGAATGAGTAGGGATGAGTGGAGTAGAGACTGACAGTTGAAGGACCAGAGATATTTACTGGGGATGTCCTTGTGGAAGCTGTCACAAAATAAATAAATCCAGGCGGACGTTGCTCTTACAGCTTTGATGAGATGACTACAAGTAAGGAGCGGCACCATGAATGAAGGAATCAGGTCTGCACATAAGGTTTCTTGCACAGATCTAAAAGAGCTGCTGCCTTCTCATCTGCCACCCCAGCTGGTCCAGCCAGCTCCTTGCACTGCACACAGCCTAGGGCAAGAGTCAGGTCACCTCATGAGTGCTAACCCAAAACCTTCATTGCTTGATGAATTGTTTGACCTACTTGAGCCTCAGACTCCACTCAGAGAATCCCATGCTCTACCTACAGTTTTGGTCTGAATTAAACCAGTATGTACAACATGACTAGTTCAACAATCACAGCACTGTGCCTTGGGACTTTGCCTCTGCTGGAAACTAAAGTACATGCAATTAATTATGCGGCTCCTCAATGAACAAAATGGGGCTTTTGTGTAATACTATTACTCATTTGTTTCCAATTAGCTGTGAATCATGAATTGTTTTGTCTCAGAAATTAATGCTATTTTTTCCAAATTATCAGTTTTTACCTACTTTGCATACCCTGATGTTTCCACAGATTGTGTGGGCCAAGTCTTCTGTCCTGATCCATGCCAGAATCTTGGGATTCTGAATGTAACTGTAGAGTAAGATTGAGGCCTCCAGATCCTGTAGCTTGAGAGAATCAAACTGATCCAAGACTTGAAGGGAGCTTGTTACTTTCCCGCAATTGCACTTCCAATATAAATATGTATTCATGTTATTCTGCTGTCCAGTGATGTGTGTTAGGGTAAACACCAAGAAACTTGCTTGTGAATAGATGTACATATTTTGCCTCCTATCAAGGCTTTTTTGATAGGAGGCCTTTTCTAAGCACTCTTGTAGTGACCATCTTGGTAATTCAAACAGTGCTTTCCTATGTAGATCAAGTCCTGCTTAATACAGGAGATCTGCCATGTCTTCAAATGCATCCATGAAACATGTGTCACTCGGACTGACCTTTACAGAATCCTCCATTTTCAAGGACACTTTGGAAAAGTCACTTGCTATGTGCTCTATTGTCTTGCAACTCAGATGCAGAAGGGGAGTGAATACACAGTCATATCAGGAAAGATGTACTCATTTCTGATAAGGCAAAAAGGCCTTAGCTTTTTCAAAAGAAGGAGACTAGCACTGGGTGAGGAAGATGAGCATTTCAGAATTTTGCACTGGTGAAACCCCTGGGAAACCCCTGCCCAGATATAAATTCAGGTTACCCATAGTGGGACAAATGTTGTGATTCCTCCACATGCTTTTTGTATAAATTCATTTATAAGACCCTTGTGGATCCCATAATCCAAGTCTGTGTGTGAGACTTATGACGCACAAAGGTTCCTAACAACCTCAAACTCACTGAGCGCTTTTGACTGCTTACAACCTTTGAGTATCTTTTCACTTTTATTTAGATGTCTTGTCCCTCAGCAGTGAACTTTTCTCTTCTTTTCTGCTACTATCAGCAGGGTGTTTATGCCCTTGGTGTTGTCTTCCTGGAGGGCAGAAAGCTCCTCCATATATCCCATCACAGAAGGTGGCTCCAGCTCTGTAGCCACCCCGCACAATGAAGTCTGACCCGAGTTGCCATCTCTGACCCTCAATCAAATCAAGAAGGACTGTAAAGCAAACCCGCGTTGCAATGGCACCTTCTGCCATCATGGCCGTGACTGTGTGTCCATCAGAGATGGGCCAACACATGGGATGGGTCATACACAACCAGCCATACCCACCTTTTCCCCTTCTCCTCGGGCACACTGCTGCTGCGTGTTGGGTGGCAGCAACCTGTGGAGTTAAACCTTGCACTTCATCCCCAGCCACCTCATCAGGCAGAATTCCAGTGAGGCTTGCAGAGTGGCTTTCTTGCACTGTGCATCCACTGGCTCAGACTGCCAGGGTTTGCACCCCTGCTGCACATTTTCACAGAACAGAAATTCCCTTGTCAATAACTTCCCTCAGAGATACAGAATCAAACAAAATTATATTATCCACCTCCAACACCTTTGTCATAATGGATTGGTTTGGCCTCTTGCATATGTGTAACCAAATGCTGCTGCTTTTCACATGCTACAGATCACTGTGTTTAAATTGAAAGGGATCTCCCCTAAATATTTATTTAAACAATAATATCCCTTGAGCTCTTTGTAAATTGCTGTACAAAACTGACCTGAAACACTATTTTAAAAATTTAATTAAACTGATTTTCTGCCTGAGCACAGTGCTGTGGGCCAGCACCTCCTTCAGCAAGGGCTGAAGATCCTGCAGCTCTGAAAGCCAGTCCCTTCTCCACAGAATTGTTTCAGCAGCTCCCAGAGTCACAGAGCAGAGTTTCAGAAGTCATATTGGTTTTGACCCAGGAACTCCAAATTCCTGTAACTTCCAGGAATAGACTCCTTTCCTGGATACAGGAAAACTGCTCTGAGAGCCATCTCTTCTCAGTGGTACCCACACAACACAGCTTAGCCTGGAAACATAGCAATGCCAGCCCTATGCAGCTCACAACTGCTGGGGAGCAGGAGGCAGCTGAGGCTGCGGATATTTTTCAATAGTATTTAAATTATAATTTCATAACTTGCAGCTCTGGGAGTTTTCTGAGCAAAAGACCCTAAAAATACATAGATCACACAACATACTCTCTATTATTTGGCTAGAGTCTGCAACTTGAAGAAGGACTCATTATACCAAAAAAAAAATTTTTTTATTGTATAGAAAAGAGAGGATTCAAACTCTTCATTTAGCAGTCCATTTTTTTGTATTTAACTTTCATTAAAGGTGAACTTATGCAGAAGTGTTGGTAGTATTAAAGTTATCTGTTAAAAATTTTGCACTAGATTAGCAATGTTTAAGTGGAGAAGAGCTATAGCCCTTCTGCATTTCTAATTCCACATTCTTCCAGGATCTTGATGAATCAGTTATTGGCTAAATCTTCATAGTCAACATGGAGTTGGGTGGAAATTGAATTACTCACCACCTAAAGTAAGTGCAAAGAAGATAGTTCATTATGCTGCTCCTTAGCTATAAATGAGGCTCATCTCCTCATTTGAGGCTCTGTGTGGGTTTAATCAGAGAGCTGAAGTGGGGAGAAATACCAAAGCTTCTCTGAATCATTTTTATTCTTTCCCCAGTTCTTTATCATTAATTACATCAAGACATATCTCCAAGGAGACAAAGAGTGATACCATCAGCCTGCTGTGCCTTTGATCCCCCCAAAACCTTCACTTGTTCTGCTAAGTGCAGTGTGTCTTTGGATGGTCCCTTGGGGGGAAGAAGATGGCTGCATTTTGCTTGAGACCAAACTTCTTGTTCTGAGTGCAGATTTCAACAGACTAAATGAAAGGATACAGCCCTTTTAGTGCTAACACTAGAGGTGAAGCTGGGAGATCAATCAGCCTTTTCTCAGCTGAAGATGATTGCAGAAACAGTTTTGAACATCAGGAGGATATTGAGCATTACTTTCCTCCCATGGTGAATGCAACATGTGGAGCGTGTGCCTCAGACATCCTTTTCCTTTTTCCAGTCTGAATGAGAAAGACCTCCTTGTACTTTTCTCTCCATTAGGCAAGGCCATGGTCAGCAACATGGACGAAGTATCACAGTTCAATAATTTCAAATCAATACTTCATTACTTTTCTCTATCTAGAGGAAGCACATTTTTTTTCTGCATGGGTACATAGAGCCTTTATCCAGCTCTCATCCACCCAGATATCTTGTCTCAGTTTTAGGGTTAATTCCCTCTTTTTAATTTTCTGCCATTATTCAATCATAGCACCTGGAGTCGGCCTTTGACAGTGAGTGTTTCTGAAATAAGATTTCCAGAATAAAGGGGATTTAAATTTTTTGCCTGCACCAGTCAATCTGAACAGCTACTTGGTAGCTAGAAAGGGCTTTTTTCCTCTCCTTCCAAACTTTTGCCCTTCAGCTCTTGCATAGCCACTGGGCCTTGTAGTTCCGCTTCAGGAGATCTTCTGAGCATCATACCTTTGTCCACAATAAGGTCAGAAACTCAAATTACAGAAAATTTTATGGAACTGCATGGTTCTGAAACTGTTGTTTCAGACATGTCCAGGTTACTTAATTCCAGAAATGAAACACTTTGATGGTTCAGAACTGAAAGAACTTGTTTCTAGTTTGAACTGAATGAAAGCTTCTGACTTCCTCTCAGTCTGACATTATCCCATGCCTTCTCTTTTCTGCTGTGGTGTCTCATGAGGGCTCTTGCTTGCCTATAGCCAAATCTCACCAGCTGAGCTGCACACCCACCTAACTCACAGCCCTGAAAAATGCAAGACTGAGTAAACCAGCTATGTAGCATGATCTGAAGCTGTGCCAAAAGAAGCAAGCCCACTCATATCACTGCACTCTTGCAAGGACTGGACCTGCCTCCTGAACATGGTGATACTAACTTCCCAATTTTCACTCTCCTAGATCTAGAGAAACAGCTTGAAGTGTGATGCTTCACATCTATTCTGGCTGTCCTACCCACAAATCAGCTGCTTCCTTCTGCCCAGTGAGTGCTGGAGGGTTGTGAACTATCTAGGCATGGGGCAAAAACAGAACCAGGAACTGTGGCCACTGTACCAGGCACCCCTGCAAAGGTCTCAGATATTTGCATGGCCAACGTCTGCTCTGGTTTAATTCAGCCCTGTTTGTGTGGCTTTGTGAGCACTGAAGCAGCGTGAGTCCCAATGTTTAACTATTGTTATTTATTAGTTAGAATACTGCCCAGTCCTGAGCCTGAACTCTCCAAACTGAAGCCAAATATATACAGTCCATCTTGCCTCTCTACAAACAGCATCCAGCATCAATCACAGCACTGTAAATTGTTTACACAAAACTGCAGACATCATAACTTATTAAATAACTCTCTCGTCGGTCAGATAAGTAAATATTTCGAAAGACTGTGAACATTGTGGCAAGCTGGAACTGCCCAGACGAGCACCAAATGGATCCAAGTTAACAGAGGACCATACTTGCCCTGCCTTTGATGTCCCTGCTCCAAATTGGGCTGAGAAGGGATCTGAAAACAAGCCTCCCTAAGGGAAGCTTATGCAGTTTTAAAGATGCTCAACCTTCTGTAGAGATAACAGGAAGAAGAAAACCGTGGAATGAGTTTGCTGAGAAACTACCTTCCTGAAGCAGTAAATTTGAACTTGTGGGAGTCAGACCCTTCCCCTCCTTCTCCATGTCTTCCTCTTTAAACCCAAAACCATGAAGTGGATGTCAGAGTCTCTGCTGTAGAAGGGGTTGAGGGTCTGTTCCTTGGGCCATAACTAGAGATTGGAGGGGGGATTTCTCTCGCTGTGGGTGGAATGGATGGTGGCAGCACCTTCAACAACCACCTCTTGTTACAGGCAGCCACCCCAGGAGCTTTGGCCATCAGAAGGGGAATGGTGTTGGCATTGACTCCCACAGATCCATTGCCTGCCCATGGTAAGTCTCTGCTTTTCCAAACAGACCGTGGCTATCTGCTGCTGTCGGAAACACTCAGAAACATGTTGGGTTAGGAGATATCTGTTCCAAATAATTTCCAACAATTATTTGGGATCTTTTTCCTTTTGAGTTCACTGAGTTGTACCAGTTCACCACTTTTTCAAAGGGATTGTGTTACATGCAGGAATGTGGAGTTGAAAGGACCTGAGTTTTTGCAACAGGAATTTGTTTTGGAAGCAAGCGAGTTGGAAGGAGAGGAAACGGGCAGCCCACCAAGGGCTTCAGCAGGATTATCCCACCCTTTCAGCAAGCTACAGCCAGGGCAACTCATGAGCTGGGACTAAGCCTGCTTCTAGTGGGGGTAGGGACAGACAAAGTGCTCTTACCAGCAGTTTAATACAGCACAGGATCCAATCATTTCAATTGAAACCTCATCTGAAAGATCCCCCCAGGCACAGACCTTACTGATGTGAATCATAGAATCGTAGAGTACCCTGAGTTGGGAGGGACCCCCAAAGATCACTGAGCCCAATTGTGGCAGCCACTATGATGCAGGAAAGCTTCAGCTGGGTGGAGCTGGCTGTAAGCTGCTGCTGCTGGGGCACTCCTCTGCACAGGCCCCTGCCAAAGGCCAGGCACAAAGTCCATTATCAGATGAAAAGTCATGGATTTCAGTCTAACCCAGTGCTGAATCAGTGACTCAACTGTGTGTTTGGCATTTACTTGTTTGGTACCTGACTGGCACCTCCTGGTCTGCATTTTCTCTAACATAATTTCAATTCTTAGTCTTTCGAGATACTTCAACACCTCCCATTGCTGGTTCATCTGAGTAGTTTTCTTAAAATATATGTTTCCTTGCACTGTGTGCATTACTTATTTAATGTCAGAGGCATGTGTGAGGCTGTCCATGTTTGCAAAAAGTCAGGGGTTTCATCCCAGAGCTAAATCAAATGCTGCCAAGACAGCACAGTGCAGACATAAATAAAACATAGGTTGTAGAGACCAACTGTCAGTGGTTCTCAACTCCTTAAATATCCATTCCTGTTTGTGCATAACTATACTTACTGGCACTCCAGCCTCAATATATGCGGTATAAACTGACGATTGAGTGAGAAAACAGGTTAAGGAAAAAAAAAGGGTAATTTCTTACACAAGTGTGTGCATGCGGAGGGGAGATGGGAAAAGGGTGGAGAGGTAACACTGACCTGGTGGCAAACAGGGCAATGTGAGATGCTGTCAATTCAGTCAATATGTTCATGTCCCACAGGTGCAGAGAGGTTTCACACATTGCAGTAAATGTTTCCTAATTCCTAGACACACATGATAGAAAAGAACAGCACGCAGAAGGAAACACATTCTGGTAACCTGCCAGAAAGAAAGGTGTTATTTTTCAAAAGGGAGCTGGATACACTCCAGCTCTGGATTCATATCCAGCTCTAGCCCCCAGTCACAAATACAAACCTGCACTAATGCAGACGCCACCAAAGAGCCACCACTCTTGTGGGCTGCATGCCATACGTACCCGTGGGGTACTGCTTACATGGTCGTCACTGGGTGGGGTGTCCCAGTGTGCTGGATGTACCTCTGGGCATTACAGGAGGAATATCCTCCCACCACCTGGACCCCCAGGATCCTGGGACTCACTCACACTCTGCAGGACCCCACATTTCCCATAGCTCATCTCAGCTCTGTCCCTTCTCCTCTGCTGGGTGATCCATCTGTTCCTTCAAACTCTGCCAGCCCTGGATACATAGTCTGCTGTCTTCTGAGTAGGTGATGTGTTGGTAACACTGCTGCTTGAGGCTTTGCTGTAAGTTTTTCAACCATTAGTGATTTTTTTCCCCTCTCTCCTAACATTGTCTCTGATTTCTGTGTCATGAGGGGGAGTATTGTCAGATCGCATTCTCATGATGGGAGAGGCAGAAAATCCGTTCTGTATATCATGTGACCTTGGCTTCCAACTCCACAAAGGATTTCTCCGAGCCCTGCTCATTATCTTGTTTTATACTTTAAAGAAAAGCAAAAATGCTGGTGACAAATGGCCTCGTTTATCACATTTAATGGACTGACTATTCTTTTAAGTCTCTGAAACACACTTTGGGCCAAAGCACTGGAAAAAGAACATGCCATTTACCCTGGTCTGCTGCCACGTCACATTAAAAAATGTTCAGGAGGTGTTTTCTAGATCAGCACACGGAGCGGGAGCAAGTGTGTGCACTCTCACCACGGCACACTTCCCTCCTGGTTTCTAGCAACCATGACAGTGTCAGCCCTTTCACAGACAAGCAGCAGAACTGAGTAGAAATGAGAGTTTCAAGTGAAACAGTTGTGGGAAGGGTGAAGTCACTAAAAAGTTGTATGTGAAAGCTGCCAATACCTCCCTGCTGACCAAAGGAGTGCCTAGAATGGGACTGGGGGGTCTCCTTTTATCCCAGAACTAACAACAGGACTACCAAACATTTTCAGTGGCAGCTTAGGCAAGGTGAAATTTAGCAATATGCTTGTCACAGCTATGGCAGGTGTTGCCCTGATTGTAGGTTGCCAGAATGACAAATTTGAGATAGGGAGTGAAAACCCCAGAGATGCAGTTTGGGAGGGATGGCTGCACAGCTTTCCCCAGTGTCCCTGAGGCTGGCACTGGCTACATGGGCTGCTGGTCAGCCCCAAAGGCCCACGGCTTGTGATGGGCCACGGGCTGCCTATAATGTCATGCTGTTGCAAACAAAACCTCAAACATCACTGAAAGCTACACAGATAGAAATAAGGCCTGTAAGACATCTCTCTTCCCTCAGTTCAGCTCCCCTTACTAGTGTGAGACTTTACCTAAAGATTTTTCTTATGGAAGGAGATGGTATTCCTCAAAAAAGGTGTATATGGCTATCTGAAGGAAGGTAGGCTAAAGAAACTGGGTTTGATTGAAAAAAGATATCTAAAGAGAGAGAAAAGCACATAAAGGACTGATCAACAAGAAAACTAATAAACTGGTCTCTGTCCCTGCTGTAGATATCCAGCCACATGCTAAAATTTCAGTCAGAGTGTGTACTGGGTCTGGCTGGGAGGGAGTTAAGAAAGACTTAATATAGATTTAATGAATGTTCCTAATAGTAAGTGTAGTAAAACACTGAAATACTTTGTCTCAAGAGACTGTGGAGGTGCTGTTATTAAAGGTTTTTCATAACAGGTTATCCAGACATCTGTAAGGATTCACCTAGGCATGGGATGGAATGATGGACTGGAGCCAGCCTAAGTCCCTGGGGACCCTTTGCATGAAATTTTCATCACATCAATGTGAACACAAGACTCTTCTTATAGAGTACTAAAGACACCACCCTGGCTTTTCAAAAATCCCTCCAGAAAGGTTTCAGTCTCGACTGAGCCTGCCAGCAGTTTGGAGATGGAAATGTTTTGACTCCTTTCCCCAACCCATTCTGAAGACAAAGGGGCCAATGAATCCCAGAGTCACAGAAATTCTCTCTCCTCTCTTGTCCTCTGCTAGCCTGGGACCCCAGAGATGGAAAGGGCAGCGGGAGGACCCTTGTTCCAAGTGGTGCTGGAGTCCCATGCCCTGGGAGAGCCATTCCCACATTCCTTCTCCTTCCCACAGCAGCACACACAGGATACCCCAAAGCCCAGTGCCACCCCCATAGCTGCTCACCCCCGAGGACACTAGGTGCCTTCACAGCCCCAGACCACTCCCACTGACCACTGGGGGACTCAGCCTTGCACCCTAAGTAAAAGATTGACACAAATCCCACCGTCCTGATTAGCCACCCATCTAATCCCCATGATGTCAGCAGGGTTTTGCCCGGCAGGATTTGGCCCATTGCCAAGGAGCTCTGGGTTTTACAGTCCTGGCTCTGACTGCTGGTGGCAGGAGGAGGCTGCAGGTGTGAACCCGCAGGAGGAGCCTGAGCTGGCCTTTTAGACACCCAGCAAAATTTACTGCCAAGTTTTGTTCATCTTTGTGGGAAAAGGTGTTTCATGAAGAATGCAGAAAAATCCTACCATGCAGTTCCTCTTTAACTACACAGCATATACATATATATACGTATATGGGTATGAGTTTGTTTATATCCATGTGTATAAATATATAGAGAGAGTAGTTATACTGTTTTCATGTTTTTTACAAGCACAGTTTCAGGGGATAAAACAAGGTACACTTGTGGTAGGGGGAGGAAAGGAAGAGATGGAAGGAGAGGAAACTGCTGCTGTACACAGCAGCTCTCGTCTAACCCCCATTTTTTACACTGATGGAATGTACCCAGTGACTGTTTCTACTATTTAAGGAAAAAGGTTCCTATACAAAATCCTGTGGTTTTGAAGTGATCCTTTTATAGGCATAAAAAGATTTTTCCATATCCCTCTGTTTGATTTCTTTTCTTTTACTCAGACCTGGCTACTCAAATAGATATTTGTAGAATATCATGCACTGGAATCAGACACTTCAGTCCTATTCTTGGTACTGGAGATCAAATATCCCTCCAGTTTACCACATAAAGCCATGAGGATGCAAACTGAAGTCGGTTTAGCTGTAGGGCAGTGCAAGAGAGAGTTGAATTCTGCTCAGTGCCCATCCCAAGAGATCTTGTGTTGGCAATGACCCATCACAGAATTGAATGTGCTGTATGTTCCACAGCAGGTTTGCCTCTCTCAGGCTTCTCACTGGTGGTGAATTTTAATGGTGTTTGCAATCTCATGATCTGGAATAACTATATGTTAACCTTGAGTTGAAAACACAGGGGTTTAGGATGCATATCCTAAACAGCAGTTGGAGGCAATGCACAGCCTGCACCGGGAGCAGGGACCTGAATTCTCATCTCTCCTGTTCCAGAAGTAGGAAATGTGGCATTCGCATCTGTTCAGGCCCAAAATGTGGAGGACATATCCTGGACAGAGAGGTGCTGGCAGTAATGTGTGATGCGGCTGGGGCTGGGGCTCTCCTGGGGGAAGACTCCGCAGGCAGCACACGTCGTGTGCAGGGTCTCAGGTGGGGTACACAGCCCAGGGGCAGATGTTGAGCTGCTTGGCCCAGCTAAAATCCTGGGATGTGAAGCAGGAAAGCAAACCCTAGAGATTTACACGCAAGTCCTGAGACACTCGAGAGTTTCCTGTGTCTCTCTTTAGACAACAATGTCCTTGGGGGCATCTGGGCACAAGGAGCAAGCTAGGGATCCAAAAACAGCATTACACAGCTCCATGCTTTGTAAGGACCAACATAATCTTTAATTTGTTACTCCAGCCTGTACAGTCATATACTGTTCTGGAGGTAGCTTTTCTGCACAAAGCTACAAGCCAAGGGATTTACAGAGCTCCAGTAGCTACTCACTGCCAGATGTCTATTATCTCATCACATACATATGCTTCACAATGATGCTGGAGCTAATACTTTCCTCCACCACCACAGGGCCATGCCTGGTACCACCAGTTTATGCCGGCATAAATAACAACCTGTCCAAGCATCTCCCCTACAAATGCTGGGGGAAGGGGCAAGGACATATGTTCCAGATGGAAATACAACCAGGGGTTGTGCCCTTGGTGGCTTTGAGTTATGTAATTTTATCTCAATGCAACATGAGAGGAAGCTATTCCTCCACACAGTGCATCGTATTGGACTGCCTGCTCACTTACTTTTTTATGAATGTAGGAGGACTGGTAATAGGGATGATGACAAAACTACAGCAAAGCAGCTGAGACCCTAGTATATCATAAAAAAGTTAACCTGGTATGTGGCTCCCCCTTGACAGATGAGGTATGTTCACTCATCCCTGCCTAAAGTTATGTAAATCTCTGACTTCAGAGGAATAAATTTTGATTTACTCCCACACTGAATGAGTGGGAAATGCTGAAGCTAAATTTTGGATCAGTGGTACAGGTCTCAATTCTACAGGCTTTGAGGACTTTCAATTTAAAATCATCTTTTTACTGTATATGAGGTCATCGCAGAAAATTAAGTGATCCACGTATGCTTCCAGCTCATCTAGAAGGAACAAGTAAGGGCAGACTGAAGATATATGGACAGAATGGGGATGAAAAACTAAGGGGTGTCTGCCCACAGAGGGACAAACTCGTGGTACCCTCCCAGATTGTGGGTGGTCTATTGTGCTTTGCTCTAGTCAATGAGAACATTACACTCATACATGCAAACCTAATTAAAAGAAAACAGTATTAAAACAAACAATGAATGTTTTGTAACCTCATAATTCATACGCACTGAACCTCGGCTCTCTGTACTCCAGTACATAGTAGCCTTCTCAAAATCCTGCAATTTGATTTTAAAAAAGGAATGCTGTGGGTGTTGAGTTAGTGTAGAAGTACACAAGACCATTGATGACTCTGTTTTCATCTACTCAGAGCATAAGGCAAGTAGGTGATTTATTTTTGTTGGCACTACTGGCAGATAAGTTTCCACTATTATGAAGTTGTCATAGGCTGGGTTGTCAGTCAGAGCACGCCCAGCAGAAAACCCAATTCAGTAATTACGTCCTCCTCAAGGATGTGTTGTGGAGGAAGGCTGTGATCCCTGCTTCTCCCATGGCACTCGGAAATAGCCAGGAGTATTCCAAGCCAACAAAGGACTTGGACTGTTGTTGATTCTTGGAAATGTTGAGGCACGTTATGGGACATCACAACTATGCTTCAACTGAATGAAAAATGCTCCAATTCAAATTACAACTAAACACTGAGACTGAAAAATAGAAATCCTTTACAAAGATGCCGAGGTCTGGTGCCACCAACCCTTTTATGGACTTCAGCAGGGTGAGGGCAGGAAGAGCAAGGTGGGGCATCTTCACTTGGCTGTTGTTCTACAAAATTGGCACTGTGATCACCTGGACTCTGAAATTAAGAAGACAAACTTTTGATGGATATTCCCACTCTTGCCAAGCTGTAGCTAATTTATCCAGATCCTACCCTTTCCTTGAAGGAGACCTTGATTACCATGCAAATGACATTTTTACACCATTCATCTGAGATCTCAAGAGGGAAAGGAATTTTTTTTTTTTTTAATTAAAGATTGCTAGAGAGGTCTAACAAGTAAAAAAACCATGAATACAAATGGATGATCAGGACTGAATATCAGATTATATTAACAGCCCTGCAGAATTGCTCCATAGCTTTAAATTTCTGTGCTGTGGGTTTGTGTGTCTCCACAGAAGTACTCACACTTCTTGGACAATGGCAGCCTACTCTGTACCCATTTCCATTGTGGAAACAAGGCAGCTCAAGGCCAACAACAAAGACATCCCAAAGAATGGCAAATCACAGCTCCACATGCACATGCACGTGCTTTGAGCAGGTCTGAAAGCATCAGCAGTGGAGAGGAGAGCTACTCAGACTTTTGTGACTTAAGTATTTTCTTGCCAAAACTAGACTTTTGTCACTGTTTTCTTTTAAGTCACTTGTTGCACAGAAAGGTTCCATTTGAACAAGTGTTTTGCAGTGTATTTTAAAAAGGCAGCTGTAATTTAGGTCTACAGTTTTTAAGAAACAAAATACCTTAAGAAATTTGAATTTCATTTGTCCTTCTTTAGTACCAGGTACATAAGAATTAAAAAAATATCAAAGGGTGTTCTTTATATTTTAAGGGTCTCTTCTCCTTGTTTGTCCATCTCTCTTGCACTCCCTCCTGTGGGGCCACTCCTGCCTTTCCTGCCTTACTGAACCAGTTCACCAGTGCACTCTGGTGCACTCTGCACTTTGGAGAGGGGTGAACATCCCCCCGTGCCTGCCATGCAGGGGACGAGCTGCACCCTGGGCCACCCACGGGCCCTGATGGGACATCTCAGGTCAGACCCACGTGCTGTATCCAGGACTGCTCCTGTGCTCCTTCTCCTCCCTGTTTCTCAGCCAGAGCTTTGCTTTCTGAGTTTTCTCTAGCCAGCAGCTGGGCGTGCTGCTTTCCTTGATGAAATCTGTTTGGAAACGGTGAAGATCTGAGGGCTCCCTCAGCTGGAAAATCAGATTTGGCTTACCTGAATGTCAGGTCAGTTGAGCTGGAGTTAATAAACAGCTGGGGATGAAGAGGAACAAATAGTGATGGAGTGGCTTCTGGGAGCCTGTCAGATGGGTTTCCTGCAGGGTCTGGCCTTTGGTGCTGCCTCAGCCCCTGCCTTGAGCCCCCCTGCTCTGCTACTCGCCTGGCCAAGGGCAGCTGGTGCTGGGACAGAGCCAGCTCCTTGTGTGTCCCAAACCCATAGGGACTTCATGGCCTTGGAACACCTCTGGCTACAGCAGAGCCACACTGCCTGGTGCAGATGGACTGACAGCACGTCACAAGCCTCCTCTTGATGGGAAATGCAGCTAAATGATCCAACTTGTTACTTGTCCCTGTCAGTCGGTGGGCCAGGCCCACTGCTGCTGGGCTTCCAGACTCTGAGGACAGGAAAATGGATGGTCCCAGGTCCACTGTAGCCACATCCCTAACCACAGAGCCAAGGCCCTCTAAAAATGTCCATAGAGGTAGAACAAAGTGGATTATGCAAGGAAACCTTCCTATACAGTAACTCTAAACATACTGAACTGCTTGAGGAGAGCATTCCTGCTCTGTATGCCCACCTCCCCAGTGAGCCCCACATATCCTCCTTCCCTGGGCATGTCCTGCCCAATGTAGAGTCTGAGCAACCCCACACTGAGCTCAGAGTTTCTTCCCAGGGTAGGAGGAAAAGGCAGATTCCTCCCATGTGCCGTGGGTTGGTTCTCGGACTGCTTGCACAGGCAGGGATGTGCCCACACTGTCAGGAAGCTGTGCAGGGAGATAGCTTACTTTGGAAGAGGGGACAGGGACAAAGACAAAAAAATGCAAAAAACTGCTGAAAATGTGACTCTTGGTTACCATGACTGTAATCCTCCTCATAATACCACTATGTTGCAGCTGAAAGAGAAGTTGTTCAAGGCAGCCACAGGCTCTGCCATGGGGATTTCATGGTCTTCAGACAACATATGGGGTGACAGCAGGTGTTGCAAGGGGCTTCTCCAGGCAGGCACTGGTTATGACACTGCTCCTTCCCACAGATGTTTTGGGGCACTGGCATGCCTGGATTTGGACCCCTTCTCCTTCTAAGGCGTGAGTGCCCCTAGAGCAGAGATCACCCCACTGCATCCTCCACCTCTCCTTTTGGGCATCTCATCACAAAATGGAGACAGTGGGAAGGCACTGCTGGAGGTCCTCTTGGGATTCAGATCACCAGCCCTTACCCGGTTTGCTCATCTCCTTCTAGTCAAAAATGAGATTATTCCCTTCAGCTGCCAGAAGCTGAAAATAAAAATGAGTCAGATCTGATTTTGTATCACTGCAGTCAGACTTTCTGTGCTGTGCAGGGAAAACAAAGAAAGGTGAAATCCCTGTAGGGAAAGATTTGCAAAATTCTGCGGGAAATTGGTATTACAGATAATTGTTTCCTGCTGAAGGGATATAACAGAACTTTTCAGAAAAGCTGCCCTTTTCAGCAATATCCACTGCAGTGTACCCAGGCACAAAAGTCTGTCTCTAGCATAAATATGCTCCACTGCACATTTTCCTCCTGCACCTGAAATTGAATATTGGTTAATTCCACTGGGATTTCCTTTAAAAGAGACATCACAGTGTAAATGATAAACCTGTTAAATTACAAATTAGGTGAAATGATGGGTGCTTTGGTCTCTGGAGCATCAATTCTTTGATTCTTAATGGTAGCTGTTAAGGCTTACCAGCTGAAAATGTGAAGAGAAAATTATTGACTATCAGAACAAAATCCCCACTCCTAGGCAGGTTCATGCTGCCAGAAGGCACTTTTTTTCATGTTTGGCTGAGCATAAAAAAAATTACAATTATGAGTAGCTTCTTCTTTGTATCTAATTGTCAGTATTTTGAGAGTATGTCCTTTTTTTTTCTCTCTGTTGAATGTAACAGGTTAAAATAAGTCAGCATTTGTCAAAAAATATGACAATTAAAGTAATTCTAACTTTCATCATTGTATACAGTGATGGATATGCTTATATGTATTTTAAAAATCAGTTTTTTCTCTAAGTCAAGACACCATTGATAGGCTACTGTGAGCTACAGTGGTGTTAACAGTGGATGGGAGAGGGGGTCCTCAGACAAGCTCCTCTTTATTCTTCCACTGATCTTACCAAAGCAGAATGATGCCACTCACTGAAGCATATAATGCCATCCATTGAATGAAGCCCTCTTGTTCAGCTGTCTCTGACAGCTCTAAATTTGAAGCAGCAGAATCTTTGACCAGACAAAAGAAAACTTCTGCTTATAATTATCACAATAAGACCAAAACCAAGAGCAGTGTGACTGTTTTATTAATAGTGTGCTTTGCTGCTCCCAACCTTTGCAAAATCTGTGTATCTGGCTCTCCAAAAAATATTACTACTTGGACCTATTTCATATGGATCGTGAA
This sequence comes from Sylvia atricapilla, assembly GCF_009819655.1. Taxonomy (NCBI): domain Eukaryota; kingdom Metazoa; phylum Chordata; class Aves; order Passeriformes; family Sylviidae; genus Sylvia; species Sylvia atricapilla. The sequence goes on along the minus strand of NC_089140.1, from coordinate 15,309,657 downwards.
GGATGAAGACATTCCTGAAAGCTCACTTGCCAGCTCTGCTGTTCTGCCAGCAGCAGTAACTTGAGAAGGAATCACGGCCCCTTTGAAATATGGATCACAGCAGGGCCGGAGGATGGGGCCCAGACAGACACACATGGATGGACAGACCTACAGGAGATTCATTTTCTGTCCCACAGTAGCTCTCATCTTCCCTCTTCTGCTGCTCTGCAGTTTTCCTGCTGAGGACACATGTAGGCAGAGCGGACACCAAATCTCATCCTTGAAATCTTTTCAGAAATGCTTCCACATTGGGCTCTTCTCCTGATTGTGGGAAGAGGTGCCAACTGCAGAAGGCTGGAGCAGGAAGTGGCTCAGATCTCATGTTTTCCTTACACATCTCAGTAATAGCTTTTTGAAGAACTAGAGCATTTTTTCAGAACTGAAGGGTGCTGATGGCATCTGGTTTAACACGATAAACTTTGCCTGTCATCCCAAATTTACCGGCTAGCAGATCAGCTCATCTGTTAGATGGGTATAGTGGTTCCCTGACATCATCAGGAGTGAATGTGTTGCATCGATTAAACCTTTTACAGCCCAGCTTGGATTTAGGTAAAGAGCAGAAACTAAAGGGCTTAATGAGGAAAACAGCCTCTGCATGTAGAGTCCTACCTGAGATTTGTATTTGAAAAGTGCAAGTGTTTGTCACACAGAGCTCTAACTACTTTATCAGACAAGAAGAGAAACCTGGCAAAGTGTAATAATCTCATGGCAGGACACATAAATGTGCTCAAGATGTGATCAAGATGTCAACCAGACATAGCAAGGGATGCTACCATCCCAAATAATCAGTTCCCAACACTGGGAACTGTGTGCCTCAGCTTGTCATCTGTTTAGAGCTCTCTTGAAAGTAAGTGGCTTTTTCAAGAGCAAGGTGAATAAGCTGTAGTAGAAAAGCAACTGTGCTCTTTCTCACTCCCTGTAAGTCACTGCAGTTTGATAACCAGATTTTTGTAACTATTTTGAGCTCTATCTTGAGAAAAGAGGTGCATGGACAGATACACTCTGCAATGTAATAGAACTTTGTTTGTTATTGGAGGAATTTTGTACCTTTTTAGGAATGCCTTTAAGCTATTCTTGTACAGATTTCTATTGATGGGTGGCAGTATGAGTGGATTTGAGCCTGGTATCCCATGACCCCTCCACTTTCCACACAAGCAGCAGGTGTCAGACCTGACTCCACTATTCCCTATCAAGCCACCAGTAGCAAGGACAGTGGAGGAGAAACCACCCATTTTCTGTGAAAGGTATCTTCATCACCTCTACTGTGAACCCCTGTTAGAGAGTGGGAGAAGGAGACTGTTACACAGGGGAAAGGTATTCAAGCCAGGTTACTGGCTGTCTCCTCTTTCATCAGCACAAAATCACCTTTGTGCTGTTCTCTTCATGACCCTCTGGCTGCAAAGAGCCCCACAATGGCTGTACCAGCTGGAAAGACCAGCATTGACCACTGTTTGAGCAACAGCAGCTGTGGCTGCTGAATTCTGAGTTCTGGCACATCCACAGAGTGTCTGAGTATCCCAAACACAGCCACCTCATCTGCAGGTCTGGACAGGACAGACACAGCAGGCAGGCTCTGGTGGCCAAGCCCAGTCAAGATGACAGCACCTAGAGTAACCTACTGCAGAAGGCCAGGTTTTTAAAGAGGTTCAGGGAAGGGGCGTACAAAGGGGGGAACCTAAGTCCTTAGGCAGCTGTGAATCACTGTCTTGGATTTAGGCACCTAAGTGCTTTTTTGGACTTCGTCCCAAACACTTCATTGAGTGAGTGTTGCATTAACAACAGCCCAGTCAGAGGATAAGCAGCAACAGAAATGCTCCAAGCTGCTATTTTAATGCATCCTAGAATGTGAACAAATGATCACTGCAGAAACAGCTGTACTGGGTTATGGTGTCATTGCCCCAAGCTGTTTCCTTCACTTGTATCAGGAAACACCCCTCAGCAGAACTTTCTTCATTGCAAAGCCTTCAGCCCAGTGCACTCCAGAAATCCATCCAGGCTAGAACCACTGACTTGGTGTTGAAATGAGCATGTAGGTCCCACTACCTATACATCTGACTCTACTACAGGGGAAAGTGGATCATGGCAGGTAGAGGATAACAGCATCTCGAAGCAGTATTGTTAGTTCTGTAGGGATTGCTTGCCTCTATTTTCAAACATGGGGTGGCCACTTGTAGGGACCCAAAAACTTTTGCAACTTGCTCTTCAACTTCCCTTTTGAAATATGTTAAGTACCTACATGGTTAGTGGTGTTGCTAATGACCACAAAGTTCATGCTAAATAGGAGGACAACAGAGGTTGAATAAAAAAGATAGGGCTGTGCGTGCCATTTTTCACATTAGGCAAGCACACTCTGACTTTGGAGGATACACTTTCAGGTGAACGCTGCCTGCAGGGCACAACAAAAGATGGAGCTGAAGTAAGAAGATTCAGTTCTATTTTAACTTTCCCCTTGGAGTGGATGCAGCTTGACTTCTCAGATGTAGGCTGCCTGGCTGTAAGCTGCACATACAGGGGAGGGTTTCACGTCCTTTCAAACAGCCATTCATTCAGAGGCTGGCTGGCTGCTTTTCTCCCAGAGCACTCTGAAACAGCTTCAACAAAGGATTTCCTTCTAGGTTCAGATCTTTGCCAGGTGAAGGCAGAACTTATGAGGTCTCACATCCACACAGGAGAATGTGGGACTCCCAGAACAGGCACTTGCCTGAAGGGGTGGCTGGATTTGGGCACAGTGGTGATGCCATTAAAGCGTATGTGTGGTGTAAATGTCCCACAGCACCCATGTCTTTTAACAGCCTGTCACCTCTAAGGGATGCTGCATGATGCTTCTGTAGCACAGTGCTGCAATATGCTCAAATGGCAGGGGTGAAGCTTGATCCAGGGAAGGAAAGGATGTGATAAATAAGGTGTCTGTTTCTCATGTGAAGTAGAAATATTATGGTGAGGTAGACAGGTGTAATTTCCACAGATTAGTCTGGAAGTCCTTTAGTGAATTGGAGGCTGCATAAATTGTGTATAAGATGACCTCAGAACAAACCCACCTAGTAAAATACACATGGATGCCTTTTGATTAATCTGAATGAGGCTTTGCCTAAAAAAAAATAAATTCTTCTGTTATTTTGGTGCTTGATTCCATTTTCTCTCTGGTCAAGGAAGGAAGGAAGGAGAGAAATAGGAAAATTCAGCTTGATCAGGAAAGTGTTCTGGTAAGAGAGTTTGAATTTCTCTGCCTTCAAAGAAAGATATCTTTGTAATATCAGTATAAGCTTCTACAACATAACTAATAGATTTTAATGACGTTCAAGTCCAAATGAAGTCTGGTGCAAGCTGACATTCTGGTGTTGGTGCTGCAATCCTTTGCAGTTACTCTAACTTAAAAGGTTGTCAAGCAAAACTGTGTTCCCATAATGCTGCTCAGAGAAGTTCTTGGTACCAGTACTTTTCTAAAAAAGCATCTCATCTCCTATCTCTTCTAAAAGCAATTCCAGTGGAGAGTAGATAAGAAATGGGGATGACATCAGTATCTGCAGAAGAATAAGAGAGCAAAGAAGAGTTAAATTCAAGACTAAAATATACATGCACAGGGCAAGTTTATTACTGTGGGGCTGAAACATATCCCCACTCACTGCACTAAGCCTGTCTACAGGCAGTAGAAAGGAAAGAAAGCAGCTTGGAAAGCTGACTCTGTATGGCAGGGATGCTCTGCACAGCTGTATTTTTCTTCTGATTTTCCACATGAAGCAGAGGTGGGTCTCTACCACCCCCACAGATAACAGCACACTCCCTGTGTGATTTCATAGCGTAGTCAGGCATTTAGAAAAGATTTTTCTATGAAGAATGGATTTGAGCCATAATCCTTTGACCCCGCGGCCATCCGAGCCGGCCGTGACACGTCCCTGGCCGCTGATAAGGGCTCCGCGCCGCGGCGGTGAGCGGCTCTGGGGCGGGCCCGTCCCTGGCCTCCCTCCAGAGCCCCGGGATCTGTGCAATCTCCAGTGTCAAGATGTGTTTGGATACGGCAAGCCGCGACACTGTTATACATCAGAGAGATAACAGGAGCATCCCCTGGCCCGAGGAGGCAGACGCCTGCCTGGTGCAGGGTGCTGAGCGGCCAAGGCCCGTCCCTCTGTGGGCCTTCTGCCTGCTGCTTAACCCTGCATGACAGTCACGTCTTCAAGGGGCTGTTCTCTGCGAGAGAAACACAGCTTTCCTGGCTCAAGGCTCAAAAATTACAAGCCATTCTCCTTTTTTTTTTTTTTTTTTTTTTTTTTTTTTTTTTTTTTTTTTTTTTTTTTTTTTAACCAAGACAGACTGTAATTTCAGCTTTTTGGGTGAGGCTCTCTGTGGGAATGTGCTGACTTGAGGGGGTCTTGCAAACTCTTGTTGGACTTTTTGAGTGCTCCCATCACAAGCAAGCCTTTCTTCACTCTCTGCCCTTGCTACTGTGGTCAAATTCTCTTATTTAAAAAATCCCAAACAATCTACTGTAGACAGCTTTCTCCCCTTAATCTCATAAAACCCGCTCCTGTAGATCCACTGGAGGGAGGCAGTATTTCAGAAAGGCTGGTGCTGCCTTTTGAAACTTAAGATTTGAAAATTTATATTACTGCAGCTAAAAGCTGAAATCGGTTAAACAACTATCAATTCAGTCCTTATGGATGTCGTAGAAAATACGACACAAAGCATTTATAAAAAGAGAGGTTTTACTGTGTATTAAAACAGAGTTTCGAGGATGCTCTCCTCTCCCTGGGGGAATCTGCACTCCCCAGGGAAGGCCTCACTGCAGAGGCTCCATCATGTTACCCAAAGTGTGGCAAGTGCTGGGGGAAGGACAGTCACCCACAGGTGTATCTCCAGCCTCCTGAGGGCAAGCAGGAGGACTGTCATGGCAATGGCAGGCCCACAGCCCACGGCCAGTGACACAACTGCCCCTCCTGCTGCCCTGACCAGCTGTATACAGGTGCCTCAGCACCTCTGAGCCCCTCTGGGTGCCAGTGACTGGGGTTGGGAGAAGGAGGTAACCTGCTCCAGGGCAGCTTTCCTTTATCTTCACAATAATTACAGTCCAACCAAAGTTTTGAAGAGTAAAACCTTTCCAAACTCTATTTCTTGATATTTACTGCTGTAGCTATAGGTTCTTCTGCCATCAGTATATATATATTTTTTGTTCCTAATAAACCCTGGGGCTTCAGTTTCCTCATAATAGCAGTGATTTCACAGCCTAGATATATCAGTGCAAATAAATAAGAATGCTTTTATCTGTACTGTATTTGCCATCTTCCAGCTTATTGTTTATATATATATGTTCAGGAAAGGGAGGAGACATTCCCAAAAGGCTTCTCTGGTTTCTACATTACTTCACATACCTTTATCATTTTGGCCTTTGTGCTTGTCCTCCCCCAGGTTCTCCACTATTTCAGAGTCTATTCTTCCAAATAAAGACCTGCTCAGCATCCATTATGTATTAGCAAGTTAAATTATCTGTATTAGTAAGAATATAATTGCAGCTGTTTTGAAGATGAAGTGTGGGGGTTTTTTTTTCTTGGGTTTTTTTTGTTTGGTTGGTTTTTTTTTTTTTTTTTTTTGGTTTTGGTTTTGGTTTTTTCCCCAAGTAAATTTGAAATTTATTTAATGAAAAAGGCAAAGAATTTTTAGCTAATGCCTACGGGTAACCTCAGTTTGTTTTCAGTCTTCACTGTAACTCCAACAGGTCAGTATCAGATTTTGGTACAGTAAATCTGGAGTCACAGCAGGATGGTGCTGAACTGTAGCCAGATATTTGATGGGAGGACAGGGTGGAACCCACTGCTGGACTAGACTTACACAGGACATCAGGCATGAGCCAGTGGCTGCTGAGCACTCACAACTAAATGTGAGGTGGGCGTTTCCAAAGACGTCATCAACATGTTGTGGTAACTCATGAGATCTGACCAAAGGCTGCTCTTCTTTCAGCTCATTTGAAGTCTGTTTCTTTCATGCACTACATCACACAATGATGTTAATGGGATCCACAGCTCCTACTAATTTCTTCTTATAACAGAAATCGAGCTAAAACCTGTACTTGGAGAAAGATCTTTTCCCAGTGTCTGTGAGTCTTCCCCCCTTATCAAGTGAAGCTCAGATCTCTTGCAGGAATGCCAATGTGGCAGTCACAGCTAAGCCTCCATGTGTAGCCTCATGGAGATGGATGGAGCTGCCATAACATCTGTATTGTACCACTCGGTACCCTGGTACATAATGCATATACCATCAAATAAATAGTACATTATTAAGCAAATGCAGGAATTAAGGAATTAATCTTCTCTGAAGTAGAAAGCATTCAAATTTTAAACTAAGAAAACTAGGATAGATCCAACACCAACATGCCTTGCTACTGCATAACTTTTCTCCTTTTATCTTCCCCTACCTTTGGGGGATGACTCTTCCTCCCCTCAACACCATGCTGAGAGGCCAGCTGGAGTTTCTAATCCTTCTCAAGAGCTTTTCAGCTGAATGACTCTACAAATATTTTGGTCAAGAAACACCCCTGAAAAACAAGGCTTAACTGTTCTGTTCCTCAGCTGGGTGACAGGGGTAATTACTGTGATACCTTCCCATTTATCTTGGGTGTTATGATGAGAAAGAAACTCATTAGTTATTTTCTGAGTACCCTGAGCCAAATCATTGAATGAAAGAGCTGTAAGGATTGTTTTAACAATATTTAGCACTTCAAAAGTTTTGGAAGCACTACCTAATTTTCCCAAATGTAAACCACCTAAATTCTGCAGGGTAATTTGTGTGCCACACCCCTCAGCCTTTTCGTCAGTCTTCACAATGTTCAGGAACTCACAAGATATGGGTGTATGCTTCCTCTGTGTTAACTAGTCTTTTATTTTTAGCTTTTTCCCCCTATTTTTTCCTCCCTCTAACACACTTCCATGTGTTATACTTCAGGACTTTAAGGTATATCTGACAGACATGATAGCTTAGTCCTGACACTTAAAGGAAAATACTCTCCATCAGTGCACTGTTTCTTCTCCCCAGCAGCCTGTGGTCCAACACCTTGCACAGCCAGCAACTGCTGTGAATTAAATTATCTTTGCAGAATGGTCACCACCTGACATCATGAATTATTTCCCTCTACTCAATACACACCCATCCCATCTGCTTTTGTGGGATGCCTAGGAAGCAATAAAGAAGTTCAAAATGATCCCTGAATACCAAGTCAAAATACAGCTAAAGAAACACCAGAGAACTGGCAAATGAAAACCTTCCTTCTCCACAGCAATGCTTAGTGTTTCCCTTGATATAGCAATAAAATATCTGAAGTTTCTCTGTTCCAAGCTAAAAAGAAGTGCCAATTGTATAAACAGGTGATTACTGTTGGGATGGGCAATGTGAATTTTTTCTTGCAAAAAGGTAATAGCTATTTTTTTTTAACTAGCAGCTGTTCTAAGTAAGTTTAATATCTTATGGCTGTAACATGCCATATAGGATGGACAAGAGGAAAAAATAACCATGGGTTTAATAGCACATCTGTGGCTAGTTAGTTATGGTAAACTTCAGGTATGTGGTGATTTCAGCATATGTTCCTAAATATTTTCCCAGCAACTGGATCTAAGACAAAACCTGTTACAGTCTTTTGGGGAGTAATTAATGCACCTAATCACTTCAAACCCCACCAAATTATGAAAAAGTATGCTTGATTTCACAGTAAAAAGCACTGATGAATTATCACCTCCAGAAATGAGGCTCCAAGCCCATGACAAACTCTGTAGGAATGGCAGGAAAGTTCTGATCCTGAGCAGTGACAATGCTGTTGGGACATAAAACATAAACAGAGGACTCCCAGACAGGGAGGTTTTGAGGCCAGAGAGAATTATAAAGGAATAAAGCAGCAATAACTTGTATCGAGCAGAGCACAACTTCCCATTCACTTGTCACAGTGATGACATGCTGCAGTGCTGTTGCTGAAGAGCTGGCTGGTGTGCAGCATGTCTCTGTGTTTTTCCTTTCCCTGTAAATTAATTCATCTGTATTTCCCCCATCTGGCCTGTCTTGCTCATATTTGTGTTTCTGTTTTCCACAATTTCTGTCCATGATGGCCACTTGCAGACCAGACTTGCAGGCGCTGCTCTTCATCTCCTGAGGAGCCAAGTCCTGGTGTTCCCTGCTTGCCCAGGCATGCAGACCTGCTCCACCAATGTCCCACAGGATCCTCATCTGAGCCTGCCTGCTGTGACACATGGGATGCTCTACTGCTTGCTGGGTTCATGCAGCCCCACTGTGCTCCTGTCCAGACACCCAGCTTTGTGCACACAGCGACCATCAGCTTTTGATCCATGGTTTCTTTGCCCTTCTCCTTGCAGGGGGACAATAATGGTTCTCTCCTCTGTTGGCCCATCGAGTCACCTTGCCCCATCACACTGATTTTTACTCATCTCAGGAGTCCTACACGGCAGGACAGTGGCTTTTGTGCTCTTTTCTCTTCTGCAAACTCCATTTGTATGCTTCTCTCTTAGCCACATTAAGTTCTTTCAGACTTTTTAAGGATGAAGCTCTAAACTCAACTATGTGTGACTATGGTTCCCTTCTCTGGAAAGATCCAGGAAAGGGAGATCTCCTCAGTCAGCTGCAGGACTGTGGGCGTTGCAGGGAAGCAGTGCTCCATAGTTGTGCACATTGACCATCAAAAGGCAGAGTTGCTTTCCTGCCTCCTCTGCTTTCCTTCATCTTTGCCTTTCTGACAGTCTGCACTGCAGAAACAACCTGAGACAACAACCCCACTGATCTGAGCACTGGGCAAAGACAAAACAAGAAGCAACATCTGCCCAAAGAACTTGTACCTTAACAGGCAGAGGGCAAGATGCTGCAGAAGCAAAGGGAGTCCCTGAAAAGTGCACTGATGATGAGAAGCTCAGCCCTCAGACTTCCCAAATCACAAACTAACAGCTTCATGTGTTACATCAACCCTCTGGGCAAGCCCCCTTGGACATGAATTTGGGCTGCCAGCCATCATTTGTTGTTAATTGTGAATCCAGCCCAAGGTGTCCCTCCTATTGTCTCAAAAAATCATGTTTGCTTTCTGGTGTCTGACTGTGGAGCCATGTTCATGTCACATTTTCAGGTTTTTCTCTGTAACAGGAGACCTAGGAGTATGAGCACTGGTTTTTTTTTTTTTAGGAACTTTTCCTCTTTTCTTTTTTTTTTTTTTTAACTTCAAGGTCCTTTGACTTCACTTGGGGGAAATCTTCAGTGACTGCAGGACTCCAGACAAATCCGCAGGAGTGCCTCCTTCCAAGGACTGCACCCCCCTTTGCAGCCCACAAAGTGTTCTCAGAAAAGATGTAGTAAAAATTAGCCCCAGGTGCAGAGAGGCAGCTCTGAGGTGCGTTGTCCTCTGTGCTTTTATAATGCTCTTTACAGGCTGTGACATAGTGAAGACAAAAAGATGTCCCTTCACTTTGACATTGTTCAGTAAATGGTCCAATTTCAAATGGTCAAAGGTCCAATGGAATGGTCCAGCCTGTACTCCCTGCTCCCCACCTCTTTCTATCCCCTAAATCCAGGGCCAAAGCAGCTTTCCCAACAGAAAGCTGTGGCCTCCAGTAACGAGGACCTGCTGTGTGTGGCACACCATGACCACCCCACCAGAGCAAAAGCTTTTGTCTTGGGAAGAAGGGATGTAAACAGGACTGTCTCCTACAAACAAGGAGAACAAATAGGTCAGAACTGCAGCCATGCCGACAAGAAAATCATTCTGGGAATTTTTTCTTACAACACAGAGGAGACAAGTACTTAAAAAATCCAGAATTTCCCAATTATTTTTTCAGAGTCAAGACATTTAAATAATAAACTGTAAGTTGTGGCAGCATGGCTTCCTTGGTGGAAACCTTTGCTACTGTCACACGCACATGAAGCTGCTCTGCGACAAAACCTAAACCTCCCCATCGACAACTGTGTCAGCTGCAAGGCTTTACCACGGGAAATTACAGGAGTTTCCCAACCAGCAAAGCCACAAAGAACTTCACAGGTAGCCTGTAGGGACACGGTGCAAGGGGCCTTGCTCAAGGTCCCCCTGCTGCCGGTGGCATTGTCCTTGGTGGTTGCATCGTGTGTCAGCAGCTGCAGGCTCACACCGTCACTGCTGGAAGACAAAAGGAGATGTCCGCAGAAAAGCAGGTCAATGACGATTACTCCCAGAGCCCTAGGAAACCGGGGCACCAGGAAACCTGTACACAGTTCTGGGCTCTCCTGCAGACTTCTGCCATGACCTTGGACTCATCATGTAACTTTCCTGCCCTTGTTTTCTCACTTTTAACTAGAGCACATATTGAATAGGACTCATTTTATGAACTTGTGCAAAAGCGCTTTGATAGCCTGGGGTGAAAGTCAATTAAGACAGGGCGAGCAGTTGATGGGTCCAACCAATTACTAAAGTAAATGATTCACAAACATACTTGTTTTTGAGAGTGTCATTAAACCAATAGAGATTTGCAAATTATCCACCTGCTTTTAGAGGCCAAATAAATCACGGGGAGGGGGGAGGTGGGTAAGCAAGCAACCAACTACACCTCACAAACGCTTGAAAAACACGTTGAAGACAAGCCCTTTGGGCGCATGGTCGGGTGGCAGCAGGAACAGCAAGTTTTGGAAAGGTCTGCTCGTGTCCCTCTCCACCCTGGATAGACCCGCCCTCCCTTCTGCAGATTGTCCTCCTGTTGAGAAAGTTGATGTCGTTCATCTCAGCTGAGCCGTGAGTTGTGCTCAGCTGTGGAGAGATAGAGAGAAGTCAGGTTGAACTTTCCGGAGCACACCCGCCGCCCCCTGCACCGCCCGTGCCCCGCGGAGCGGCGGGCGGGCCGGGGCGGGCGGGGCGCGGAGAGCCGGGCGGGGCGCCGGGACCGTCCCTCCTTCCCTCCTCCATCCCTCCCTCCCTCGCTGCCGCCGCCCCGCCCGCCGCGGGCTCGGCGCCTCCCGCAGCCGCGGCCGCTGAGCGCGGCGGCCCCAGCCGCCACCCGCGGGTCGTGCGCGGCCGCCCGGAGCGGTGAGTCCCGAGGCTCGGGGCGGGGGCGGCGGGCAGCTGCGGGAGGCGGGGAGGGGAGGGGAAGGACGGCGGCGCTCGGAGGTGTCCCGGAGCGCACGGCGGTTCGCGGCAGTGGGGGTTCGTCACTCGGGTTCCCGTCCTTTGCACCTGCTCGTTCTTCTCTGGCCCCCGTGACCGCCGTCTGTGGCGGGGCTCTGCCGGCATCCCCCCGGGAGCTCGCCCCGAGCCGAGGTCCCGGGGAAGTTGCTCAGTGCCGCTCGCTGGAGCCCCTCTCCTTCATTCACCGGCGGTCCCCTGCGCCCGGGAGCGGGGCTCCGGCTGCGGCTCGGCGCCGGCTCTCACCCACCGAGAGGATGTGGCCCCAGGGTCTGGAACACCGAGTGCCGCCCCTCTTGGTGTTTATCTGTACTCCCATATTTACATAGTAGTCAAATGGCTCTTTGGGTTATTTTACTTTCTGGTGGTTGTTTTAAACCACGTCCTGCTGCAAAGGAGACAAAAACCCCAGCTGTTCTGTCAGAAGGAGATCTGTGCTGTTATGTCATTTCATAATTGCCTCAGAATTGCAAATCATGGCCTTAGTCTGCCACTGGATCTGTGCCAAAGAACTCTTGCATCTATAAAGGATGGGTGGTTGTTTGGGTTCTTATTCCTTTCTTTTTTTTTTTCTTTCTTTTTTTTTTTTTTTTTTTTTGTTTTTGAGAATAATGGCTTTTTATTGGCGTAGGCTCTACACATTAAGTTACTCCAGCCCATGTCTTTAAGTGAACACACGATGTAGTTGTTCTAAGTAGTCAGGCTGATTCACAGAGTCAAGACATTAAATCTTGGCTAGTGACAATGAGAATTGTGTCCTGCTGAAAAGTATTCAACTGCACTTCTTTGCGTGAGCTGAAGCAGTTTCTCATTGTTACTTCAGAAGTTCTGATTCTGCCCAGAATGGCTGTTGCTTTTTCTGGGTAACAGACACAAGGAAAATAGCAACCTTCCGGCTTCAAACTAAACAATATCAGATTAATGACAGAGAAGAGCTCTACAGATCAGAGATGCAGCCACTTGCAGAGCCTTAATTTGTGCCAGCACTTGGCTTGTAATCACAGAGGCTAGATCTGCCCTGCCCTGCTATGCTGCACAGTTCTACCATTCACCATGGTACCACTTGGAGGAAAAAGTGTGGTGCTGCCAGCTATTCCCTTTTCCAAGGACCCTTTGGGCAGCAGGAGCAGGAGGAAGCTGAGGCAGACTGCTGCCGTGGGGTAGAGAAGCTGGGCATGGCTGTGCCCCTCAAGGCATGGTCATCTCTAAGCTGCGCCACCATGGCACATTAGAATACCAACTAAAATACCAATTTAGTCTGTCATTTCAAAGGCTGGGCCCTTCTGCATCCTCCCTTCCTATGCTGATGTTCAGTATTTCTCCATGCTCCAACATGTATTTGCCAGCACTTGGAAAAGACGGATCTTTCAGGGTCTGCCAGGCTGTGTGTATCAACTGGCATATTACAGTACTATATTGTTCTTTAGATGCATAACTTCACTGGCCTCTTATGACCTAAAAAGCACACAAAAAATAAACAAGGGCATATTGTTCGGTGGGAAGGATGCAGAAAGTTCTAATACATTAGCTGTTAGTTAGGGAAACATTACTTTTAAGTGTTTCTCCTGATTGTCAGAAGAATGGCATGGCACATGTGAGCTTGTTTTTTGCCAAGCAAGCTCTATTTGGAAGGTGAGGCATTTCTAAACTTCTTGGTCACCTTGGAACTAGTTAGGAGTGCATAGCAAAGTCCTGCCCAAATCTTCTCCTCTAATTAATTTGGCCAGAGGCCATCCTAATTAACCTTGAGGGAGTTCAGGGGTGGGAGTGCTTGCTATGAAACAATTGTTCTCTTGTAATTTGCCGTTCACAATGTGTTGACCAAGCCATGAGCTGCATCTCTAAAATCCTCTGGGTCTCTTGCTGAAGCCATTACACCAGTTTATTTGGTTTTTTCAGATGTTGTTTTCTAATCTTTGAGTGGAAGGGTTATCTCGCTTTCTGCAACCTTGTTATTGTGCTTTGTTGCAAGGGCCAATGGACTTGGGCTTGCTGGGGAAACTTACTCACCAGTTCCAGCTGTGAAGGAAGGGGTTGGTCAGCCTTTCAGCATTCCTGATGCAATTGTTAAGGTCTCTGTGAACTGATGGCATCTTTTCACATCTACCTAGAAATAACCCTCAGTTCTTCTGGTACTGGCAGTGCCTGCAGGGAACAAAAAGCCGCATTAGCCTCTTTGCCTGTGAGTATTACAGTCAGGATATTAATGGAATTTGTCAGCCATAACTTGGACCATCTCAAATGGTGAGGCAAGGGAAAAAATCTGAGATAGCTGAAAAAAGGAAAAAAAAGTTAAAGGCTGGGTTATGCTATTTGAAACTGCTTGTAACACCCTCCAAGTCACTAAGAGAGTGATGAAAGGGGAAAAATGAGCAGCTGTTTCTGAAATTTCAGGATGGTCCATCTTTCCCCGTGTGATGATGACTGCTCACCTTATTGGTCCAGGGGGCTTATCTGTCCTTAGGAAGTGGGTCACCCTTCACCAGCTTGGGCTTACATTACCAGTGGGCAGCCTTGCCCAGCACACACAGTTCCTCAGCAGCACAGCATTGGTTGTGTGTAGCCTTCTCAAGCATGTGTCTAGCTTTTTTCTATGCTAATGCATAAAAGTGCCACTTTGGCATTTATTTTCTGGTAGAGCAAGGGGTCGGGGGGGAAATCCTGCTGAGACTACCAGTCAGGACACACAGATCCAAGAAAGAAAGATCAAAGACATCTGTAATACAGGAAGAAGCAGAGGGTCAGCCCGGAAAAGAGGGCATTTGATTATGTGTACAAGGGTAATATAAAAGGGATAACACACAGGAGAGGAGTGTCCAAAAATGAGTAAACAGATGTGTAAGACTATGCTGAGGATTTATTTACTCCAGAAGACACAATCCTTATCTCTTTGAAAGAAGAGAAGACCACACCAACCTTGGAGCATTTCTGCTCCCAGCCACATTTGTGAGCAGGAGAGTGTGTTTGTTTATGGATCCCTCCTCTGTGAGTCCTGGCCTGATGGGCCGGCCTGTCCTGCTGTGATTAGTAGGATGCTAATGTGTGTAATCCTTTTGATCACAGAGCCCAGGCTCTATAAGTCATGTCACTGTCACCTCAAAGAAGTTCAGCCATGTGATAGATCCCTTATTAAAAATTTTTGCTTTGAAAGGTTTAATACAGTTATTATTGAGAATTTTTTCTTTTTTTTTTTTTTTTTTTTTTTTTTTTTTTTTTTTTTTTTTTTTTTTTTTTTTTTTTTCTTTATCCTGTACTGATGGAGAGCTTTTCTTTAAAAAAAATGCAAAAAATAATACTTATTCATGAACTCCTAGTGTGGGAGTAGCTTATTAGGACTTTGCCCATAGGTGTTTTAGGTGGGATGATTAGCCCATAATATCTTGATTTTAAGACGTGAGCAACAAATGTGATTCCCTGCACTTCATTCCACCGGAGAGGACTGCTCCATACAAAACTGTAAACAGCTGGAAACTGTAAAACTGTTTCCAAAAATGGAAACATTCACCTGAGCCCTAAAAAATATCCTCTTCTGCAGTACCTTTTTGGGAGGCAAAGAGTTGACTAATTAATGTAATTTATGTCACAGAAGTACTATTTTGCTCTCCTGTTGTGACAGACAAAAGCTGTCGTTTGAGGAAATACACCGTATGCTGCCAATTGTGCTCCAGATATAACCAGTCCTTACACCAGAGTGTCAGTGAGTGCTCTTTAACAATTGCTTCTTCTCTGAAAAAAATCTGGGCCAATTTTAGTGGACTGATGTGCTGGTCTCTCATTAGTGAAAGCAAGCTGGTGAAAACCAGCTAATACAAACAGTGCTATCTGTGCATGCCTGGACATATCCTCTCTCTCTGTCATGCATTTACATTTATTTGTAAATAAATTGCTCAAGAGCCTCAGCCTCAGAGTCAGACTTGTACCAGTCCACGGCAAATTTAAAAATCAAACTTATTTCAGGTACCAACTCTCATCCGTGCACAATTGGACATGTTTTTCAGCATTGTGTGAACCCAATGCTCAGACACCCACATTACTTTAAAAAAAATATATCTCCCTCTTTACCATTTTTTCTTGGCAAATGTGAGAAAACAGAGTGTGAAACCATTTGGGGTATCATTTGGGTCTATGATACCCCAAACGGCAGCACCTGAGGAGCAGCCATCACTCATCGAGATCTGCCCCAGGAGATGCTGTGCACTCTCTCTGATGCCATGGTGGGTTTGCGGATGCATCTGTACCAGTGAGATACAAGACAGGAATAACTACCTTCTGAGAGTTAAATAAACTGTTGGAGGCTTGTTCCTCTCATCTTCCCCACTTCCTAATTTTATTGGAGACACATTGTATCATTAATTTGTTCTCTGGCACAGTGCCTCCAGGATTTCAGTGAGGTGTTTTTGCTCAAAGAATGCAAGAGAGGATGTGAGCTGAATCTCTGTTACAGAAAAAATGTGAACTCTGATGCCTGCAGGTAATGAGAGTTGAACACAAAATTTCACGTATTTCTTTTTAATTTCTTTGAGGTGAATGGGAGGGACTGGCCTGGGAAGACATGCAGAGCCAACATAAAGTTGGCTTATCTTCCAGCAATGACTTTGGCATGTCTTCCTCTAGTGTAGTCTGCAGAGATGATTATGCATGTAGCACTAGTGGCTTTGAAACCTTCAGTACAGCATTAACTGTAATGGGAACTTTCTTGAAGCTTTGCCTGGTGTGTATCCATGATGTGATAAGAGTCCTTTGGTCAGGACCCCATTCTGGTGCCTCTGCTCATCTGTTGCCTCGTCTCTGCTCAGGAGCCTTCAACCCATAGTGTGTGTTCTGTGTCTGAGCCTCCCTGTCCCTCCCATCCCTGGAGGAGAAGAAAAGTTTATTTTTCTACCCCTGTGCCAGACCTGCCCCCCCTTAGCACCTTCCTCACTCTTCCCTGCAATGCAGAGATGTCAGGAAAGGAGGGTGCAAGGAGAGTTGTAGCAGGGGGGCTGGGGATGGAGCGGAAAGTCACATTGTATTTGAGGTGAAGTGGCTATTTGTAACACTGAGAGACTTTTACCAAAGAGTTTTGATTTTCTTGGGAATTTGTGGGACATGCCAACAAAACAATAAATTTTGGAGGGGGAAGGTAGAGGAAGAATATGAAAAAGTTCAGTTTCCATCCCAAATCCCTTGTTTCTGAGGCAGGATTGTTTCATCTGCCCCAATTCTGATAGATATTCATTCAGTCTGTTCCTGAAAACCTGTATTGATTCACAGCCTGCCAGCATAAACAGTGGATAACTATCATTATGGCTAGATAGCTCCTCCTAATATCTAATCTAAATCACCCTTGCTGCCTCCTAAGTCAGTCCCTTGGTTATCCACATCTGCAGGGAGTAGGACAAGATTATTGCAGCCTTTTAGTAGTCTGACATTTTTAAAACTTGTAACTATCTCTCATTCCCTCACTCTCATTCCTCTATGCTTTTACCAACTAAACAAGTCTTGTACTCTCTTCTCTAGGGGTCACACTTGGCTAAATTTTTTGTCATTCCTGTGAGCATTTTGCTTGAAGTAGGACCCAAACTGGATATAGGACTAAGAGGAGTAAAGAGCCTGATGTGTGATGCTCCTCTTGATATATCTCCAAGCTTATTCACATGTGTGTACCAAGCCCTGCACTGCTCTAATCATGAAGCCATAGAATTGTTAAGGTTTGAAAAGGTCTCCAAGATCATTGAGTTAAATTATGTCTTTCCCTCTTTGTGACTCTAGCCCCAGAGACTCTTTTGCTGTGCTGCTCCATTTTGTACTTTTGCATGACATCCTTCTTCTTCAACATGTTTTTTTACACCTGCCTGTATTGAATCTCAGTCATTCATTTCCGACTGGGTCTCTGATTTATGAAGATTTTATTCTAATTTTAATGTCTGAAAATGCTCACAGCATTCCCTAGAGATTTGTAATTGTAATCTTACTCCTTATTTACAAGCCATTAATGGAAATACTGAATAGACCAAGACCCCCAGGCACAACCCTTACGTGTTTTTTCAGGTTGACATTGGACTTGCTACTGTTCCTTGAGTACAGATTTGAAGCATTTGTATGCCTGCCCACAGTAAATTATACCTCAATTGTATTCACCTTGTTTGCATATAAGACTATCACATGCATTCATCAAAGCTTTCCTCATTCCAACGTGTGACTTCTACTGTTTTTTCCTCCCCAGTCACTATGCTCCCAGCTCCATCAAAGAGGAAAGTTAAATAGATTAGGCTTAATTTGTTCTTGACAAGTCTGTATTTTCTGTTTTCTCATGACTTTATCATGATGCAGCTGCAGTGCAAGGCAGCGAGCAGGGAGATGGAAACTCTTCTTGGGTTGCACACTTGCTCCCTCCTGCTCCATGATAATCAAGACTTGTTATAAGTATTTACAAGGGAATTGAATAATAATTTGTCTGATATGATATCAAAGCAAGGCTGTTTGGTCTATGATACCCCAGATCTGTCTCCTTCCCCCTTTTGTTTGAAGTTAGATAATATGTTTGCCCTTCATTCATCCTTTGAGGATTTCTAGAAGGTATTTACTCATGGCTTTCAGGCAGCCTTGACTAGTTCCCTTCTCCTTCCTTACTCCTAGCCTATGCTCAATTAAGTCCCACCAAGTGGGATACATCCAACTTGCATGAATGTTCTCCAATCTCTTTCTCCTGTGTTCTAGAGTATCTTTGCATTTGATCATAGTGAACACTGTTGTTGAAGGCTCTTCAAACACATTAATTTTATCTTCCTGATGGAGCGTGTGTCTACAAGTCAGTGGATGTGGTGCTGATTGTTTCCATAGCACAGGGCAGGGGCATGGCATTCTGGGGTGGCTGCATGCACAGCACCATTGCAGCCTGCTGGTTACAGTCCCATCTGACTTTATTGTCCTGCAAAAATTAAATTAGCAAGGTAAAAGCCTTGTTTAATGTGCTTTTGATAGTGTATTTTATACGCACTCATGCAAAGCCAGAGTGAGAAAACAGGAACAATTAAAATGTCCAAAGCCTTAGATAGTCTCCTGGGATATAGCTCAGGGTTATATTTAGACAGAGCAAGTAGCACCATCTAGTATTAAAACAACCATAAGAACCTGTTTTCCATTGCTCTAGTCTGTCAGGCTTTTATCACTTGATCTGAGACTTTCAGGTTGCGTCTCTCTTTCAGGGTAGGTTTATTTTAATATTGTCAGCTAAACCAATTCAACCATTTCCAAGAAAAACTAGAGAGGAGGAGAGAAGGAATGTTGTTTTGCCCACATTAGAAAGGGGAAAGAAAATAAATCCTCCAGCTTTTTGATGGAGAGCTGCAGTGCCATCAGGCTCAGGAACAGGATCTGTGGTGACAAGGCTTGAAGACATCAGTGCGTGTTCTTGGCAGACTCATCTCTGTTTCAAATTATTGATTTTCTGAAGACTTTCCTCCCCATCCACCAACATGCCCGAGCAGCCACTGGTGACCCAGCCCTGTGCTCATGCCCTCGCTGCTCCAAGGGTTGTGCCAGCAGAGCTGTGTAGCCCTGGCCCAGGGCTGTGCTGCTGGAGTGGGATTATCCCTGTAATGACAGCTCCTGCTTCTTCCAGGTGCAGGTGAGATGGGGTCTCAAATCTGGAGCAGAGAGCAGGCACAGAGGCGCTTCTGCTGGAAGTGTAGACAGGACAGTAGGTGTTTGTCAGGAGGGGAAGGAGGAAATTGGGGTGATGGATGCAAGCTGAGGACTTGTTGAGCAGAAGCTGTGAGGGGTGCAGGAGGAAGGATGGGCTGACTGCCACAGTTGTGGGCTGTGAGAAGAGTGGCTCAACTGGTGGGACCAGGAGACAGGAGGGCAGAGAAAAGATCCTGGAGCAGAGGGGGAGGACAGCAGGAAGGATTGGTGAGTGTGGCAAGGGGGAAATGAAGGCACTGGGTACATGGTGGTGAGGAGTTAACAGGGATGGGGGAATATGCGGCTTCCTGGACAAAAAATGTTGAATTAGATGGGTGGAGGGATGGAGGAAAGCACAGCGCATAAATTACTGCAACCATTTTTTTGGCTCATCACATGTCTTCACTGTGTGGACAGCTATTTGCCACACTTGTGTTCATGTGCAGAGGCACTGGGTTCTTGCAGCAGTTGCTTTGGATGTACCTAGCTCACTTTTAAAGCTGAGTCCTTCAAAAAATCAGGTTGTAAGCACTTCAGACTGGGTGCCTAGAGTGGAGAGGATTGTTTTTGCTTTAGTCTGCATAAATATTCTGTCTGGCACATGTCTGATATGAAATGGGGATAATGTCACCCAGACGTGAGTAAAGATAAGCTAGTTTAATGTGTGACCCATCTAGATAATACACTTTGTAATTCAGATGCCTGTTAGTAACTTTATCTTCAGAGCAGTGTTTGAATAGCTGCTCAGGAAGAACTACCAGAGACAGCCCAGGAAGAGCTACTATCACCTAGCCTGCACACCAATTGAGGTTGGAGTCCTGAATTCAGTAGCCTCAAGTCATGTAATTAGAGACTGCAGCAAATTATATGTCCATGCAGGGTGCCTTGATTTTGGCAATTCTTGATGTTGTATGCTTCATATTGCAGTATGAACCGTGTTCCTTTGGTATTTTCTTTTCTTGGAAGTTGTACAAAATCATTTACATTATTGTTATAAACAGTTTTGCAGAGGTGGGCAGGGCAAATCATGTGCCCAAGAAGGACTTAAGGGGTTGTATTCAGCCAGTTAAAGGGTTACCACCTTCCCCTACATTTCAAGTAGCAGACAGCAGGAGAGATGTTATAGAGGGCAGCCAGGACCAAATCCTCTATCACTTCTGCTCTCCTACCCAATATGTGGCTGCTGTGCCAGGACAGTCTCTGGAACTTGGGCTAAAAGGAAGGAGCCTGCCAAGGGGCTGCTCAGAGCACCATGAAGGGAGCATTCAATGCCATGCAAGTCAGAGCATGGAGGTAAGACTTGCTTCTGCCATTGCTGCCAATGTTGGCATTCATCATCACTGGTACTGGTCATCATACAGATGGTGGCGGTACCTCCCCCAAAGTAATAAGGCTTGGGAACCCCTGACACTGAAAAAAAGCTACAGACAAAAGCAGGTCATAAATAGAAAACAATGTGTTTCCCCCACTGAGAATGAGTTCCAGAAGCAGCTCAGAGGAAACTAGCACCAAGTTTCTTCAGGGTGTTTCTCAGGAGTGCTTAGGGCTTTTCTCAGGGCGGAGGTGAGATTGTGCTCATGGATGGAGCGCCCCAAGGTGAGATGCTCTGATGACGTTTCCATCTGGTGATCCCATTGTGTCCTGCTTGCTCAGGCTGTGGGTGTCCATTGTGTCTGTCTGCATGGGGGCTGATGCTGATTTCCGCCGTTCACGCTTGTTTCTTTGCATCTGAGAGTGCTGTTGAGAAGTTTCCAGAGAAAAGCTTGGCCCTTGTTCCCAGTGTAATGCAGAGTTGTACCGGCTGCTGGGGACAAGTCGGAAACACTGGCAAGATAGCAGGCATCCTCAGGAAGCAAACCCTATCAGAGAGCACTGATGTCATTGGCAAACAAAACATATGAGGGCTGGAAAAACAAACTGTTTTGCAACGTTGTTGATCTTCCCTCAAATTAGAAGCTCTGCACAGCCTTTACTCTGCGGTCCAGTCTGACAGATTATTTACATGGCAATGCTGCAGCTATGGTTTTGTTACTCCTGCCAATCCAATTCCTTTGATTTTATTTTTTAGGCTTATTTATCTAAGGGAGGGTGGGGTGAGTGTCCCAGAGCTCTAGCCAGATTCAGAAAGCTGGCCAGCATCCTTGCAGATGATGGGTGCTGACATGGTTGATGTCCTGCAAGCTTTGATCAGGCAGGACTTCCGGCTTCCCTGTCCCTGATCAGGTCCAGTGCAGGAGATGCTGCTTCCCCACGACTTCTGCACAGCCCTCTGAGGCTGTGTCCCAGCAATGTCCCAACTAGTGGCCAGCTGCCACCAGTGCTACTGGCTCCTTGGAGCTTGTGGCATTAGCATGGAGCAGGATTCTCCCCCTTGGTTGTTCCCATTGCAATGTGGTGATGGGCATAGTGATGGCATCCTTCTCCCGGATGGGCCTCCCCACCACACATAACACCATGGGGTTTCCCCTTCTACACATAGTGAGTTTGCAGAGCAGGAAGAGACAGTCATACCAGTTCCACATGGCACACTTCCACTTACTGCTCCTCGCCACTGGTGCCAAAAGAAGGATCAGAGTAAACCTCATATGCTGGAGGTTTCTTACCCACGCACCTTTGCCTCTCTGATGGCTGCAGCGGGCAGCAGAGAGAAGGTTAAACTGTTCTCCAAGGCTGCCTGATAATGTCAGGAAAAGCACAGTTCTTCCTTGCACCTGTGAGTGCTTCCATGGGCTTTCTGCTGTTTATGGTAGTCACATTGGATCTTTCTCCTGTTAGAAGCTGAACAGCTCTAGCAGCCAGCTGTTCCCTTTGCTCTGCTCATACCTGGCTCCTTGCACAGTCTGGGCAGGGGGTGGATGGAAAATCAGCTTTTTAGGTCAGCATTCAAAAATAACCCACAAAGCCTTCCCTTCCTTCTATGAGAAAAGGGTCCCACTCCTGCCTGCTTTCTGCCTGCTTGTACTTACTGCTGGCTCACCTACTCAGAGCTCTTACTGGGAATTTGGAGTTCTGTTCTAGCAGAGACTAATATCTTCAGCACAGAGCTTTATTTCTCTGTATTTAAAGGGTGTGTAGTGTTACATGTGTGAAACGGGAGGAGATTCATTAAGTTCTAGGGACAAACCGGTTTAGGTGTTCAGGAGTCTCAAAGGCTGAAAAACCACTTTTGTGGTGTTTCAGGTTAAATTGTGGCTCTGCATAAAAATTGTGCCAGTTTTTGTACAGTGTGAGCTCTCCTTGGGTGAGTGCTGTGGCCACTGTGGGCAGCGCAGTGCAGAGGTGGCTGGAGGGTCCCTGGATGCCTGGGAGCTGCACACCAGGCTGGCCCAGAGCAGCTGGCCAGACTGGCTCCACAGCTGGCACAGCATTCAGGAGTCAAGGTGGGACAGAAAATGGACAGGGCACTGGAAAAAGTGGCCCAATACATAGAGTGCCGCAGCACAGAAACTGGTTTATGTAGCACACCAACCTGTCCACTTCTGTGTATATGTAGCCCAAGAGATTTATACTAATAAACATGCAACTGCTGTCTCAGTAGTTGCTCCATTTCAAATAAATCCTTGTGAACAGTTATGAACAGACTTCTCCCTTTCTTCATGCCCAAGAAGAGTATTAGAGACCAGTGTATTAAATGCATTTTTGTGTCGTGATCTTTACAGAGACAGTCTCCTTTTAAGCAGCTGCCAATGCAGGGCTCATGATCCTCAGGTGGACCTGCTATTACTAAGGACACGCAGTACTCACTAGATATGTTAAATCTTCATGCAGGGAAAATAACCTTGTGCTTTATATTTTACAAAAATCTATTTCTGTGTGTTTTATCTTTTAAAACCTTTTAAAAATTTCTTTCTTTTGGTAACACCATTCAAACAGGGAGGAATGTATCAGGATGAGTCTATTGTTTTGTACAACCTTCAGAACAGAACATTACCTTCCACACATTTTAAAACTCTGAATGAATGGTTATTCTATAATTGCCATAATAAGCTGTGAGAGTGGTATAGACAATAGAGACTGTTTTCAGCCAACTAAGTCAGTTTGCTGGGTCTTTGCTCTAGTCAGTGCAGAATAGAGGGCTGTCACTGGGGAAGAAAAATCTTGACCATCCGGTGTCTTGCAGATCCTTGAGATACAATACACATGGGCATCATGAGTCATGTTGCACAATGGAAATGTGCCGTAAAAACATACTTGCAATCTTGGGTTTTGCATTATTCTAGCTGAGGACTGCAGCAGGCCAATGCAGGGGGAAAAGAAAGTAATCTGTAAAAAGGACTGTTTAGCTGGGGTATTGCATATTACCTGGGTTTCTCATGTGGTTGCATAATTCGTTTTTGTTCTTATGCATATTTTGTCCTTGTTCATGTGAACATCTTTTTTAATTGGAATATGCAGAGCTGTAGGGAGAGGCTTATTGCTCTGTAATCCACCCCCTTCTCCTGCATCAACTTAAAAGATGATACAGAGCACACCTTTCCATGACTGGAGAAAAATAGTTTTCTAAGAAAATGCCTGCTCAGTTTGTGGGCTTACCTCCAGTGCAAAGTTTTTATTTTGAGATCACATTAGTGAAGTCTGAAAGCTGCAATCACCAGTGAATTCTTGAGTGAAAGGGACTGAGTCAGCAGCAGCAGCACAGCATCTGCTGCTTGGCTGAGTGCAGGGAGGTGTATTGTCTAGGGAAGGACAGCACATGATTCATCAGCATCTGCATGCACTTTGCTTTGTCTATTATATTAAGAGGGTGAAACACTGAGTGCAGGAGATGAGACTTTTAGCTTCAGTAGACTACTGGCTGATCAAAGGTATCTTTCCTTGTCTAAAGTAGCCTTCTGCTTGTTTTTGGTTATGTTTTGTAGTGATGGATCCAGCTGGAAAGAGCTTTCTGATGGCACAGCTGTGAGTGAAACCAGCACAACATGTTCAGTGTTGAAGATCTCCTGATTTCTCATGGATACAAATTGTCAAAAAATCCCCCTGTTTCATATGAGAACAGATATGATGGATACCGGCATGAAATCAAGGGGAACAGATCTGCTCAGAGAACAGCACTGAACGGGATTGAAGCAGAATCCAGAGCTGGGGCCTACAGCAAGAAACCTCTGGTGAAAACCAGCTCAAGCAGCACTGAAAGCAGCCATGGGAGCCAAGGGAGGCAAGCAGGTCCTGGTTACCACCATGACCTTCAGGGTTTGTCCACTTTTCATACTTCAGAAGGGGGGTAAGTTTCAGCATCATGCCATGGCTTTGCTTTCTCTTTCTTTTGGTCTTGACAGATAACTAATCATGATGCTAACTCTTAACACCATCTTCCTGTGATCCTTTCCTGCTCCCATTCTAGTAACCATTTCTGTTCACTGGATGCCCACATCCAGTGACACATCCATTCACCTTCAGCTAGAGAAAGGCCTTTGGGAATAATAGGACATGGCTGAGTGTGGGAAAATACATTTTACTAATGTGGTCTGTATGAGAGGCCTTTCTAATGGACTTAGGAAAGCTTAGCTGTAGCACAGAGGACAGAAAAGGAGGGAAAAAAAGGGGGAAAAGGTCTTCCTCTTCTTCAGTTTTAAAACTGCACTCAGCTTCTTCTGCCACTTACACACCCAGGTTTTACTGTAGATTCAGCCACATGCAGCTCTTGATGGGTGTTCCTACATGCACTGCGGACTTGCTTGGTCTCTTAAGGCTGCCCTTGTGGAGTAAGCATGAGAAGGTGCCTGGCTCTTTTAAAGCAGCTCCAAGCCAGTGGAAGCCCTTGTTGTCACTCCATAAAATGTGCTTGTACAGCCACGGTTTGCTCAGCACGGAGTACGTGCGCGGCGGGGCTGGGGCCGGCTGGGCAGGAAGAGCTGTGTGTACACACCGGCGCTCGGCCATTGTTCTGCAGCTATTTGAGGCTGCAGATGGACAAAGGAAAGGGGCTCGAGCAGGACTGGAAGCCAGCCCAAGTATGATGATGGTTTACAAGGAAAAGCCCCTTCCTCCTGCTGAGTGGGCTTGAAACTGAAAGCAGGGCAAAACACTGTCGCCTTGGGAGCTTGTCCTCTTACAAAGACCTTCAGTAACACGTGGCAAAGCCATATGTCCCCTTACTCCTGGGCTCGTCTGCTCTTTCCCTTCACATCTTTTCCCCTTGCAAGTCTGTTCGCCTGGAGCAGGAATGGCTTCTGGTTGCCAGTTAGGATAATGGGCAGGAAGAGATGTGAGCCCTCTAAAGCAGTCATAGGACAGCAAGTCCTGGTGGAGGTCTCCAGGTGGAACCATCCATTCTAGAGAAGGAAGGACAGAACACAGATGTAAAGGTAATTGGGGGGATCCTTTCTGGTGTGTTTTGGACAAAGTAAACTGGACAGCAACAAAAGTGAGGAAATATAAACTGGATGAAAGGGAAAAAGGTTTTGAAGCAGGAGAAGAGAGCATGCAGTGGTGCTAAGGAAGTTGATGCTGAGTTTACAGTGTGGAGAAATACTGTTCTAAAGAAGATCTGGCTGTGCAAGGCTGGAAGCTACCACAGCACTGCTGCTTCTGCACCCTGTTAGAGCCTGTGTAGATGCACAGGGGTTTGGGAGGGCTGCTGCCTTCCAGTTCCTCTGCTCTGGATGCATTTGCAGGGGCTCACACATCTGCCCCACATCTTGGATATGGCAATGATATCTGTAATTGCTAGCCTTGGCTAAATACCAAATCATGCTCTCTAACAGTTTAAACATCTCTTTCTAAATGCAAGGGGTGGAACCTGGCAGTCTGTAGCATAGTTAAGTATTATATCCTGGTTTATAAAAGCAGTTGTTCCACATAAAATAGGGAACACACCCCCAGAAATGGCTTTGTCACACTTTCATACAAATAGAAATATTTTTTTGCTATTACTGTTACATCAAACTCTGATTCCCAGTGAGACTACTGGGAACTCTCACAAGGCACTAGCAGCTGGGAAAACCTTTGTCTTCCCTTCCTTGCCATGCCTTGGAGTGTGGAGTGCCTCCGGTGTGGAGTGTGACACAGTGGCCCAGCTGGTCCAGGAAGGGAGGAGGGAGCTCTCCAGGCCGGATCCAGGGAAGCTGCAGCACGGCAGCACATCGTGTCAGTTCCTGAGCCCCAGGTGACAGTCCCCCTCACATCCACCCCCAAGGCACAAGGCTGCCGTGTGCCTGTGAGCTGCTCTAAAACTGAAGAGAAGATACCTGTGATGGCCCAGTTGGGAGTGCTTGGGCCTGTGACAGGTGCTAAACTCCACCAGGCATTTTGATATCACTGCTTGGTTTCTGGACTGCTATAGGAAATCAGCTTCTGGTTCCCAGGCTGGGAAGGTACTGCACACTGCAGAGACCTGGGGACAATTTGGGCCTGAAGAGGAGATGACCACCCAGCAAGATACTCTCTGGGCATTGCAGACCATTCCTGCCACCATTTCCAGGTGCTGCTTTCCCAGCCAGCACATAGCAGGAGAGGGCCTGAACAGGCTGTGTGTGTCCGTCACAGATGGTGACAGTTCCACAGCAATTCAGAGCAGTGCTTAGGCTCCTTGTGCAGGGAATTATCTACACCATACTCTTGTTTACACCACTGATGTAGAAGAACTAATCACCTCCCATGCACCATGGAAGTGAGTGATGTGCCTGCCTCATGGCTGCCTTTGCAGGCAGATTTGCAGGGTTTCTGGTGTTTTGTGATGGCAGGGGGTGACACTGTTGTCTCTGTTTATTAAGGCTGTTCTGCAAATGAAACCTTACTGAGGAAGGTAGAGGCTTCATAGCCACTGCTCCTGCTGCTTGTAGGGGGAGAGTGATGCCCCGGTGGAATGGGGAGGTGGTGTTTGGTTCCATCCTGTTCTTCAGGCAAAAAATGTGAGGGAGCAGATGGTGGGGGAGGGCTGTCCTGGCTTAACTGAGTATTCAGAGGCCACACAATAAAGGTTTGGAAGAGGAAACAAGTCAAAGAAAATGAGAAAGCTGATCCTATGGGTATAAATGAGAGTTCTCTCTTCACAGGAGGACTCTCTCCTGATTCTGTTCTAAGTAGAGAGACTAGGCACTTTGCTTAGTTGTTTGTGTGGGAGGAACTATGATAGTAGCAAGCAAATTTAGCAGTAAATAGATACCATTAATGAGATCACCTGCTGGAACAATTAAAAAAGTGCACTGATATTTTCCAATGCTGGGTCTCAAAAGAGTATATGTTAGGATAGGATCTCAAAATAGAACAGAAGCTGCCAGTGTCCAGAACAGCCCTCTGAAAAATTTTCCATCTTGCTGACTTCGTTAACAGTGCTTTTTGTGGGGCACAAAGTCTGTAGCAGTGCCTGCAGCTCATGCAGGATGAGGTATTGAGTGCCCAACATCTTCCACTTGCATGCTGGCTGCCAGCAACAGGGACAGACGTTCGCTACGTAGCCCTGCAGTGACCTAATTCTGTGGGGTTTGGATTTCGGTGCCTGTGCCACACTCCTTCACTCTTGGCTACATTATCTGCATCCTGCTGGTCCAGCATCACCCTAGGGGAATTGGGCAGCTTCAACCCACAGCTCTGAGCAAGACAGCTCAGTGAAGTGTGGTCATGCAGCCAGTGCAGGGTAGACTGATGGGCTCATTTCTTGTAAAGGCCTAAAATTCACAGAAAGCTAGAAAGAGTTTTTGGGGGTTTAAAACCATTTTAATTAACTTTGTATAGAATCAATTCAAAGCACTTCATGAGAGCAAATGTGATACTCGTTAGAAGCCAGCCTGTTAGAAAAGAGTTCAAAATGTTAAAATCTACCTCCTTGATCCCTCGGGACCACTCTGCCCCTGGAACTTAAATCTCCACAGTTGGTCCCATGGGACTGCTCTATCCTTGGCTCCATCCTCCTCCCAGCTGTCAGGCACTTGTAAGCTGCTGTGTCCAGGTGTGCGTTTCTTTGTGTGTCAGCACCAGCACATCGTGGAGACACACAATTGTGTAGTGGCGTAGTCAGAGATGAGCTGCTGCACAGAGTGGCTGGGAAGTCTTCTCTTTGGGGATATGTCATGGGCACAAAAAGCTGCACCATGACTGGTACTCATCATTCAGAGGTCTAGCATTACTGAGGCTGCAGTGAAGCATTTTAAACTTCAAGTGGCTCTTGGAATTTCCCCCTTCCACCATTTCATTGACTGCAAGACCCAGAAATGCCACATCCTGGAAGGAGGCACTCTCTGCTGCAGTTATGGCCACGAGCAGTGTGGTTGTGCTGTGCTGCCCCATTGCCTCCTGCCTGCCAGGTGTGCCTGCATGCAGGTGTGCAGGAGCTGCTCTCCATCACTGAGAGCAGAGGAGACTTCAGAAAGGAGCTGTACTGGAGGGTCCTTGGAGCATCCTCTTCCCACCGCACAGTGCAATGTCGTCTTCAGAAGTTTACAGGGTCGCTGATAGAGGCTGGCTGTGTAACCACTTCTAGTGGCTTAGCCAGGACTTAGGACAGACAGTATCTGTCTCTCTATGAGTAGATCTTAGAAAAGATCAGGTTTAAAATGCTCTAAATGCCTCCTTTTAAGTGTCTTTTTTACATTCTTGTTGCAATGGTGACATAATGCAGGTTACAAAGTGGATTGTATCATGTTCCAAAGTTCATTACTGGAGCCTAGTTATTAACCTTTTAAAATAAATTTAATCTTCTAAATAGCTTTTAATAAAGGAAGGGGCTCTCTCTTTGTTGAGAAGTATTTTGGGTTACTTTGTGGGTTTTTTTAAATGGTGAATTAAGCTTTGCAACATCACTGGAGATTTAAAAATCAGATTTTTTAAGTACCTTTCTAAGAGATGCTACCACTTAAGCAGGAATCATCTCAAAGAAGTCTGATGGCCTGTGCTGAGCAAGATGTCAAACTAAATAATTGTAATGGTCTCATCTGATCTTAGAATCTACGACCATACTTCCTGCAATTTCTGTAAACCCTTTTACAGTGATGGATAAAATCAATCAGAAAGAGCGACCTGTCCATTTCCTCCTCACCGTGGCTGGACACTGTTTCTCACCTCATTTTGTAAACACAGATACAAATGCTGCCACAGCAGTACGGGGATGAGATGAAAAGGGAGAAGACAGCTGTATGTTTCCACATGGACGTGTTGGTTGTTACTACAATCAGATTCTGATATAGGAGGTGTCCTGTTATATTTCGTTGATTAATGAAGACATCTGTTCCTTCTTGAGGTTCAGCAATCAAACTGTATTTCATGCTTCAGAGGCAGAACATTTTGTTCAGAAGTTCAATCTTAATCCAATTGAATCAATAGGAACAAGATGCTCCTTATCCCAGTCTAGTTTTTAAACTTTTAGACTCATAGGATGAAGATAATATACATAAAAGAAAATTGCTGTGGATCTGGATGGCTTAATTTTCATTCTGAATTTTGACTTATGTCTTCACAAACTCATATTTAAATACATCAATGTTTTTAGTAAAAAAGAGCCAGATGACACTGTTTATATACCTTGGGGTGGAGGGAAGAGAAAGAAATTCTTGGGTTCTATCTAGATACTTGTCCTATTTCTGTCAATTTTGATTTTTCTTTCCAGTCTTGTGCTGGTGGCAGCCACATAGTGTAAAGGCAGTTATATTGTTGGACACCTTAGGTACAAGAATAGCAGAATGCAATTCAAGTAGAAAATTAATTATTTGTATTGAAGGGTGCCAATTTTATTCTGCAGGAATGTATAAAACAGTTTACACACTGTTCAGAACAGACAAAGAGCCTATTCTGTTCATATAAATCTGTGTTCTGAATTTCTAATCTGTAATGTCTAATGTCTTTCATATTTCACTAATGGATTCTTTTATTTAAGAATTTTATGCTTCTTTTGAAGTATTTTACATTTTAAATATTGGTTCTGTCTTATTCAGAACTGTGTTGATATATTACCATTGTTGTGACATGTGTCATTTAATCCAAAGCACCCTGAAGAAATTTGTTCCCTCAGAAAGATGAACAAGAATCAATTCTGGAACTGACATGTTTAATTTCAGCACTTTTACCAGGATGCAAATCATGTTTCTCACAGGCTGTATCTTATGAAATCTTACAATATAGACATCTACCTGTCCTCCCTACCTCTGCATCTTGGAATCCTATTAAACTTGAATACCACAGTAGTGTCCTTGACATCTGTAGATTTTGATTTAGCAGGATACAGAAGTAATTCAAGACAGTCACTTCTTGTTTTAGAATGTCATCTTAGAATCAGGGGCTGGTCTGGGTTGGAAGGAGCCTTCAAGATCATTTAGTTCCAAGCCCCCTGCTCTGGGCAGGGAATTTTCTAATGTCCACCAAGGACGGCTGTGCCTGTTTGCACAGCAGGTAACCACGTGCATTTGTCTCTCTTTCTAACATCCTTGCACAGCTAACAACATGTCAAAAGAGCTTCTGTCCCTTCCTTTACTCATGTTGACTGACTTCTAAATCCTCTCATTAAAATAGTAATCTGATTGCAAATAGATTATATGAAACTCCACTGGCATAACTCATCATTTCACCTCCTAATGGCCTTACCCATGGTAGGAAGAACAGGCACTTGTGCATACTGCCTCTGACACTGCTTTTTTTTCCAGGGCTTATGACAGACCTCATTTAGCATGGTCTTCCCAGCCCAAGACTGATAAAGATCTCGCCTACTGGAGAAGACGAGGACAAGACTTCAGTGTGCTTCTGGGATATTCTCAAAAGGCTAGTGTGGAGATGAAAGGTCTGGCAGCATCCCCAGGGGCACCCCGGCACCCCAAGGAGAATCAGCTGAAGGTGGGGACAGGTGCAGGGTATGTCAGAAGAAGTGGCCTGCAGGAAAGCTGTGAAGTGCCCAGTGACTGCAAATGGCAAAGTCTGGAAATAGAAAGCTGGAACCAGCCAAAAAAGGTAGGGAGGCAAATGTCTGAGGGTGACAGGGAGAAGCTGCTTCAAGAGCTGTACTCGCTGACCCTGGGAGACAATGTACTCAGCAGCCACAGCAGGGGGAAATCACAGTCCTTGCCGAGGGTCCTTTCACCTGAGAGCATGAGGTGTGTGGAAATGCCCTCCCTGTCCAACAGTAACAACTCGCTCAGCGTCACTAAAACCCCCTCCTATCCCCCAAACAGACTGAGTGTGGAGCCAGCCAAGCACCATGGAACAGGAAGCCATTTCCTTCCCCTGGTGAAGCCCAAGTATGGGAGACCTCTCAAGCCTCCATCCTATGAACAGCAGCGGCAGACTAGGGCACCTGCAGAAACCGTGAGTTCCCAGGACCACTACCAGAAAGAGGAACCTGTCTCCTACTTAGCCAAAGTCAATGAGCCAAGGCAAGACGCTGGCATTCCAGACTCTGGTTTGGAGCCCCCTGTGTACGTACCTCCTCCTTCTTACAAGTCCCCACCTCTCCAACACGTGACCCCACGTTCCCCCAGTGAAGTGCCTAACACCAACACATGCGCCAGCAGTGACCCCCAGGGTGCCACAGAGCGGGTTGTCCCCTGCCAACGACCAGCCATGAATACTTTTGAGGTGGGGGGTGATCCTTGCAAAGACAACCATTTTCCTCACGGGAAGCAAAGCCATGCAAGGCGCCCTGCTGACCACCTGCGTTCCGTTCAGTATATTCCCTTTGATGATCCTCGGATACGACATATTAAAATTGCACCACTGGAAGGTCTGCAGGGCAACTCAAATCACACTGAAAATGCGCGTAGTCCCAGTTCTGGTGCTTTGCGAGAGAGAAATCTTGAAGTACAGTACAACAGTGCCTTTGTGGATGCATCAAACTTGTCCAGTTCTGCAAAGGGAGAAAGAGCTTCCGACAGCTCCACCCATAGCAAGAGATGGTTGGCACCATCCATCCGAGATCAGGAAAACTGTGCCTTGCCGGACCAAAGAGACAATTGTAGTGCAACTAATCACAGCCCTCGTAACGAAGCCAGCACAGAGTACACGAAAGGCAAACCTTCTGTAAGAAACTCACATATGGACAACACCTGTGAGACTGTTACAAAAGTGAAAAAGTTTGAACCTGGAACTGGGATGCAGAGCAAAAAGAGTTCAAAGAAAAAAATGAATGAAACTATATTTTGTTTGGTCTCCATCCCAGTTAAATCAGAATCCAATCTGCCAGATACAGATAGGAACAACAACATAACTCAGAGCCCTGATAAGAATAGGTTTGATAACAATGGGGCTTTGCAAGAACAAAGTCTCTTAAGTATGTCTTCAACAGACTTGGAGTTACAAGCACTTACAGGAAGCATGACCAATAAAAATGAGTTACAAAAACAAGAGCTGTGGAGACCAGAAGAGTTCAAACAAATGAATGACCTCAGATTTATTCAGCCTGCAAAACACAGAGAGCTCAAATATTCTGGCTCCTGGCCAGGTGATCAGTACAAAGACCAGCAGACACAGACCAGTTTCTCTGAAGAACCTGAGAGCCCACAATTTTTCCATGGTACAAGGCCTGGGAAGCCTGATAGCAGCAAGCCACTATCTCCCAAACTCCCAGGATGTACAACATCCACAACTGGGGAAAGACAGACAGGGTCACCTTCTGATGGGAGAGGCTGCAGGCAGGGTGGTTACAGTATGAAGGGCCAGACACACCTCAGCCAGTCTAGCAACAGTGCATTTTCCAGGACTGCCACCTCAGTCCTTCAGTCTCCCTCCCCAAAAGCCCACCAGAGCCAGCCTGTGCCTGTCCAAGAGAGGGAAAATGGCCTTCTTTCCAAGGGAGATGTAGTTAAGGGAGAGCCAGGTGCTCCCTGCAACAGTAAAGAACCGTTTGGGCAGTTCCTGTTGAAACCTGTAAGTCGCCGTCCCTGGGATGCAATAAGTGAGCTAGAAAGTTTTAACAAGGAGCTGCAAGGGCAGGAGGAGAGCACAAGCAGTGAAGAGGATTTGGAAGGTGCTACAGTTCCTCTGCAGGCAGGTGCCTCTAGGCAGAGGAGGGAGTCCAGAAATGAGAAATCAAGTCAGGAGCCAAAACATGGTAGGAAATCAGAAATGGTTGTGCCAGAGGTGCCTGTATTTAGGTCAGGAAGAGTTAAAAGTAAGTCTGAAAGTTGGAGCATGGGGACAGAGCATGGTGGCGAGCCAAGATTTGTTGTCTCTCAAGGCTCCTCAAAGCCAGGAGGAAGCAGTGAAGGAGTCAGGTCAGCAGATGGAAATTTGATAACAGAGAAGGGGATGGGGGAAGCTAAGAGCAGAACAAGCAAACAGCCTGTTCATGTGGGCCCTGTCAAAAGAGTTTTGTCCAGTAGCCCAAGTAGTTCATGTCACAGTAATCCTTTCAATAACCCTGTCCTGCAGGAGATGAGTGAAGACCAAAATTACCTAGACTTTGTTAAACTGAGCAAAGGTACAACTCCCACAAATGATAGGGTATTAGAGAGAGGGTCAGCAGTACGCTTATCGCTAACAAAGAGGAACCAAAGGTGCTCTGAGCCGGATTTGAGGTCAGTGGGACTTGATGTGGCCCCAGAACTTGGTGCTAACTACTCTGATCACTCTTCGGATGCAAATGCAGTGGAAATCCCTGTGAATGAGTCATTGCAGGCAAGAGCTGCAAGAATTTTAGGTATAGATATAGCAGTGGAGTCACTCCTTCCAGATGACCATGTTGGACCCCACCCAGGCACTAGCCCTGCAAATGGTGTTCAGGACTTTGAATCACCAACAATAGGGAGCACAGTAAGTAACAAAGAAGGAAAAAAAGAAGACTCTTATGAAGGCAGACGAAAGTGTGGCTGGACAGAGAGCGCTCTCTTTGTCAGAGCAGGAGGACGATCTTTAGACCCTGATGAATGCCAGGCCACTCACCAGGAAGCCAGGGCTAAACCACCGGTAACTGAGCAAGTTCTTGAACAGCCTGTGAGTCCCAGCCAAGGTGAGGACCAAAACTTGGTTTGCAAGTCAGCTGCTTATCAGCATTCAGAAAAGAGAGTGAGGAGCACCTCAAAAGTGATAGAGACACTCCAAGGCAAGCTCACGTCTCCACCCAGCCGGACTGCCATGGATCGCTTGGTGCGAATGAAAGAAGTTGACTCTGTGTCGCGGATGAGACGTCTGAGCATTAAGAGTGCAGACTCAGGGGAGGAGGTGGATGAGGAGAAGCTGTCGAAGGTACCAGAGGAGAGAGAAAGCAAACTGGCAAGCTCAGGGGCTGTTTCCAAGCGTGTTATCTCTCTCAGTGAAAATGGATGTTTAGGTGGAATTGACAAGAAGAGGATCGACAGAGATTTTTCTTTAGGTAAGACCCTGTTATGGGAGATCCAGATGGGTACTCATTCCTTACGTAATGGGCATGATCGGTTTGCTTGCATGCCCACGTAATGCTGCTCAAATAGTAACAGGCTGTAGGTGGTACTATCCTCATCTGGGAGCCACCCACTTTGCTCTCCCTGTGGAAAAGATGAGTGTTCTCTGGTCCCATTTTAGGAATAGTTGCTGTAAAACTCACTTGTGATACGGAAATTCATTCAGAGACTGCAGTGCTCCCTAAGGTCTTATCTCTGTCTAATTGTTTCAGAGAATGGCCAGGCTAGAACAGTGGAGTTCAAAGACAGCCACTCTAATGCCAGCGTTTGGGAACATGTGGTGATTTAATCATAGCTGTTTCTTGAATGCCAATTTTTTTTTCCTTCTCTAATACTTAAGTAGACACATACTATATCATAGTTCAGAAGAAACTAAAAATACAAATCTGATGTTCTTCTATGAAGCCTCTGGGAAATGGCTACATATAGGGGCCTGGAAATTCTCTCTCTGTCATGAATATTTTCCAGATCAGATTTTGAGAATAGTTGTTAACCCCAGGACAAATGGAAAGTTGGAAAGTTGACTTTTTCAGTGAACACCTTTTTTTTTTTTTTTTTTTTTTTTTTTTTTTTTTTTTTTAATTTTTGATGTTTCTGATCTCTCTGAAACAGGAACTGGGATAAACTTGTGTAGTCCATATGCATCCCCGAAGTAACATGAGCTGTCCCCTCTCTAAAACAGTTTTAATTTAGCATTTTGTTGAGCAACTGAAAAAAAAGTTGTTGCTAATAGACCTGTGTAAAGGGATAAATCTCACAGGCCACCTGCCTAGTCCATTAAATTAATTGGAGTGAGCAAACATAAAGTGTGAATGTTGTTAAATTAGTATTAATCTCCTTTCTTTTTGCATCCTTTCTGTTACAGTTGACACTTTACCTTGAAATCTCCACAGGTTATTCATTTAACCTCATTGATGTGAATCTGTTTACAGTTTTCCAGTACAGAGGGACTGAAATGAAATGGAGTATACTTTAAACTGGATTTATGCATTTCCAACTGAGAAGAAATGCTTGTATGAGTTCTAAGGATCGACTCCTGCAGCCTTGTAGCCTTTTTCTCCATGTCTTTTTCTGTATCCCACATCTTTGTCTCTTTCTGCTCTGAACTGTATTTCTCCATACCAGATTTTTCAAACAGACTGATTCAGCTTTCTTGTATCCATCAGGTCTAGTATGCCCCACATGCATTTCATATGCTTTCCTCCCTTGGGGTTTCTGCTGTAGTGAAGAAAATAACTGTTGTGGTGACATGACTTCAGGGATGTATCAAAACAGATTGTGTGCATTTTATTGGAGAGTTATTCTGCAGTAAATTAGGTCTAAATTTATCCCTCTTGCTGACAATGCCAGGCTTCTATTCTGCAGTGTGTTCCCACTGCAGCAGTTCCCTCACAGCCATAACAGCCCTCCCCATGTTTGGATGGCATGAATGTGCCTTCCTGCTGCACATGTCCAGTATCTGCAGGCCCATGGGGTGGGCAGGTGGCTCCTCCATTGGCCTCTTCCCATCCAAGGAGACCCTGATTTGTTGATGGCCCCAAAAGCTTCACCTTACAGAGGGGCTGTAGATTCATGTTTGTAAAAAGGCCTGGTGTTGTGTCTTCCTCTGTTGTCTCACTCAAATTTCCACAATAGCTCACTGGTACCATTGAAAGCCCAAATGAGAATTAATCCTGGAAAACCAGGATTGTTGCATTGTTGCTTTCAAAGAGCCAATATTCCATTCTAAGAGGCCACTCTATTTGGAGCGAGGTAGGTGATGTTAGTCTTATAATTGCAGACAGGGCCTGTCACAGAGGCTGCAGCCCTTAGCAGAAACAGGCTTTCACATTTATAATATAGCTTGGCAGACAAATAGTCATCTTGGAGTAAGAGCCCTGCCAAAACTGAGTGCAAGAAGCTCATCTTACTATGCAAATACTGCCATTAAGAGAACATCTCCAAGTGTTCCCAAATGCATTGGATGTCTTTTCTCCTTTGCTGTTAGAAGACATGAGGCTGCTAATCTCGCTTTGTTTCTGTAAAGAGCATTTTGAATGAGCTTAACCAAATGTTGAATAAACATTTCTGTAGCAGTGCTAGAACTCCAGTGTCTGTACCCCTCAAAAGGGTGACCTGGCCTGCCAGTCTGGCACTTTTGCATCCTTGGTTTAGGTGCTGAGGGCATGGGTAAGCTTCCAGGGAATATACTGAGCCATGCAGAGGCTCCATGTCTTGTGGCCTCCCCACCCCTGTCCTGCCACTCCCTGAAACAGTGAGCACCTGAATTTTTGTGGGTAATTCTGTTAATGTCAATGAGTCTGGCCTTAGGAAAATCAGGTTTCTGAAATGTAAATCCATTTTTATTCTTAGGTCAACCTGTCACAGAATGCTTCAGAATTTTATGTTCTCACAATTTAGATGGCAAAATATTTACAATCAAAAAAATGTTACTGCTTTAAAGGCATCTTCATACACCAGTGCATTAAGCTTAAGAAGATGCAGCATTATCCTAGAGCACACTAGCCCTCAAAACTTTATTCCTGTTGATTTTTTGCATTCATTTGGTGTGTGTTTGGAAATACCAGAAAAAGCTTAGCACAAATCATAGGTGTTGCTGGCACAGATGCATTTCTTGGCTGGACTAGCAGCTTGAGGAAGGTGGGCAAGAGAAGTGATAAAAGATTCTGCACCACAAATTCACCCACTAGGGCCAAATCCAGAAGTTCTTTCTTAGCCAGTTCCCCCTTGACATGAATGTGGATGTAGCAGATGGACACTTGCACATAGGAGCAAAAATTTCCCTGGAGGATTTTGAAGCTTTTTATGTTTGAATGAAGACGCTCACTCACATCAACACGAAAGTCCCGAGGATGAACGTTTTACTCCAAAGTGTCATATTTATGTGTGGAACTATTTTCCTGCTCAGCTGTTTTAAATGCAAGCGCTGTGGGAGTACAGCCTACGGGAGGGACGTTTAAGGTTAGCGCAGATCCTCAGGTTGCGTAAGAGCAGAAGCAGCACGCGGAGCACGGCTGCAGTGCCGGTTTGTCCGGGCCCCTCTGCGCCTGCAGACTCCTCCCTGGCTAGCCCTGGCTCCTACACGCCCTGACCGTGCACCACAAGGGCAAGTCAGGTGTGGGCATGATGGCACTGGGCAGGCACAGGGCAAAGCCTTTTCATTGCAATCCTGTTCCAGATGAGGGTGAAGGAAAAGGCTCGTGTCCGCTCACTTCATGGCCGGCAGTGGGATAAATTAAAAATTAAATTTCCAATTAAAAAATCTGATAGAAGAGTGTCCTCAGGGATTTGGGAAAAGGAAAAGCAACCTGTGGTATGTCCTGTGAACTGGCAGGAGGGAGGCTGGAAATGAAGAAGAGTGTTAGTAAGCCAGTCCAGCGCTTTAGTGAATAAGACTGAAACATGAGCTGCAGTTTTGCGGACTGAAGAGAGACAGACTAACCATAGTGATGCGACGCAGCTGTGCTTTCCTGTTTTCTGTTGAATTAATCTGAAACGAAGGATTTGCAATCAAATGAAAAGACCCTGATGACTGCATGGCATAATCACTCCTTCAGCCAGCCTTACACACCCTGCTAGAATGCTTAAAGCATTTACTGGTCCTTAGTGTTCAGTACAAGGAGGAGCAAATCTTATGTCTTTTTCTTCCTGTCAAAGCACCTGAAAACTGGAAGTAATCACTTAGCATTCAGTGTGCTTGTTCCTACCTACCCAACGCTTTTCCAAATTCTATCTTTATGCATTTGATCAAAGTTGTTCTCAAATTATACTGGTAAAAATACAGAATTTGGGTCAGAATGTGATATGTATCTTTAATGCAGCAAGTCCATTATCAGCTTCTCATTTTTTTAAATAAAGACGAGGGAAAAAGATGTGTCATTTCCACAACTAGCAATGTTGATTAGATTTCACAACACATTATTAATAGTGTTTTCTTGCTTCTTTTACAGATACGTATGACCCCACCAAAGTTGAAAAGGTGTGAGATTGATGAAGAGGAGAATGGAGAAATTTCTGCTCTTCTAAGAATGTTTCACTGATTTTTTTTTCTGGGTGCTTTTTGTTTGGTTTTTCTTCTTTAATGTTTGGAAATTGTCTCCATTTGTGATGTTCATGGTGTACTGATAATGCCTTTACCACTGCCACTAGGAATCAGCTATTCATGTCTGAAACTGTTGCGGAGACCACAGAAAAATCTGACTTCTGCATTGGAGCCATCTGGTTGTGAAGTGTTTAAGACAATACCTACCACTGGCAAAGAGTTTTCATCTGAACTTTATTTCAGTCTTTAGCAAGGGTGATGAAATGCATCAAGTGAGGTGTTACATTGTGTAAATGTAAACGTGGGAAATTAGTGAAATTATTTTTAAAGGAATGTGAATCTATAAGCTAAACTTCTAAGTATCTACATTCTAAACTTTGTTTAACTTAAGGGATTTTATGCCATAAATAGAAAGTGCTGCTGCACTGTGTGGGGGAAGGAATGTGAAAGATTGGTAGCAAAGACTGATTGTGAAATTATCTCTGACTTCCAGAGTTTGAATTTACTTGGATTAAGTACTTACTTGCCACCTAGAAAGAAGAAAAACAAAACCCAAAAGCTTCTAAAACATGGAAGACTTTTGTACTACAGTGTACAGAACATGTAATTATAGTAGCTGGCAACTATGTTTCAAACCAATGCAAAGTATACCACTGGCTGTTTTGCACTCAGTATTACCTATTTTTTTTTTTTTTTTTTTTTTTTTGCTGTTTAGAAATTCTTTATATGAAAGAATACTAGCTGGTTTAAAATAGCCCATTTTAACAAAGTAACTATATTTCTTGTTACAGAATACTATCTATTTTTCTACGATGTAAACAATTGCTAACAAGTGGCAAGTATAAAGAAGTATTATTATTATTATTATAATTATATTTTAAGAAGACTTATTCCTCTGAGTGAAGGTGCCCCAAGCAGATTTCACTTGTATATCTTAATGCACACACCATATTGCCACTTACTCAGTAGTGCTACCTTATTTTGTTCTGAAAAAAAAAGCCATCTAT
Organism: Sylvia atricapilla; assembly: GCF_009819655.1. NCBI lineage: Eukaryota > Metazoa > Chordata > Aves > Passeriformes > Sylviidae > Sylvia > Sylvia atricapilla. The sequence goes on along the minus strand of NC_089140.1, from coordinate 15,270,492 downwards.
CTATCCGTCTATCTATCTATCTATCTATCTATCTATCTATCTATCTATCTATCTATCTATCTATCTATCTATCGGTTAATTTCTAACTTTTCCCACTCAACCCTTGGATCATTCTTCTTGGAGCCACTTTCTGAAACACACTGAGAACTCTCCAGGCTGGTGCTGCTGCCATTCCATTCCAGGGACGCTGATTACCAAAAAGTGGGTTTGGATCTTTGTCCCAATGTTGCCCAGTGGCTCAGATAAAATACCTGCTTCGTTTCTTATACTTTGTTCCCTTTTACACATTATGAGTTTGGATTAGACCAGTGCACAAAAACAAGCAAAACTGAGTTTTTCCCTGGAGTCATCAGGTGTTGCTGGGGAGAGGTTCAGGTGTCTTTTTGATGGCATTTAAATACATGGCTTTAAATATATTTTACCTGCACACACAAATGCATGAATTACAGAATTTATAATAAAGCCTATGCATTCTGCCCTTTGATCCTGAATTAGCCTGCTTAGTATCTGTGTCTTAAAGGCCTTTATGTCCATTCCTGTATGTTTTTTGTAAGTACCTGTGTACTAACATCCTTCTGCTGACTTGTTTCTGTACTTCACCAGTCTATTCTATTGGCCTTTTCTGGGTTTTAGCATAATTTTATTTTTTAAAATCTTGTAATTTCTTGAAATATTTTTTCCTAAGTCTGTAATTTGGAAAGAATGATCGGGAAAAACACTCATCCTGTGTTTTGGCAGCAAGAATTTTTTGTCTGTAACACATGATTCTGTTACATATGGACTATTTAAAGCTTGCTTGAAAAGAAAATCTGGTGTATAATTTATTTTATTAACTCTTGTGCATGCTGTGTAGCAAAACTTGTTGACAAACTACCACTCTTACTATATTCACCTCCCTTCATCACCACCTAGGACATCTTGGGACTTGTAAATAGCTACAAAACATGTTTTTCCCCCGGTACCTCCCCACCTGAGTCCTGCCCGTAAAGAACAGTTCTGAAAGAGCTTCAACTCTCATCTTCCCCCTTACCAGTGAGGCTGAGATGTGTAGCAACTAATTTAAAGTTTTAATTTAACCTTGATTGCTGAAGAACTGTAAATTGTCCCATACAGGTATTCCTGTTACCTTCTGTTTATATCTACATGGAACAAAAGTTTACTGTGCATTTTATTTTCTTCTGATAGGAATAGGTCAATTGATTCTGCAGTGTGTCTGTTTCATCAGTCATGTCAAGTAATTACTTTTCCAAAGCACATGAACAGCCAAGATGTTAAAAAAAAAAAAAAAAAAAAAAAAAAAAAAAGGCAACAATATTGCAGGGCAAGTTTTATTGGCCAAAACCAAAAAATTAAAACTTTCTGAAAAGTGGGTTAGCTTTGTTTTGCTGTACTGTGTAACCGACCAGTGGATGAAGGAGTAGAGTTAGTACTTTTAGAAATGGTGTATTCCTCTAACAACACTGGTAGTTTCATTTGATGCTTTGATACAGACAATGGAGAAATCCATAAGGTACAGTTTGAACAGTTTCACCTCAGTGTTTTTACAGTGTCGATGTCATGGGTCAGCTATTGGAATGGACTGGATGGTACCATAGCTGAACCACCTTTCCAGAAATCTTTTCCCAGTTTGCAATCAACAGAGAGGCCCCTTTACACCAGACATGGTCAAAAACTAGTAAATGGTGACTGCCAGTGCATGTCTTAATGGGTACATAAAACTGTCTTGGCAACAGCAGGAGCTCTCAAGGCTGAGTGTGTGCAGAGGTGGAGGATGCAGCAGGCTGCTTTCAATGCCTCGTGCAATGCATGCACAGTGAAAAGTGAGGAACTCTGTCTTTATTCTAGAGGGAAGAGCAGAGCTAGAACCTCAGAAGTTGTTTTTACAACGTGCTGTGTAGCCTGCTCGTGCTGCTCGTTGTAGCTGGGTAAGCTGAGGTCGGGGGGAAGATACTAGTTTCCTGAGTATTCTAAGAAATTCATGCAAAACCCTCCAAACCTGACTGATTCGTACATTTTAAAAAAGTATTAAACAGGCGCACTCGGGACCAGGATGGCTTAAGAGGACCTGCCATCTCTTTCCCTTCATCCTGTTGAAATCCAGAAGGGTCAGTCACATCCTGAGGGGCTGGTGCCAATATCAGCGGCTGGTGGCAGGGAGATAAAGACGAACCCGACATTCCAGGCTCCTGTCTCCTCTCTGAGGAAGAGAAGCCACCCGTGAACTCCGGGGCTGCTGAACGGCCCGAGCCCCGCGGACAGGGCAGGACGGCGTGTCCCGGTGCGGCCGAGCGTGGGGAGCGGGACCGGGACTGCGATCGGGAGCGGGGGCGGGCGGGCCCTGCCCGGGGGCGATGCATGTGGGGCGGGCAGCGCGCTCCCTCCTGCGGTTCCCGAGCGCCTGCAGAAAGCTGGTTTCCCTGCAGAACCGCTGTTTGCGGGCCCCACGCCATCCTCCTTGCTAGAGTAGTTTGGAACTAGACAAAGTGCGGTCTGAGCAGTCTGTGTTCAGTGTTCGGAATGCCACTACGACCACAGCTAAAGGAGGGGATGGGAAGGCAAAGGAGGGAAATGCCTCTGAATGACTTGAGACCTCCGGTGACAGGAATGCCCAGTGATACAATACACCTGACCAAGCGTCACTCGTCAGATATTAACTCAAGAAGCCCTCCCAAGGCATAAGAAGGGCTGTTGTATTTCAAAGCACAAGTTTGTCTTTATTGAAAACATCAGCATCATGTATCAAAACCATCAAGTTTCCTTCCTCAGCTCCTGATGTGGGGAGTCTTTGTACTGAAACATCCAATGACTCCAGGAAAACAGGAAGGACAGCAATGCTTAAATTGGCAAAGTCACAGAATTAACCTCTCACCCTTAGAAAATAACCAGACCTGTTAAGCTTATTTAAGGATAAATATTGAAATTTTGTAAAATATTTCTGTTTAGTATCAAAAATCAGTATCAATATCTAGAGTGAACATTCTATTGCCTTTGCCACATGGACAGCCAGCTGAATGTTAGTTTTACAGTGCTTGACCTTCCCTTTGGATTAAAATGTTGATATCTTCTTCACTGCCTCCTTTCAAAGGAAAAAAAAAAAACAAACAGTGGAGTGATTGGGAGAAATGCAGAAATCAAATGTTCTTGCATTTTAAATGACAGAAGTTCTTGCAATTGCTGAGTGGGTTCTTTTGTCCATCTTCAAAATCTGATAGAGGCAAGTACATGTGAGAAATGAATCTTTACTTGGCAGGAGTCTTCAGCTCAAAGAAGATAGACAAAACAGTGCTAAAAAGGAATGGAGAGAACTGACAGCTTGTCAGACTTTTGAATGTTTTGTGTAAAGCTGTCCTTTTGGAAGACTTTGGTATTTTCTTGGTTGAGGATCAAACAACCCCCTAATTTCCCTCCACTGGCAATAAGCCACAGTGTTTCAACCCTAATTTACTGGAGTGGGGTTTAATTACAAGTGGAGTCTACAAAATTTAAACTTCCATTCTTCTGCATAATCCAAATAAAGGTTCAAGCTGAAGATTTAATGAGATGATGACTGTATCACTGAATTAATTAAAAAGCTGGAAAATTGTGATTTCTTATTCAAATTTGCATGAAAATGTTCACTGTCCCTCCCCTGTGGACCAAATGAAATCTGTTTACCATCAATTCTATTTTCAAAGGAAAAAATATTTCAGACAAAGAAAAAGGGGAATCCTGATATCAATAGCAAAGCTCAAACCACAGTGCTACCTCCCACCCATGCTGAAAAATATGTTTGCAATATGGCATACAGAGCTGCACAGCAGGGAGAGGGTGAAGGGAACTTAAATCAGAACTGACCGACACATGGCTGAGATTAGAAATAGAAATGAAATTTCCCAGCCAAGAGAAACCACAATAGCATACATACTATAAAATGAAGGAGGAACTTTCTACCCTTAACAGCCACAATCTCAGCTTTCTTTAGAGCTCTGGACCAGCAGAGAAAAAAAATCAGAACTACTCTTAAAGCCATTCCTGACCTGGAAGGAAAATAAGGAGATATATGTGCTAGACAGTGAATCAGTATCCATGTGTCTTTGTCCTTATACAATACAGATAATTCTCCACACTGACTTTTAAGATACTGTGGCCTTTCTCCAAAACTAATACTATGTCATTGCCTTGGTTTTCTTCTCCCACTAGTCCACAGGCAGATTTAGTGGGATAAAAATAGAGGAAATAGATCTAAGCAATTATAATACTATTTATATGATATCAGAAGATGAATGTGTTTTAAGAATTTTCTTTGTATTTTTTCCTGCACAATGCAAATACTCTTTCTGGGCTTATGTGTAAATCAGAGGGGTGCTGTTATTAAGACAAGATATTTTCCAAATAAAGATTTTGCATGAGTGCACTACTCAGTGATGTTGCTGATGTTGTTATCATGAGGTAAAATGGAGCATGTGCTCTGATGTTTGCACTGCCTTCAAGAAAGATAAATGTATTGGTGAAGTGTTAAAAGGCTGCAGTATTCTCCAGGGGTCTGCTGCTTCCAAACTTGGTGTCTACAGCATGAGGTACAGAATTTATTTTTTACTTTAAATAATTCCTTTCCACATCCACGCTGTCTCAGACCAGTACAGACATTCATTTCCAGGTTGTGTTCTATTTGTTTGCTACCTGTAGGGTGTGTTCTGCCTCTGTGCAAGGGTGGATTCCTCCTTTACTGCCTGGCAACCAGTCATGTACACTGGCCAAACCTACACCATCAGAGCATTTTCCACTCCATGTCAGTGTTTCCCCCTCCCTTTGCAGAAGCTGATATGGCACTGGGATAGTTTACTTTGGCTATGTTGCAGTAAAGAATGGCATGTTCTCTATTTGTGCTGATAGGACTTCAAGAGAGCTAAGTTATCAAGTTAATACAACTTCTTTTTCCCCCAGGCAAAAGTCTAGGTTGCTCATGGCTAGAATGTGCAGCTCTGTCTTTTGTCAGTGGCTCACAAGCAGATCGGACCTTACTGTCACACTCACATGTATTGCTGTGTAGAACCAGTGGATTCATCCCAGTACCTCTCACATGTCACCAAAAAACCTGTGGAACAAAAGACCCAACAGATCTGGGAAGGCTGAAGATAGAAATCATTGTGGCATTCTACTCTCCATCATCCAGCCAACATGATCTCACTATACCCTCTCCTTCCTCACCTGCCTGAAGTATAAAAATCTCTAGTGCAGCATAATCCCACCTCCACCCAATCTGAGTCCAGAAACCAATTTTCCAACATTTTTTCTGCTGGTAGGAGAAAACAGGCATTCAGTTCTTTTCAATTGCTGATACATGGGGAGGCTTGTTTCTACTCTTTACCTTAGTTTTGATCCCTGAATCAATTCAAGCATGTTGTTCATTACTTTTTGCAGATGTACATAACAGAATGGGCCCATTTGCTATTAGGTACAAAAGGCAGAAGTTCACAGGGTCCAAACTCTCCTGTTACATTGAGACCTGACATTTTAAAGAAAGGGGCTGGACATATATTGGGGAACCCACACATAGCAACCATAGGAAAGGTGAAAGCATAAGAGCAGAGATCTTTCTGCACTTGCTACCACCCACCCTCTCTGCTATATCAAGGCTGACGCCAGCCCCTCCAGGATGGAGCCCTCTCTCACTTTTGCTCCAGGATGTCATCTGCCAGCACTCTCACGGCATGCTTCAGGGGGCACATGTTCTGCTTGCTGCTACCAGCAGGGACTGGGGCTGGCCAGCACAGCCTGTGCTCCTGCCAAGCAGATCTGCCAGTGCTCAGGCCCACCCTGGCCTGCAAAGCACATCAGTGGGGAAGTGTAGTGATGGCTAAAGGTGAGCAGAATTTGCTCAGTTCTCACTCAGAAGTTTCCTTGCTAAGTCAATCAGAACCCCTTGCAGATGCAGGGCTTCCCCTCTCCAGCTCTAACTGGGAGAGCTACCAGCTCACTCACCCTTTGCCACTCTAGCCCACACATGCCTGACCCTTGATAATCACATAAGACCCTCAGCTCTTATCTTACTTTACACACATCTCATCTTCTTTATCTCTCCCAGTGACCTCTCACAGCCCCTTTGTTTGACCTTTCTGGGCAACAATGGTATTTTACCACATTCAGTTAAAGCTGTTTTCTCTCTCAAAATTGTCTCTTTCTCGGGGGAAAGAAAAACAGCCCCCTGGGGAATCGCTTTGCACCATTTATGCAGTGAGGTGCTAACACCAGCCTGCAGAAGTGTGATACCTCAGGAGATGATGCAGAAAGGAAGGAAGCCAACTCCTTGCTTTTATCACTTAAAAGAAGATCACTTATTGTAACAATAATTAGGATCAAGGCAAATTTCCAGAAAAAAAAAACAAACAAAAAAACCAAAAAAAAACAACTAAAATCTTTTTGAGGTGCTATGCAAAGAGGAGAGGAGAGGAGGGGAGGGGAGCTATGCTCTGTAGCAGTGTATTTACAGGCCAGCTGTAGCTCATTTTGCCACCAACAGTCAGTCCTTGGGAAGGGCTGGGCAGATGTTGCCTTAACCATGGAGCTTCAGCTTCTCCTCTTACCCCTTCCCTACGTGATTTAGTCTGCAGCTTTTAGTCTGGACTTTCTTTCCATGTACTGCTCCAGGTACAGCCTTCAGCCTGTCAGCATGGTAACAACACGAGTACCCTGAAGCCCACAGAGCCATGAGCGTGGTGACCTGGCCAGCTCACGTTATTTGGCGTGGCAGGGGGTTATGACATTTTCTGGGCAGGAAAGCTTGTCATTTGTCCAATTTTCTCACTATTATTGTGGCGTAATGTTTAGAGTATAAAGGAAGTCCTCTGCTCTCCCAGTGGTGGGTCACACTATAAATACCCCAGGTGGCACAGGACAAGGAGGGCTGTAAAACTCAGGATGTGGGTCACAGGATGGCTGTCTGCTTGCTGTCTGGGGGAACACGATAATAAACTCTTGCAAAGAGCTCTGATAACACCACATGAAAGCAGTACAAACACTGTGGCAGAGATCTTCAGCTGCTGTAAAATGTCACTGCTCTCTTCAGTTCATGATAGGCTGCTTTTCTTATTTCCTTCCCTTCTCATCCTCCTCCTGAGTGCCTGGGGTTGAAAAGCATCCACAAACCATCTTTTGCCTTCTGCATTATTTTTCAGCTCCTTGTCCCTCTCTGTGCAGACATACCTCCGTGTTCCTGCAACATCCTCCTTACCTTATGCAGCTCTCATACAATTCCGACACTTTAGCCAGCCCTGAAGGATTTCAGCACCATGCCAAAAATACAGAGCCCTCTTCACCGCCCCCAGGAGTCACAGGCACAGCAGGGAGGTGAGTCAGGACAATCACACAGAGGCCATCAGGTTCCTGCGACAGATTTTAAACAGAAACATTCCTTATGTTAAAATCACCCTATATTCTCCTGGGAAAGTTAAAAACAAAATTCTGCAATTTTGTCAACTCATACAATAAGAAGATGTTCATTGAGAACATTGTGCCTTTTACTTCAGTTTTATTGTCAAAATATTATTGGCTAGGTTGTTGGTGTTTAATCTTGGGATAATGTTTTTGGTAAGATTTAGAAAGAGTATTAATTTACCCAATACATTCCATTGTATTGGAAGGAGGTATACAATACGAAGGAGGAGTGGGGATGATGTCACCTATCTGACAATGGTGGATTGATTCCAAACCTTCAGAAATAGTCTTTGCAAACCCCCTTTTCCCCCTACCCCAAAAGTAGTTATTCATGGTTTTGATCTGAATATTCCCCCCACCCTCAACCTTTCAAACCACCAAATCCTGGTGTGGACACAGCTCCACGGAATGTCTATTCCAGCTGAAGTTCAGTGGTTGGTAAATGTTGGGGACTGCATTTATATCTGTACAGTTTTGTTAATGGCTTAGAAATTACACTACTTTAGCTATGCAAGTGAAGCAGTATAGTTTTGTAATGTAAGTCCACGGCTCCTGAGACAAAGCAGATTTATTTCTTTTTTATTCTCCTTCCCCCTGAGATAGGAACTGCCCCCTGCTGCTGAATCAGCAGGACGTGCCCCGTGACACTGACTTTAGCTGGCTGGAGAGCTGTTAATGGGTCTGAAATCCATCCCCTAGCCCAGCCTCTCACACAGCGTGCACGGGAGAGGCAGGGAGCCGAGCATGGGAGAGGGAAGCGGAGCCCCCTGATACACACAGCTGTTATCTGTGATAAGCTGCATCCTGTGCCATGCTCCACCTCGCTGCAGCAGGGAAGGCGTTTGAACTCCAAGACCCTTTCTCAGCTCAATCCCTATCTGACAAACACACAGCAGGCAGCCGGAGGAAAAAAAGCAAAGTTCAACCCATCCCAAATGACTCAGTTTCTAAGATTTCTGACCAATTTCCTAAAACTCTGCCCTGAGGACTTTTTTAGGCAGTGTCGGTATATTTGAACGATACAAATAACTGAAGAAGGTCATAATAGCTGTGGGGTGGTGATGCAAAGAGGTCGAGCTGAGATGAGGGTAAAAACCTCAATTATGTGTGGCAGGGCAGTAAGAAAGAGACTGCTTTCAGGAGAGCGTCTTGTTTGGAACGGCACCAGCCACAAACCCACCCGAGTGTGGCTGTCGGCTTGCTGTCCCCTTCGCACCGAGCACTGTCCCTCTGACAGCCGGTGCGACGGCGCTCTTCAGCAGAAATTGCTGGGAAAGCGGAGGCAGATCTCCTTCCCCACGTCCTCCTCAGGGACCTTTCATCCCGCTCACGTTAGCAGAGACAAAACTCATGGCTATGATGTGTCTCAGTCTTAACTTCGTGTCATCTTTGCCATGCGCCGCTGCCCCGACCCCTCCCCAGGCGTGTCCCGACCCTAAGGCAGCACCGCGGGGAAAAGCCCGTGTTTCCCACACCCCGGAGGCCACACGCCGCTCCTGTGGGGGGACGGCTGCCACCGCGCCTGGCTACCTCTTCGTTTCTTTAACGCAGAAGATTGTTCGTCAGTGAAAACTCACTTCGCTTTTGTTTTGTTGATATCGCCGTTCCCTCCTGAGGCAAAGGGCCCGCCTCAGCCCTGCCCTGGTCCGGCGCAGCAGCGCCACCTGCTGGCCGGGAGGTGCCGGGGGCGCTGCCCGCGGCCCGCAGGGAGCGGCGGGAGGGGCAGAGGCCGCCGGGGACACGGGCTGAGGGACGGCTGGCAACAAAGCGGCCTGAGGCAGGAAAGGCTGGCGGGAGCATTCAGAGATAGCGCGGCAGGCAGGCGGAATAGGTAAGAGTTGTTGTTCAAGTCCTGTTGAACTGGAGCCTGGGCAAGGGGCAGAAAAAGCTGGTGGGAGGTGAGGGTAGGGAGGCCAGGTAGATAAGGTGTGTTGGCTTGTTGGTCTAGCTGTGACATACTGTTAGAGACATCGTTTGGCAGACCTGGATAAGGACAAAAAATTCAGAAAATAGAGCTCACACTTCCTTGGATTTACCTGTGAGGCATGTGGCACAGAATCATAGAATACCCTGAGTTGTAAAGGACCCACAAGAATCATTGAAGTCCATCTCGTGGCCTTGCACAAGATCACCCCAAGAACCACACCCTGTGCCAATTACATCTGTCCTGGACCACTTCCATTTTAACTCTCCTTAGGATAGGCTACCTGCAGTGATGTACCTGGCATCAGCAGCTCCCATCCAGTGGGCAGAGGCGTCCAATACAGCTGGTGTTGTGCTTCTAGATGGCAAATCCATCTACTGCCATCAACCAGATTATCCTTTCGGCATCACTGACACACGTGGGTTTTCTTCAGCAGATTCCCCAGAGGCAAGGGGACCCACAACTACACTTTAAGGATTAGAAAGCGATCACAACATGCACAAAATTACTCAGTAGTATCACTACATTCACCAGCTACCACTGACTTTTGAAAACTGTGTCTACTTCATTGACATGTGCTCTTGGCTCTGAACAAAACACCTCTACTCTCACTTTGGCCAAAACAGCATCATCAACATTTGACCCTTTAGTAAAGCCCTGAACAGCATCCTACTTGCCATCCTGCCCCAAGCCATCCCTTCCTGCCCTTGGTATCGTACCTGGCTTGATCTCATTCACACCTTGCATTCTGGCCAAAAACCTGTGTTTTTATTCTTTCCTACATCAGTCTACACCAACTAATAACCTATACAGACACAATTTCTCCTGGTCTTACTGCATATATTTTTTTTAAATGCAGAATAGGATTCCTTTAGAAGGAAAGACAGAGATATTCCCTGAAATTTTAATAAAAAATTAATAAAAGTCAATGCATGGCAGCTACACTCTTCTCTGTCTGGTACAAACTCAAATGATGAGGTTGGATTTAGATACTTCAGGCTACTGGACTTTTCTGGCAAAGGAGAATCCAGGTTCCCTGGAGAGGGAGTAGAGTTTCTAGCCTTGGAGATTCCAGTAGTGTACATGGTCTGTGTAACTCTGCATGGTCCTAGGCAAGTGGTGACCGGCTTGAGCAGGGGAGCTGGACCAGATGATCTCTAGAGATCACTTCCAGCCTTAGCCATTGTGATATTTCTGATATTTACTTTTAATGAATATTTCAAAAGAAATGAGGTTTATTCCAATGACAATTTTTATGGAAGCAGAGCAATAAGATACTGTTTTCAAAATTGCTTGAAGCACATTTTCTTCCCAGTTGCCAAACCTACTAGCCAGATCTCCATAGCTCTTTTCATGCCAACCATCCTATATTCCAGTCCCAAACATGTAACTCATAATCCCATTTAACTTTCACGCTGTGTCTGAATTGTCCCATGCCAATCCTGTGGTTTCAGATCCAGCATAGGAAAATTTGACATTTCACACTTGTATAGAAAATAGCTTGAGGGCTGAAAAGCCTTTGGAGGTTGGCTTTGTTCTTCATTGCTGATTGGGTGGAGAGGGCTAAAGAATAGCAGGGAAGGCATTAGGCATGTTAGCTTTACGCTGGATGAGGAAAGCTGTGTCTTGGCATTTCTTTCATGGGAAGCTATGTTCCAGGATGACTGGGAGCATCCACTGAAAGGAATAATCAATTATTCAGCTGCTCATTAACCTCACCAATTACTTACACATTTTTTCTCAAAGTTTGAAAGAGCTGTTGCCAAATCACTGCCATTTTTTCCTGAAATCCATCTCAACTCCAAGTCTAATTTATATTTTCTGCAAACTTTGAATGCAGTGAACCTCGGTTGTGGAGACAGGGGCATTTATATTGAAAGATGTCCCAAGATGAGTTGGCAGAAAGAAAAAGGAATATTTCGAGAGTGCAGTAGCATGCAGGTAATCTTTCACCCTGGGTTCTGATGTAAACACATTTGGTGAACATGGCAATGGGTTTTGTGTGCTTCTCATCTTATAAAGTGATGAAGCATTTTGAGGTCTGAATAGTTGTAATAGCACTACATACTTATGACTGTTTTCTATGTTGTTTCTCATCTGTTTTACTTCAAATATTTGTTTTTCCAGCTCTCTATCTGTCTTCTCTTTCCTGGGAGATTTGCAAATGCTCCACCTCCTTCTTTATAGTGACACAAAAGGCAGGCAGTGCCATCACATTGTCTGCACTGTGTCAGCCTTGGCTGGTTACACAGTCCTTGGAATTCACACAGCAAGTCACACAGCATGGCATAACATTTTTTACCTATGCTAGTCCCTTTAGAGTCACAGACTAAGAAGATGAAGGGCAAGCAATCCAGTTCTCCCTAGGTGGGAAGAAACACATGGCAACTGCACTTCTTTTGTCTCCCCTTCTCCCCTCAGCTTCTAATACTGCCTTTGATAATGTAGGAAATTCATATGAAAGATACTGAAGAGGGAGAAAATCCACAGTCATGATAGCAGGATTAAAATACACACACAAAAACCCCCACAAAAATAAAAACACAACAACAACAACAAAACTCCACTCCCCCCCTAAAAAAAAAAAACCCAAAAAAACCCCAAAAAACAAACCAAACAAACAAACAAAACCCCAGAAAAGGTTGCAAGTCCTGTGAAAAGAAGCTACTCTTGTTTCAAATGAGTAATGTATAAGTATCTCCTCTGCAGGTCTCCAGCAGCATTTATCTGACTTTTTTTTACTGAACTGGCCAAAATCAGAGCACAGGCTGCCCTAGAGGGAAATGCCTGCCAGACACAAGCTCCAAATAAATATTTCTCAAATTTAGTTTATTTTTTTACACGAAAAACACAAAATCCAGCCTGATAGAAATCTGCCTGTGATGGAAAGAGCCAAGCAGCCCTCTTCTGCTGGGAGCCAGGGAGGGTTGAAACCTCTTCAGGGACAACTACTGTTTTCTCAGGCACATCTTCCTGCTCCCACTGTACTAAAGGCCAGGTCTGACTCCAGCAGCTGCAAATCTGACCCTCTGGCCAGTTCCCAGCACCTGCAGGCTGCTTCCTGCAGAGCCAGGCCAGCTGCTTTCTCGGGTCTCTAAAGGGCATGGATTTTTTGTACAATGTTTTTCTGCGCAGATTTATTTGCATAAAATGAGTGTTCTTTAAACTCAGATTTTTTTTTTTAAGATCAAAAGCCTAGTGCCCTTTATTGCAGCTGTGTCTGTTGCTTAGCATGTAAGCCAGTTTTAAAAATCTGCACAAACCAGCTTGGGGGGGCTCTTACTTCCTGCAGTGCAAGAGGATTTAGGGAAAACATGTATCAGTGAAAACTAAATTCAAAAGAATAGATGTGAGTATAACGCCAAAAACCTGAAACGTAATTTGGGATGATGAATATTCAAGCATATCTTATATTAGGTATCTAAATCAGAACCTTTTTGGAGTTCCTGTTTCAGTTCCCACATTTTAGCCCTCAGAAAAATGGTTAAAGAGAGGCAATGGTCATACACACAGGGTAAAAGTAATGGTTTTCCTCTCTCTTCAAAACAGGGCTTTCTACAAATGAACAGTAACATTTTGTAGAAGCCATCTGTAGGAAGAAAGAAGGTGATTTATATGAGTATTTGTTTTCACCTTGATCTAATAAGTGATCAGTTATGGTCTGTGAATTAGTCCTGCAGAATGCTTGTGGAGAACAGAAATCTAGCAACACAGTCTGAAGAGACTTGCTATTCACATTAGGCAAGAGACACTATCACTTTTTGGCTGTGGACTTAGTTCAGTACAACTCTTGGTGTCAGTCTAATCTCAGTGAATGTCTAGAGGAAGATGTAGAGGATTGTCTGCGGTCCTTCCAGGTCTTTAAAATACACCAGTCCTTAGCTTATTAGCTTTGAACCCTGTGTGGAGAAATGCTTTTAGATCTTACATAAAGTGTTATTTTGGAGAGATCTAGCGAGTCTGCTCATTATTTGGGTTGAACAGTTTTGTCTTTTATAAATCCCCAGTCTTCCTGTTTGGGATTTTGACAAACTTTAAAAAAATGTTTCAACAGGAGATTTTCCATGACATCCAGCTTAAGCTACTTTCAAGATCCAAGTTAAGGATCAAAAAATGCTGTTTTTTATGACCTGAAATTCTTGAGTGGTCTTTCTTGTATGGGTGATGGGGTTACTGACAGTTCTTCTGTTCTTTGGAAAGGGCTCACAATGTGGTAAAAAAACTGACTATAGTGCAGAGCATGGAGAAAAACAAATGCCTTTGAAAGACCAGAGAAGTTTTAGAGATATATTTAGGCTGTGATTTTAGAACCTCACAGAGTCTGTCTTCTCTGAGCACAAACAGAAGGGAAGCACATATTGCAGCCAGGAAGAAGGGATGGAAAGGACAGCACTGGCCCAAAAAGATGGATTGTCACTGTCCCTCTGCCCCAGGTGATGCAGGGAACATCATTCAAGCAGTCTTTGAAGAGATGGGTGGTACCACTGAAAGCCAGTGGCAGCTGTACTTTTGGCAGATGAGGTGCCAGGCTTAAAAATCCTGAAAAATGAGGAAAGACACACGTCAAACAGAATAATCAATTTTTCTGGCAAGCTCCAGCTGTCGTGATTTATACTGGTGAGTACCAATGGGATCTTCATTCTTGGAGATGCTAATTACACAGACCATGTGTTTCCTGTGGAGGACAGCGATCACTCCCCTAGAAGGAAAACTTGGTTGTGTCATTCAGAGTTCTGAAATTGAGCATAATGATTTTATGTCTTGGTTTGCAATGCAAGAGGTATTCTAATCCCAAACTGTTGAAACCAGCTGAGGAAATGTTTCTTCTTTAACTCCAGGGGGGTCAGAGCAGGTGTCTTTCTGTTAATGGGCCAGCTGTTAAAACCAGGTGGGGCAGTGTTTCTTTATCTCTTCCACAACCCATCCTCCCTCTGGGGGATACCTGCTGTTAATGGGCCATTGAGGTTCACTGCATGACTGATAAAATTACATCATCCCATTGGGAAGTGCTCCACCCAGTGGGAGGAGCCAAGCATTCCTATATGGACAAAAGCTGAGATTCAGACCAGCAGAACAGCCTGTTTTCCACTGGATTCCCCAAGGAAGACTGGACCCATCTCACCACCACAGGACTCTTCTACAGGATCATCTCTGCTCCAACAGAACCACATCTGTCATTCCAGCAGGACTTATTTTTACTGCTTCCAACACCCTGACCAACAGGATGTCAGGTCATATTCTGACTCTTTTCTAGCAAGTTTGTTTGTTTGGGTTTTTTGCTTGCTTGCTTGAGTTTTTTGTATTACTACATTTATATTTTTAATATTCCTAGTAATGAACTGGTATTTCTATTCCTATATCTTTGCCCGAAAGGCCCCAAATTGCAATAATTTGGAGAGAGAGGGATTTACATTCTTCATTCCAAGGGAAGCTCTAGCTTTTCCTTGGCAGACAGCTGTCTTACCAAACCAAGACACCTTATTTCTGGTATTGCCTGGCTTTTGAATCCTTATCTTGACAACCTTTGGATTGTTTATCTAATGGAAGTTTTATGTGACAAAATACTACTCCAACAGGCTGGAATGCTAGTTATTAGGTAGGCTTCTTAATCTCTTTCTAGTATTATTGTTCCAACACCTAAAAGGCCAGCCCTGAAACTGGGTTATGAAATATGATTGATCTAAACCTACAGTTTTCAGTCATCAGATCCCTGGAACAACTGGTGTGGAGTTTGTCCAAGGCAACTGCTTGTTGTCAACTTGCATTTGAAATTTAGGTTCTTCTGCTTTACTACATGGTTGTTGGTTTGCAAATGAAAAACATGGATTTGAATCATCAAGACTGATTTTCCTGGTGTTCTATTCCTAATGGCTTGCCAATGGGGTTTACCTAGATATACCTGAATATTGCCATGTGATTAGATCAGAATAAGCTTTTTGGAATAAAGATCTTATTTGCACAGTGTAACTTCCTTTTTTTTCTTTGTGAATTGACCACAAGCAAGTTATGACTATTTACAACGTTTTTGCTTAATCAAAATTGCTCTGTGGATAACTCCCTGGTCAAAAGCAAGTGAGGAGCTTTTGAATTGAATTGTATCTAATATGCACTATTTAGACACTGAATGAGTTGAATGAATTCACGACTCATAAGGGTGGTTTTGCACCTTGTTCTCTCACTGGGCAAGTAAAATTTAGCTTCAGGTTTTGTGCAAGATCACTCCCACTGCACAAGTCCAAAATTTCCCTTTTCTGCGAATGTTTCATAATGTTCCTTAAAAATATATTGCTTGGCATAAACAATAGATTCTGTTAAATTCAATGTTCACTCGGACACCTGCAGGGGCTCTGGAAAACAGCTCCTGATTACTGGACAAGTATGGACAAGTTAAAGGCAGTAAATGCTTCACTTCACACTTCCTTTTTATTAAACAGCCAACAATCTTTTTTTGGCCTATATGATATCCCTAAGTAAAGATGTGAAAGAATGTTTCCAGAAAATCATTTGTACATGCAAGATCTCACCAGGGAAATTGCTTGGTTGTATGCAGGACACCCTCTGGAAGAGCTATGTGTCACATTTAGATCACTGCCACCTATCAGATCTGCAAGACCAAAATACTTCTAACATCACATCATAATTAAAACAAGTAACAGTTTGCCTTGTTCATTTCTATAAGTCTGTTAACTCCTGGCTGTTGTGGGTTTTGATCAACTCCAACATGTCCAGTACTAAGCTGTACATTACGCATTGGCTTTGTTAATTACATTATAGCCTTTTATGAATTTTGAGATACAAATCTCATAAAAAATCAGAAGCTTCCAAATTTTTTTGATAAAATAATTTACTTATCTTTTAGTAACAAATATAAAGGGTTCAGAGAAAGGACAGGAAATTTCACTCAATTGTTTTGCACTCTAGACATAAAGGCTAATAGGCAAAAATTGTTTTTAGGGAAAAGGACTAGAAGAGTTTTGGTCTGTCCTTAGGATTTCTCCATGTGGATCCAGTCATGTTGCTTCTGCCAATACAGACAGCACTGAATATAGCTGTGCTGTTTGTATTGTGCCTCATGGGCAACTGCAACTTGAAGATTGCAATTAGGCTTGAATCAGAACACGTGGAGGGACTTCACTTCAATTGGGTCCAATCAGTAAGTACCCGGGCTCCTTTGGTAGGCAATGAAAGGAGGGGGTTATTGGAGACCCTGTAGTTTTAGGCACCCATTTAGGATGACACATGCTCAAATCTCCACTGCTCACACTGACAAAGTCCCTGCTTGCTATTATGATTTATTATGCCATTATTTATTATTGCCATTATTATTTATTATGCCATACCCAGATGTCGTGCATGTCTCTTGCACTCTAGCTCCCACAGCCACTTGCACTAGAGCTGCAACTCCCCTTGCTTATCTTGCTGGGCTGTAGTTGCAAGTTTGGCTGCAAAGTCACTCCAAGTGTAGAAGTAATCTAGAGGGCCTGAGCATTTAACTGAGTAGTTCTCAGAGACAGGAGAGCTACACTGGGGAGGCAGTGAGTAGCAGGAGCTGGGACTGCCCCATTCCTTGCCAGCTTCCCTGGAGCTGCAAGAACACACACACAGAGAGTGGAAGGAGCAATCCACTCCAGTGTGCAGAACAATCCCTCTGGTTTCATCTTGCTGAGACATCTCCTGGGATGTCAGCAGGTAAGAGGAGGTTGAATTCCTTCTCCTCCAGATCTGTGTTGCATTTCCATACTAAACTATTCTCACTCCAAGAATCTTGCTCACATGCACTTCTCCCGATAATTCAGATTTTTCTTTCCTCTGTAAATCACATGCACTATAGAGCCCCATTTATGAAAACAAGATCTATGACAAAACCCTCCTAACACCAGTAAATCTTCTTTTAATGAATTGGGCCTGTAGCTTCAATTATGAAGCTGGGATGTGATGGCTGCTGAGTGAGCCATGCCAACAACAACACTGAGGCAGATCACTGTCATAAGGGTGTTAGGAGAGCCCTGGGAAAGGCTTGGATGCTCCCTCTTTCCCTTCAAGCACTTTCACATCTGCACTGTATTACATCTCCATCCAGATGACTTTGCTAGGATCTCCAGTGTTCTCGGGAGTATTTACATTATAAGAAAAAAACCCACTAATTTATTTGTTCAGTCTTCCTCATAGTCTAGTGTGAAACAGCTCACATTTATCTGGTTTTCTTTGTTTTAAAATGCACCTACCCTGGATTTTCAGTTTTACAGTGTATGTAAAGAATTAAAGCCTTTAATTACATTGTAAACTCTCTGGATCATATTTTTACCCTGTTTCTGAGTACAATATACCATAAGACACTACTCTCTCTCAGCATTACCTGGAATAAAGCACTTTCAGGTATCCTGTGGGAGTTGGATGGGCCACTTACAGGGAGGGGCAGATCTAGTGGCTCCCACATGGACAGGTGATGTGAGAAGGATGAAGGTGCTATTTCTATCCTCTCCCTTGGGAAGTACATTTGGGCCATCCACAAGACAGGGTGTTTCCAAGCCCAGTTTTCTCTTCAGCAGTGACAAATTGCCTGTGGGCTGACAGGGGATAGGTGATGCTCTTATTCTTCTGGTCTTGGGAATGGAGAAAGCAGCAAAGCACTAAACAAATGTTTACCCTCAAACTCTCCTGCCCTCATCTGTGACCAGTGTGACAATAAAGGCACTGAGGTGGAGGGATCAGATTGCCTCAGGTCTTGCTTAGTGCAGGACCTCAGATTTCCCTCTTTAATGTAGACATCAGGATGATTTTTCACCATTGTTGTCATATTGATACCGATGCCTTAAGTTTTAGCTTTCTTGTTTTTCAGATTCAGTGCTGCCTAGGGGTGTAGTTCTGTTCCTCATATTGAATGCTTGTAAGCTGTCTTCACAGAGTGGGTAGACAAAACAAATCCTTTTCCTGCTGAAGACCAAGGACAACTTTCAGGCCCAAAAGCATAAATGGTGGACTGAAGGGAAAAACAAGAAGGATGAGACCTCACAACCTGAATCAGTAATTGGACAATTAAACCCCAATATGCAAATGGACCAAAACTTGTAAAAATGTAAGATCTCATGACCGGTCAGCCATTTTGTAACCATTCTAAGTCCACCTTGGGTGCAGCCCTGGTCAGGCTCTTGTCCTGCCCAAGGTGTACCCTAAAGGCCTTTCAATAAATATCTACTTTATTCTCTGGCTCTGTCCAGTCTCTGTTTCAGGTCAGCCTTCCTAAGGCATCCATACCAGTAACAAGATTTTCTTGCTATCTCCTCTTTCTGTTGGCCTTTCAGAGTAGCTCTCTTGAGTCATCTTGGTACCGTAGTAAAACTCAGTATTGCAGAGGACCTCTTTGTCTGCATTTTAATTTTTGAAAGTCTGCACTTGTCCTGTTCTCTGTCTTCCTGTAGCAGTCTGGGTCATGTTGATTTAGAGATGGAGGATGCCTTGGTTAATAAATGAGAGAAGGGAATATTAAAACAATAAATTTCATTTACTGGAATGCTTGGCCTAGAGACACCTGTTCCTGTGGATTTTCATCACTTGAAGTGGATGCTGTCTAGTAGAGCTACTGCAGCGCATAGGCACTCTTGTGGACTGCAAGGTGGAGTGCAAGTTTGCCAAAGGGAGATCTCTGAGTACTGAGGAAAATTACTGAAGTTTTTCCATGTTGTACCATGTGTTCCGTCTTCTTTCCTTAAGTGACATGGTTTATTCCTACTGGCAAGGAGGAAAAGATATTTGAAAGTATGAATATTTCCAACACATAGGCTTCTGCACAATGTTAATGATCCAACTTTGTTATTGCTTTTATTTCTGTCAAAGTGCCTGGCTTGTACAGAAGTTTCAGTTTGGGGAAAATTTAAAAAAATTTGGGAAATATTTAGCCGCAGACTTAGTGTTTTCCTTATTGAAACAAAAAAGAGGGATTTTATTGAGTTGCAGCAAATACGTATTCTTGTGCATGCTCTTACTTTCAAAATATTGTGATGAAAAAAGAATGCATCCTACACAAAATGTCTATTCTGCTTAACCCTACTGCAATCCTGAATTAATGCACAGTACTGCAGAGCACTGCACAGCATTGATGGCAAGAGAGGGGTGGCCGTGCAGGAACTGCGTGTACAGCTGCTGGAAGAAAGGTAACAGCAGTCACCTGTGTGTGTATTCAAGCTCAGGAGAAAGGCTGCAGATGTTTCAGCTTCTGAAGGGCCACAGCATTTTGGGGTACCGCAGAGGAGGGATGTGTGGGTGTGCATTTGTTGTTCTGGTGACAACTATGGTGTTTGGGATTTTGAGGATGAGTATTTCCTCTGATAGTTCAATTTCTGCAAACCAGCTGGGGGCACATCAGTAAGGTCAGGCATTACTCATGAGTCAAAAATGAGTCACTCTTTATCTAGATATCAAACTGTAAATGTTCTGGGAAATCATTTTGCCGGTATAGACTGACCCCATGGACTTGCGGTCAGCTGCATAACCCAGAAGGAGATTTCAGGGAAGGGTGTGGCTGAGAAAGCAAGAGAAAAGACGCTAAGACTGTGGCCAGTTTTAGTCAGAGGAACTGCTTTGTTGTTGAATTACAGCTGCACAGTGTTTTTAACTACAAACTCTGCTTCAGACCCAGGCTGAAACGGGTGCCACAGCGGTTTGTATAGCAAAACAAATTACAAATCCCTCATGACACACTGTTTGAAAATCTATTGAAAGCATTGTTTGGGCAGCAGCAGGACTCGTTTCAAACCCTACTCGGGTTGCAGCTTTTATTTCTAAAGGTACAGCTATACAAACAAGTGACTGTGAGGACATGCATGTACATCACATCATGTTTTCCACAGCAAGATCCCATTCACAGCCTATGGTAAGTGAAAATTCCCTAATCATAAAGGGAACTTTGCTCCAAGGCAAGAAGAAGTTGCCACTAGCAGCTACACTGTCACTGTAAATTCACACCTCTACTTCACTCAGAAATATCTGCAGCTGTACCCTGTCTTACTAAAGCAGTTGTTAGAATGCAGTGATGCAAGAAGCAGCTGTGCAGGAGGTACCTCCGAAGTGTTAGGGTTGTTGGAAATGGATAGAGCTACTCTTGCTGCCAATGGGAAAAGAAAAATGTCCCTTTATATGTCTGTTACAGTGTTATCTGCCTCCTCTATCCATTGCCTGAAAAATTCTGGCTGGAATGGGGTTTTTTTTGTGATCCCCAATCTAAATTCTCTCCAAGGAGATGGGCTGAATTTGCTGTCTGCTGCACTGGACACAATGACGTGCAGAAGTGCCGCTGTAGGTACTTGCAGCATCACAGGAAAACAGCTCCTGCACTTCTGACGAGCTCCATGGCCTGGGCTGGTGGAAGGCCAATCTCAATATGTGACAGACTCAGTGTACACTTAATTTTATGGACTTCATTCACAGACTTCATTTTACCTGTTACTCTCCTTTATATGAGCAAAAGGAAAACAGCGAGTCAATGAGACAAGGATTGTATTTGAGGTCTACCCATATTTCCCCTCCAGCTAGGATTTCAAGTGCCTCTAATTCCCCAAATTAGTGACAAGGTTAAATACTGCCAGAGAAATATGGGCTAAGGCTGGAGCTCCAGCCAGGCAATATCTAGATAATAATTTAAAATGTATTATTCATAAATGCTTTATTACTGTTCACATTAAATTACAATTCTTTCAGTACCAATGTCCCTACTTTACATGAGTGGTGTTTAATATTAGCTGCTGTTTGGCCCTTTCCAGCCAAATAAAATCAGTCTTAGTTAATTCTGTCTTGCTTAGATCAACAAACAAGGAACTTAATGAACTCCCCCTGCTCTGTGACTTCCCTCGCCAGGATGGGAGAGGGAACGCACCACCACAAAACATCCCGCAGCACTTTTCTTTGACAGCACACTGTCCAGCCTGTGCAAGGACCATGACAGTGCCACAGGATGCTGCACCTGCCAGCTCCTCTGTCAGCACAGGCGAGCCACTGTGCCTGCCCTCCTCGACACAGCTGCTTTGGGAGGGCAATTCAGCAGGGCAGTGGGTCCTACAGTTAGTCTGCTTCCCAGGAAGACTCAGTGAGGGATACTCCCTCTTTCTCTTTCCTTCCCAGTAGCCCCTGTCCAAGGTTGTGAGAGCAAGCCTGCTGCTGGGCTGGCAGCACAGAAAGTCTAGGCTCTGCAGAAGTAATGGGAAACCAGTCTATCCCTTGAGTGAGGCTGACACATAATGATGGAGACTGGAAACTTTGGGTATACCCAAACCTCTATTAAGAGTTTGAAAGCTGGGCACCGGGAATGTTTTTGAACCATGAAAGCAATGCCAAGAACAAAACCATAGAATAATGTCAGGTTCTTTAGATTAAATCTAAAACGTTTCCAGTATTACTTGAAAACTAGAAGCAGACAAAATTATCCATCATGTTATAGATAACTTGGCTGCAGAAATATGACATCAGCATATGCTGAAAAGTAAAAGCTAACATGATTAGTAGGCTATAAATTCTAACAATGGCTTGCCTGCATGAGATCCATATGTACAGAAAATAAAGTCTTTGGAGAAAAGACCAGAGTTTCTGTGTTTCTGTAAAGCAGGTGGAATAGGTCTGAGCTTTAGACTAAATATTGTGATATTGAAAAACTGGCAATGGCCTTCAAAAATGTTTGCACATTTGAAGAGTTGCCACAGACTTGTACTTCTATTGAAGCTGGATGATACCCATATGTTTAATTCCACTGAGCTGGTTAGGCTAACTTGGATCAGGCATCCAGGTATGTCTATCCAAAAATGAGGATTTCAAAGCTCATTGCAGCTCCTGGAGTTCATAGAAACTGTGATTAGAGAACTTGTTGTCAGTGCTCTGTGCAATGCAGTTTGCATATTACATTGAACACGGGCCCCCATACCTCCCAACCCTCTGGATTGTTGCACTTGCTGTTTCCTAAGCACCTTAACTCAGAAACTGCAAATACCTCTTTCCTCATTTGTCAGGGGAAAAAAGGGGACTTGATTAAAGACTGTTAATGATCACATACCTGCTAGTATTGGATTAGCCCCACAGAACTGCAGTGGTTTTCATTTTGCAGAGAGCATGAAGAAGAAATTACATCCTGCTGAGTTTTGGCAGCAATTTGACAGGGGAAGGTCCATAAAGAATACACTATCAGCAAAGGTCTTGTGAAAAAATTAACTTCAAGATCACTTGATTCAAAAAGTCCTGATAAATCATATTAAATGTTTTCTATGCATCTATGAAGGGTTTGACAGCTGGTGTCTCTGTATCACTGCAGCCTGGGTTAAGCTACAGATTATACACATGTATATGTCCTCTGCTAGCCTTCTTCTTATGAATCCAGCTTAGCCCTTCCAAATCAATTTGGCTATAGCATTTTTTGGCCTGATCTTCAGTATTTTAGCACAAATAATGTGTGTTGAAGTTCATCTATCCCAGGATTTTTGTTGCCTCGGTGGGATCTGAGAAAATTCAAATTTCCTTTCTTGGGAAAGGTAGTGATTTCCTCATGGTGGATGAAAGCTTGCCACTCTCTGCTGTTCACCCGGGAACATGCTGTGCTATGCAGCTCTCAGCCATGCCTCATCTGACTTCCAGAAGTCACCCCATTCCAGATCTTTGTCACAGGAATTGTGACAGCCAGAGCAAACCCACGGAATATCAGAGATCAGTAGGCTCTTTCCTATCCATGGCCTCTCTATCAGTGTTACTACATTTAATTAATTCCAGAAATTCTTATGTTAAAAATCTTGTTTGCAGGTAAAGAAGAAGCTCACCATATACTATTGGAAACTTGAACAGTAATTTGAAAATCACTGCTAGTCTAGATCTAGACTGGATCTGTTACAGAGAAAGAAAGAATAACAATGCAGTTGTAATTCTTTCACAATACCTGATTTCTACCGCTTTCCCTGGTAAGCTCCTCCATGCCCTGAGGTCTCAGTCTGGGGGGCCGGGGGCACTGCAGTGAGTCAGGGACATCCAGAGTTTATTGCAAAGAGGATCATGATGTTCAGTTTGATGGTGTTTCCGTTCTTGATCTAGGATCCACTTGGAGTAGTTTTCATAAGTTTCCTAACTTGCTTTTTTCACACCTTTCTCTTTCTGCCCCTGTCTGCAGCTCCATGCACTCTGGAATTTACTACAGTAGTGCCTTTTACATATGTTTAGTACTGTTTCTTTTTCTTATTTTACTCCAAAACTAGGTTTTCCCAGTTCCACACTTCATTGAACTAACTGTACTTGAATTTTATTGAAAGGAGAGATATTTATAGCAGTGTGATCACCTATGCCAGCCTGTGCCACATCTCTTACCATGCCATGCCTGTGCTCCTCTGTGCTGCATCCTGTCAACTTCTCCACAGATGTTGTCGCCGACCTGTCCACCCCTACACAGCATTACTGTATTGATCAAAAATAGTTTATTCTGCATAGAATAACTACAGTCTCTGTGAAACTATGGCCATAGCATGCAAAGATGTGCAAAATTAAAACCAACTAACTTTGCACGCATGATCACTTAGAGAACTTACTGCCACATCTAAATGAAGCAAAACAAAGTTTAAAAAAACACCTCCAAGCAGGTCAAGGAGAGTTCAGACAGAGCAGAGCCCAAAAATCTCAGTCCTGAGTATTTTGAAATCCAGTGCAAAGCTTCTGGCCTGAGAAAGGAAGTGCTACACTACAGGGCTACCTCATCACATGATGCCCTGCTCAGCTTCACAGACAATAGTTTTTACAGTGCTTCACTGGAGCATGCAAGGATGGATGACAGTGACACACGAAGGCAACAGCGTGTTTCAAGTGTTAGACCAGTCTGTGCTTGCTTTTTTTGATTAGCTGTTCAACAGCTGCTAGTGAGGAAGTGCTGCTGTGGGTGATGGAACAAGTATCTCCTTCTTTTCATCTCTTGAGCTTCTGGCCTGTCTTAACAGAGGCAAAGGCTGGGTTTGACAACCCAGCTGCATCCCAGCAGGCCTGGGAAGGCACACCTCCTCAGGATTACCCTGCTTGCTTCCAGAAGGCAGCTAAGCACTTCACATTTGGCATGGGCAGCATGTTGAAATTCTTTTCTTTTCCCTTTCAGACATGTTGTTTCACAGATAAGCAGCACTTAAGAATTTCTGGCCTTACTGCAGTATATTCTACTCTTTAAAGAGGTGTGAGTGTCTACATCTACATCAGTCTGGTTTTCACTGAATCAGAGCCATGGGGCACTGGACACTTTTGTCCCAAGCTGCCAGTAGGTCTCTGACCCTGACAGTCCTGCTGTAATAAGATACTTAATGCCACCAAGCAAGGAAAAGGCCATTTCTGTTTGCAAAATGGACACATTTCCGTGGGTAATAAGTGAAGGCAGTCACTGTCCATATGGGCCGGCAGTTATCTTTGGATCCTTGCTCCTTGATTTACTGTGTGTGGGAGCAGCTTGGCACATTAATATTGCAAATTAAATACCAAGCAGAGAGGTGATCTTTTGAGTTTGCATCTGGGAAGGAAACAACTTTCAAACTGAGGTTCAGCTTTCCTTCAGTTCAAATCATGGCACTCAACCTATGCAAAGTGTTTGATCAGCAGTTTTTATGCAGCTCCAGTCTGCACAGTCTGTTCTGGTCTTTTTCTTCTCCTTTTTCCTCTCTCTGTCTCTCTCCTTCAGCAGTCAAATTTTACTTCAAAGGCTGGTTAAAGCTTCTAAACTGGTACTACACCACTCATTGGTTAAATGGACGCCACTTAAAATCCTGTATAATTGCATTGTCTTTCTGTATCTGTTTTCCTTGGCGCCCTCCCTGGTGTATGGAATCAGTGGGTTTCCTAGAACTATTAGGGCCAGGCACAGTTTAGCCAATGAAAATGCTAATTAGGATGGAGAAATATACTGTATGCATTCCACATGTTTAGCTCTAAAAAAATATGAAAAAATCCATAGCCTTAATGCTCTAAAATATAAAATAGTTCTCTCAGATGATGTCTTAGGACTTCTACAAGCCTTGGAAGAGATTATTTTGTTAATGTCCCTCTGATAATTAGATCCACATGCACACAGGATACACCATGAGCCCTGTCTTGCCTTTCAGCTTCAGGCGTGTGACAGTGGTTTGTGTTGAACTTCAGGGTATGTTTTAAAATAATACAAAAATAGCTTCTACTAAATATTGAAGCTAAGAAATAAGCCCCTGGGCTAGAAGAGGCCAGTACCTACCCCTGTACAACCCTCCTGTGCTGTCTTGTGCCACATCCTTCACAGCCAGATGCTCCATCTCCTGCAGGATCTCTGTCCCACCACAGCAGCCTAATTAACCAACAGCTAATCAAGAGGTGGGTTTCATCCTGTTCCTCATAGGGCAATCCAGGACCTTGTGTCCTGTGGCCTAGGGCAGGATCAGAACTCAGAGCTGGAGCTCAGCAGCAGCTTGCCAGCACCCAGAAGAGCTGGTGAGGATGTGGCTGTCCCCTGCCTTCTCCAGATATCCCGTCCACCCCAACAGACACAGCTCCTTCCTCTTCATCATCCTTCTCTTCTCCATTTGGGCAGACCCCATTGATTTCTCTGTTCTTCACTTCCATATAAAGGCAGGGTTGAATCCTGTCCCTTGCCACTCTGTTGGCAAAAGGACATTTGGGACCCCGAGAGGGAGCATGTGCCTAGCACAGGGAGACCACGGGGCAGTCCACAGCTGCTCAGTGCCTGCAGCACCAGGAGCATGGCTTCTGGTGGCGCATGTCTGGGCCACTGCCATGCAGCAGCAAAGGGCAGTGGGGCACTGCTGGGGCACCTCGAGAGCTGGGTGGCTTCTGTCCCTATAAAGCATGTGAGAAGTGCAAGTTCTCTGAGGCAAGAGTGAGTGACGTTCACTGGAGGGATGTTCTCAGAAGGGTGTATATCCATAATGGCAATGCCAAACTGCTGCTGCAGCACAAGGGTAGCTGAAGAAGGCTCATCAGAGAGGCTACAAAGCAGACTGTTAATATTTACAGTGGGCTGAGCAGTGTGTATTTTATTTTAGCCTTACTTTTGGAAAAGGATGAACTGGTCTAAACTGCACTCTCAGTGTTGCAGGGCCTCTTAAAATACCAGCACTTTGCTACAGACCAATTCTGGAAGACAAAGAAGATGAGAGTATATTTGCACCCACTGGAGGAAGGGCCCACCTAGCCCCTTGCTTTGCAAACCTCCCCATCTGCTCCTTGTGCTGGGTCCACAAAGGCCCTCGTGTCCCCAGCTCTCTGCTCTGGCACGGGTTCAGGAGTGAAGAGGCACAAGGGGATGGTTCCCCCACATGCTTGGCCTGTGTCAGAACTTGCCTTCCCTCAGCCCCAGGGCTGCTGAGGAGACACCAAGGTTATGCATTAGTGTGAGAGGAGGGGATTGTCTCCTTTGGAGGAGGAGAGCATCAAAACATAAATAACTGCAGAAAAATGAAAATTATGTTAAGAAAACAAGTCCAAAGATTTTAACTGTTAAAGTGGAAAAATAAAATTTTATAAACATAATCTTCCTAATACTCCATAATATACTTCTCTGTGTCACGCAGCACAATAATTTCCTGTTCAGCTTCACTTTCTGAGCAAAAGCAGAGACCAAGATTGGCAAGCTGTAACAGGAGAGCCGGGGTTCTCCCCCAGCCCCAGCCACCTTTCTCCTGCCTCACTCTCAGCATAAGCCTGTTCAGCCACCGGGTGATCCTCTTGAATCGCTTTTTAACCGAGTCAAGAAGACTAATATGGCAACAGCCTTGTTTGTGTGTGAGTAAGGAAAGCGATTTGTAGAGAAGTAGTGAAGGGGGAGGGAAGAGAAGACATTTAGCTAAGAACTGCTTACACAAGTAAAAACTATATTACCTCCACATCTTGATTCAGAGTGAGTTTTTGGAGAATGGGCGCTCTAGAAACATGTAATTACCATTTGCTTTCTCTACTTTTTTGTTGTTGGTGATGGTGTTTTTTGGGGTTTGTTTGTGGGGGGGTTATTGGGGTTTTGTTTGTTTGTTAGTTATTTTTCGTTTTGGTTTCGTTTGTTTGTTTGTTTGTTTTTGTTTTTGTTTTTGTCTTTCCGGTATTGCTGTGCTAGAAGCCAGCTTGCTCTGCAGGCTCTTGCCTGTACCTGTTGCTGTTCCCAGGGGAGACCCCGGCTCGTGTTCGGGGTCCGTCCTCCCTCCGCTGCCGCTTTCCTCCGCTGCCCCGCCAAGAGCCGAGCTTCGCTCGTCGTACTGCGCGTCCCGACTGCCGAGGACGTGTGTTGATTGTGCTTGAAGGAATCCAGATTGGTTTTCCATTTTGGTAGAGCTGTATTTAGGCCCTCCAGTGACTGTGCCCCGGACTTTCTGAAACAGATCGATGCACAAGGCCGTGGCTGAGCGGCCGCCGGCGCAGCGCGGAGCCCAGCCTGCCCCCGGCGCTCCCCGCTTCCAGCAGCCGGGAATACAGCTGAATTACTGATTTGCACCTATGCGGAGAGGTCAGAGCTCCTGCGGTGTTTTCCTATTTTAACCATCACTTCATAAGTATTTAGATTTGTAAAAAAAGCAACCGCCCGTCTTTGACCATTGTAGAAAACAAGTCAAATAAAACAATCTCTTCTATTGCAAGTTTGGTCCTCAATCTGTATTTTCGTACCAGGGATCCACTTACAAACTGAACCAAAAGTTCCGTTTACAGTCTGAGCAACTACTGACTGTAATTTTCCTAAGTTGTTCTGTAAAATTTGGAGAATCAGACACAAGAATTTTTTTCCTCACTCATTGAATACATGTTTTTTTCCCTTAATGTGGGCTGGACATTGTGGAGCTAGTTAGAAAGTAAGTCAGCAGGAATTACACCTCAAAGCTTAAAAACAAATTCCCTGTATTTCAAAAGTATAAAGACTGATTTTGGCACAGGTCTTTACTGACAAGTTTGTAGCCACACACTGCCACTGTCCTGTGTAGACTTTGCAGTGTTTCTGTAAGTCTCACTGACATATTTATCTTACAGACTAGCCAGTGATGCTCCCTGCTCGCAGACATCAGCTGTGGGCTGGTGCTAGTAGCATCATTTAGAGGTTTTTGCAGAACTGAATTCCCTCTGGGCTGGCAAGGCTGTGTGCCAGCAGCCTGTCTGGCCCCACAGAGTGGAGGATCTCCAACATGAAACTGAGTTTCATACCTAAAATATCAGCCTTGAAGACAACCACAGTGTTCTTTATTTAGAACTCTTTTGAGACAATGTTAGTAATTAATTCGCTGTTCAGTTTTTGTGGTTGGGATATGATTTTTAATCAAGCTCGTGTAGTCAAAGCACACATGGGTCACATTTATAAATAAAAGGTATCATTGCTGGGGTCATGTAGATCTTGAACAGCACCCAGCTGTTCACTGAGGTGCAAACTTGCCAGGCATTCTGAACTTCTAAAGTTCAAAGGAATGGTCAAATCCTACCAAATTGCAGCATTTCTCATAAATATTAATGCTTCAACGTATCAGCTGTCAGGAATTCAGTGCCTAATCTGTCCCATCACTGACTGGAGTGATAGGGACACTGCAGTTGGAAGGATGCCATTCTGGGAAGCTATCACATATAGTCTGTAAATTAATTCTTGAATATTTTCAGCAGTTTTGTCTAATCAGCTTTTTAACTGCTGTTTTCGTTTTAAGAAATCTTGTGACTTCTGCTCCAGTGATCTGGGCAGACCCAAGAGCGAGGGGTTGAGAAGCTTCAAATCAAATAAGATGTGGGAGCTAAATAAATTGGGGGATTCTTGGCAAGACTCCTCAGAAACATAGAAACAGATGTAAAATGAGGCACAGAAGAAATAGCAATGGAGGCCTCAGCTGCTCCTAATGAGAGTCCCAGCAGGGAGCTGGTAAACTCTGCTCAGGGACTTGCAGGCTCCTGGCTAACCAGCAGAGAACCTGAAAATGCTGTGTCAGCATATGCCAGAGTTAAAATGGCTCTTTCCAACCTCGTAAGCTGCCACCACGTGCTGCTGATATTGTGCTGTGGCATGTATTGCACAGCCTTGCAAGGCTTCAGTCTTGTGAGTTCTCGTGCAACAACCCTGAAATCATCAGTTCTGCCATTTTTTTGGCAAAACTTAACTAGAGAAAATGCAGAAATGCATGGACTGTCCCTGTCATCAATGTAGCCTGTTTGGAGGGAAATTCAATGTATATGAAGGATTCAAGAAGAGTAATTTTCCACTGATGCCAGATTTGGGGCCCCTCATACTGCACCGATGGTGCCAGCCAACTCTTTACTGAAAGGAAAAAAATAGGAAACATGTCATAAGACCCTCCCCCAAAGAAAGTTTACTCTGAACACTGGCTGGAAAAATTCCCATGCACTTCAAGTGCCTGTGGTTGTATTAGTCATGCAATGACAAGAAAAGAGTCTGCTCTGGGGGCTCTGTTGGTGGTGGCTGGGAGAGTGGGATGAAGTTGGCTTCTCCCAGCTCTTCCACCTTTCCTTTCCAGACCAACAACAAAAGGGGGAGGAACCACTGACAAACATGCCTGGCAGCTCTTGTTTAAGCCAGGGGGGGCTGATCTGTTGTTGAGGCCATGCTGAGGATGGTAGGAGAGGAAGACATGCACTGGTTATTTTCAAGCACAGAGAAGCAATATTTTAACAACTGCTCTGAAATGCAAACAAGGAGAAGTTCACTGCATAATGTTTCCTGGCTTCGAGGTAATCTTTGTTACAAAAGCAAGCTATCACTTGAAGATTTTTTCTTCATTCCTGATTAACCAAACTCCAGACTGCCTGCCTCTGAAATAGTCTTATTTTGTGATGCTGTCATTGCTAGAAAATGAAAAAGAGAACCCTTGACTTGTATGAAAGCTCTTTTCTTACCTTTTTTGGTAGCGTGTACTACTACAATAATTCTGTTGAAGCACAAACAAAGGGCACTTTCTAATTGCTAAGCAAAAAGCAAAAGAAAAATCATAAAATATCCAGTGGAGTAAACCATGCTTTAGATATTGTATTTCTGAGCATTGTGTCACATTCTGAAATGAGTGGTAATGGCCTGCAGCTCCTGTAGTGGTGAGGTTTGCAATGCTGTCATCCAGCAAGCAGGTAAAGAACTACATGATGATGTAAAAACTAATTTTTTTACATGGAAAAAGAAATTCACAAAAAAAACTAACCAAAATTGATCCTTTCTTTCACTGAAAACCAGGCATTGGGGTAAGTGCATTTCACAGCAGCAGCTCACAGGCCCATTCCGCTGTTGGGGTGTAGCTCCCATGCCAGACTAAGCCTCACACCGTGTCTCTGGTGTCAGTGCTCCCTAAACCTGAGGGGCTCAGCAAGCTGGGGGAGACCCTGAGGAAGAGAAGCATGGAGCTCTATCCAGTGGTAATTTAGGAATGGCAAAACTTAAAAGGTTCTTCTGGTTTCTTATGGTTTCTGGGAGTCCACTTGTTCCATATAAAGCAAACATTCTGCAAACTGAGTGGCACTAAAAGTGCAGTTTTCACAGAGGAGTTAGACTGCCTGGAAAAATGTTGACTGCCTGTAGTAACACAAACAACATGCTGCTGAGCCGATCCTGGGGATGTACCTGCAAAGCTGAATGTGCCCCATAGCTAGGAGGGTTTCCATGCCTCTGCATTCCTGGCCAGAGAGGAAGGGCTGAGTATGGGCATGGAGGATCATAGTGGAATGCAAGGCAGGTCACGAGCTGCAGCAAGGACAGTCAGATGGCCAGTGGTAGGTGTTTAATGTATCTGTCTCATGGTTTTACAGAGTGAATTGAAGTATCTATATAAGGAGAAGCTGAGGTATGTATAATCCATTAGATTTGACAAGGAACATTACTGGATATAATATTGTTTCCTAGTGGTCTTGCTGGGATTAGAACCCTCAGTGTAACAGATATTCCTATTTGTCTTGTTATCCTTGCTAACCCCTATTTATCTCCTCTCTTTGTGTTTATCCCTGCATTTCTTTTAGTTAGCACTTGCAGCATCCTGTGGTGTTGGGGGGGAAATTTGGACATGAAATTGCACAGCAGGGAGAAAGTTCTCTGTAGAAGTAACAAGCAGCAAGAAAAGATATACAACATTTAACTTACTTCTTGCTTCCTTGCCCTGGGCAGGCTGGTACAAATTGTATCTTGTGACAGACTACAAGAACCGCAGAGGGAATATGGGATACCAAGGGATTCAGCTAACAGGAGACAAAATGTGTTTGTATTAATTGCTTAGTGCTCAAATGTGTTAGAAATATTTATATAACAATAACAATCTATTTCATAGCTTACGTATGACTTGGTATTTCCAATGACACTGTTAAACAACAGTGCTTGCTGGAGTCTCTGACAGTGAGGACAGCTTGTATCCACATTAAAATGGATAGATTGTACGCAAATAGACATTACATTTTCTGGCAGAAGTCCCAAACTCAAATCTAAAACTTGGGAATTGATGAAATTATGCATCCTTACTAGAAAGTTTGGGAAAGATTATCTTCAAGGAAGGCTACTTTTGCTTCAGCTTGTGGTACTAGAGCCAGGGGAAGGATCTACAGATATGAAGCCAAAAAAACACCGGCACAAAAAATTTTCAGGAAATCTGCAGCTCTCTCAAATAAACATGTTTTATGAGTGTCCAGAACTGCTCTAAAACTTTCCTTGTTGAATTGGAGTCTCACTGTTGTGAGACAGCTAGAAAATAAATTATAAGTAAACCAAACTGTACCAAAATTAAATGCCAGCTGTACTACAACCTCACAGATAATATATGTTTGAATCTTTGCATAGCTGCAGTGTGTGTGTCTGAGGCAGCTGGACTGCCATTGACCTTCTTTGCAGAAAAAAAAACCAAACCAAAAACAACCAAAAAACTTCACCAAGGGGTGGGGGGAAGAAAAAAGCCCATTCCAGATAATGAGACCGCAGAGGAACTTGTTATTTGGAAATTGGTTTCTCACTGAGCCGCTGTGTCTGCAATGGGCTGAGCTAATCCCCAGTCACAAGCACTAGAAGGATTGATCTTGGCTGAACTTTGTGACTCTTGTCTGTCATGCTTAGTGAGAGAGGAACCAACAGTCCCTAGAATACCCTTTCCTCCCCGTGGCTGGGCAGTTGCCCTCCATCACTGGTGTGAGCAGCACTCCTGCTCCTTGCATGCCAAGCTGCTGGTGGCAGGGTGAGAGGAGAGTGCTGCACACTGTACGGCAGCTGTGCACATCACAGGGCTCTGGTGCTGAAAAGAAACTCAACCGAATAGTTCAGCTCTGGTTGGCTTAAAAATAAGAATGAGGGAAAAGTATGAGAAGTCCATTGAACCTCCAAGGCTTGTCAGCATAGACAGCAGTCTGACCGAGCCAGCTTCCTCAGATCAGGGAATGCAGAAGAAGGACTTGTGTATCTCTCTAGCCTGCGTGTGCAAGGTGACCGACCCAAACAAAATCAAAGTGGTTTATAGCCTGCTAAGAGCAGAGCACTTAGAACTTAGGCTGGTTTAATTAACACAGATCTTTATGCCATAACAAGGCTTGCTTTTCTCGAAACAAATATTTGAGACCTTGAGCAACACATCTGAGAAGTCATAGAATAAGAATAAATGTAGATCTCCTTGAAATAATTACCTTGTCTTGTGTGCACCTTGGAAATACTCAACACCCTGACAACATTTTCTGTAAAGTTTGTTTACTTCACGGCCCTCATTATTAAAGGTATTGAAGTAATTTTTATCAGGGGAAGGTGGAATCCTTTTTCTGCATCACTTCACAGTGAACCTGCATCAACCTCCATTTGATTTTATGTCATTTCTTGTGAACATGACCCAAGCCCACTCCAACATCAGAAGAGAGAGAAAAGGTCAGAACCATAAATTTTTGACCTTGCTGGGTGAAAGTAGACAAATCCCTGTTACTAATGGTTGCTATACTTCATGGCAGTGCAGGCAGCACAAAAGGGCACCAGCAATGTCATCTTTCATCACTAGTGCTAAAATGCTCTTCACTTACTGCCTCTTGCATGGGGTGCCAGCAAAATGAGATGTAAATGGATCTGTTGACAAACAGGTTAAATGTCAACACCCACAATGATATGTTGTTAATAGTAAGGGCACAAGATATTACAGAATTGTTTAAAAGGGGCAAGCGCTGAAAGGTGAGCAAAGTTGTCATCACGGTTATTTATTGTGTAAGTGCCATGGTTGGACTGCTGGCTCTGGTTCAAGGCAGCTCTCATCCTAATCTTCCTTTTCTTTCTGACAGCCTAGCTGCAGACTTTGCTGCTGATCACCCACAGCCTTGTTGCAACACAGCAGGAAGGCTCAGAGGACACACACAGAGGCACCGAGCCCTCTTGGGACCAGTAACTAAAATGCCTTTTGCTTAGTAGAAGTTGTTCTGGGGCATGGTGAGAGCTCCTAATAAGAGATGTTAGATGTTGTGCAACTCAGGGCAGCTACTAGATGTGACACTCCTTCTGTGTGCTCTGACTTGTTTGCTTTAGAGGGAGACTTTTTAATCACACTGGTATTTATATTGTTTTGCAATGTTTTTATTGCTATTCTGAGTCTCTGTTCAGGGCAAAGAATCTCTGTTTCACTAGGCACAACTTAATAACTTAATGCTGTTATTCTCACTTGATTTTCTTCTGTAATAAAGATCTCAAGACGCTGCCAGTTGCTACTAAGGGAAGGAAACTGAAATTTTCTCTTTCTCTAATGCTGAAATACACAGGTTTTTTCATGGGGAAGGTGCTAGAGTAAGTGACTGCTGCTTGTTTCCACTGTGCCTCAGGCAAAAGAGGAAAGATCTACAGAAATATATTAGAAACACACACAGACAAGGTGCTATTTGTGAATAACTTGGTGTCTTCCAGGCAAAATAGTTTATAAGCAGGATAGCAATTATAAAAATGATTCATTCCTTTTGTAAGGCTGGATTAGTCTGTTGTTTAATCCACAGTCATGCCCCCATGTCCCATGAAGGTCTGCTGTCTTGGATGATGTGTAAACATGGTGAGGTATATAACAGGCAAGATTAGACTTATTCCAGTCAGTTTTTGATGAATAAATATTGTGATGGTACATTTTAATGATGTGAATGGAGAAACTATCCCATGGAAGGATGTTAATCCAAAATAGCCAAAGGGAAAAGGAACTTCTAACCAGATATGCACAGCCCTGAAATCATTGTTTCCCGTCTTAAGTTGATGGATTTGTCACTTCCTCCCTTGGCTCTTTCCCAAATCCAAATGCCAAATGAAACAAAAATAATAACTGCAGATTAAAATCTTCCTAGAGAATTAGAAGAATCAAAAATCCCCATGCAGAGTATTAGCAAAGTATCTCCAGGAAAATTTAATTTCAGCATAAAATGTAAGAATGTTTCTTACTAGAAAAAGAAAATATTTTAAATAATAGAAGGAAAACATGACATGTAAAGTCAGAGGAACTTCTGTGGAAGCACTGCTGGGTTATGGCTCAATCAGGAATCATCTCAGATGTTTCTTACAGCTAATCCTGAAATAACTTCTTTTTCTAAACAAAGCTAAAACAATGCAACTTTGAGATGAGAAACCAGGAGGAAAGTGAGAACTCTTGACACGGAAGACATATTTGGCAATTTCTATACTTTGGAATTAGAGGGAATGCTCTATTGAAAATATTTTCAAAAACATCTTTTAGTTTTTCAAACAAATAAATATTGGATTGAAAACTGGTAATGACCACTTACATTTTCGAGTTAAACAATGGAATGGATCCAAACTTTGAGGCTATAGGGCAGAATGTCACCTCACTCCTGGGGAAACCTTTCCTTGCAACATCTTTTCCCTAATGTCAGCTTCCTTCCTCCATGTCCATAGCTGTCAGAGTCTGATCCAGACCAGCAGCTGCTTGGTACCTCACAGAAAAAAACTAGTTTCATGGAAATATCCCAGACACACTGCTGGTGAGTCATTAGGTTACATGGCAGCTACCAGTGCTCTGCTTGGCTTGCTCTCCAAGCTCTCTGCATCTCCAGCTCTTCCTGGCTTTCTGCTTCCTTTTACTTTTTCCCTGTGTTATTCTTAGGCTCCTTTTTTTGCTGTCTAACAAGGCAGCTCCATCTTGCTCCTTCCAGTGCTTATTCAGTTTCATGGTTCCCTGTGTGTCCCTCACAGTGTGCCAGCTGGGAGCATACAGGTACTGGACAGCTCTTTTATTGTTTGCAATAATAAGAAAGGGAGTATTACATGGCCCTTTTATATGAAATTTCTTGCAGGATTACAAAGCTCTCCCTGCTGTGGTATTAAAACGCCCCCATTCCACTACAGGCTGTACATACCTGCATGGCACTCCTCACAAATGGCTTCATCCTGTAATAAAGGAAGTACCATTTAAAGGACAATGCTTGAGTGCTCTTCCCTTCAGTATTGCATCAGTTTTGCTTTTACCTACTCTTGCCTCTCTTTTTTCTGCAGTATTTTCCATGCTTTGAGCCTGCCCTCCCTTTCTCTGCCTGTTCATTAATTCTGTCTCTTGGTCAGGTCCTGGCTCCTGACAGTTTGTACAAACCAAGTGACTCCCTTC
Source organism: Sylvia atricapilla (assembly GCF_009819655.1). Taxonomy (NCBI): domain Eukaryota; kingdom Metazoa; phylum Chordata; class Aves; order Passeriformes; family Sylviidae; genus Sylvia; species Sylvia atricapilla. The sequence goes on along the minus strand of NC_089140.1, from coordinate 15,234,630 downwards.
TCTCCAGATCTCTGCTGAAGTCCAGGATCTCTCCTATCTTTCCTGCTTTCTCTTCTGCCACTTCTCGGACCTCTCAGCAGTCACAGAACATCTTCTTCCAGTTCCAGCTATCCATAGATGTGAATTTAATAATTGTCTCTCAAAGCAAATAAATACTGTGTTAGTATTCTAACTGGTACTCAGTTATTACTGAATTATTGCACAAACTCAGAGGGAGGTAATCTTTGGCCTGACAGCAAAAGCTATTGAGGGTGGGTTCAGCAGTGCCTCAGGGCAGGTGTATCAAAGGGTGTCTCTGCTGTGCTGAAGAATTCTGTCTTTTCAAGTGGGAACTTGAGAAACTTTGGTGTACCATAAATTTACAGCCTGTGTTCTCCTGTCACTGTGCTGCCATACAAATCCCAGACAAATAACTCATATTGCATACTAAGCACTGGTTAAAGAACATCACACATTACATGAACTTACACAAACTACAAAGATTACCAAAGATTTAACTCCCCAAAACAAGAAGATTTTATAGCTCTAAGACCGTAGCATGAACTTCCCCAGGAAATACCTCATCACCTTCTGCCCTCAGTATAAACTCTGTTTCTTTGATGTTACCTTCTTTTAAATATATAATAACATGTGTGTGTTGTTAGAAAATTCAAATAACTGTATATACTGGAAGAGAGAGCAAAAGAGAACAAGCATGTGAGAAGCTAATCCCAGTGGGGAGCTCAGGAAGGAGCTCAGATGTGTTGATGGAGTATACAAGTTTCAGTGTGGGAAGGATGGGGTAGCTGAGTGGCTTGCCAGGATGAAGTGACTTTGTGCTGATGTGGGAAGGGACCCCACAAGGTCTGACTCCAGGCACTTTTCTTTGACCAGATTTTGCAATTAAGAAAAGAAACCCTCTATCTTCGTACCATAACAGGCACTATTCAAAATAAGACATTAATAACAAACACAATGTCATTTACCACAGTTGAACCCTAAGGTGAGGGTAGAGATAACATTATTCCTGCAGTATTTCTTCCTAGTCTTCAGCTCTGGTCAAGTGCAAGGCTCCTTAACGGTGACAGTGGTAACTCCAGGGCTTGATAAACTTGTCTTTATCAGTGGAGTCAGAGCATATTATTAGCAAATGTATATGGATTCTGTGTTTTGCTAGAGCCCATGTTTGTATAGCCTTTTCTGACAGTTAAAGATGTGCTAAGTTTCCTTGACAGAAAACAGACATTTTAATAAAATGGCTGCCATTTAACTAGAAACTCCTGGGCAAAGCTCTACGGGAAACAGTTCCCATGACCTTCAGGGAAGAAGAAATGTTTGTCTCTTAATAGGGTTCCATTCTGTAAAAAAAATGTCCTTACTCTGCATATCCAGGCTTTTTAAACACAACCCTAATGATGCAAGTCCTGAGGAACTGCATATGCCATTTGTAGAAACATATTGCTAATTACCCTACTCTTTACTTTCAGATAAAGAAACTTTGAACTGCTTCAGAACAATGAATTTGGAACAGAGTAAGACTGAAGCGAAATCTTCTGTAATACATCTAATTATATTACATTATACATTTTAAACCTGAAATGACAATTGTATATTGATTTACTTACCCATTTATGCAGCTGACTCATAGTTTTGTGTGTCTGGAAATTCATACTTGTACTTTGCATTGGTTTTGTTTTGGATCATATCTAAGTTCACATTTAATGTATTTATTTTAATATAAAGCATGTTTTACCAAAGTAGCAAAACCTATAGCCCAGCTGTCTTTATTCAGAGTATTTTGTTCATGCTGAAGGGTCACCAGCTTGAATTAGGTCCTTATTCAACATTGCAGGATTGTTTATAGGCTGCACATGTCAGTGAGCAATTATAAAAAAAAAAATGTATTTATGAGCTGCCCTACCTGGGAGTGCTCCCCAGTGGCAAGACGAAAAGTGAGCAATGGGAACCAAAGTTGCAAAGGAAGTTACACCATCTGTCTTGAAAGCCAGACACAGGTGAGAGATAGAGAAGGGATGAAAAGGGGCATTCATAAAAAGCTGATTCATCACTAATCTGCTTGTACTCAAACACAGAAAACAATAGCTTGTTTCATGATAAGGTTCTGCCCTTCCAAAGCTGCATTCCACTTTGGCAGGGAGAGTGTACTGTATGCCATGAACTCGGGGTGATTGGCTTCATTTCACCAAAGAGCTTTTGCTGAAACTCCACTTTTTGTCTGTGGTTGGCACAGAAACAGAATGGATCTATTGGGCAAGCAAAATATGAGCGAAGCTCTGCAGAGTCCACCTGGACCAATTGCTCTGAGGGCTGTTTTTTGGCAGAGCTGGATGGACAGCTCTGCTGGAAGTGAAATCTGTGCAGCTCCTTAGGCAGTCTTGGCTCTGAGGGTCACTGCTCACCCCATCTGCAGTGGCACCGCCTCTCTGCCTCTCTAATTCAGTCCCACAGCCTTAATTACCTACATGTTATATGGCCTGTGGGTTTGTGCTCTGTGTGCTGTACCAATTCTGTACAGCTTGAAGTCCACCTGGGTTAAAAATAACGGCAAGTTTCTGTCTTTTCCTTGCACACGTATAAACAAAAACAATTTTTGAATTATAAACACAGCACAGTCCCTTATCCCTGGCTCCTCTGGCAGGGGCTTTTGCAAGCAGTGTGCCCTACCCTGGTATTTGTGGCAACCATTCTCAGTTTTCTCTTGGAGCAGCAGAATTTGTCACATCTCCTTGAGCAGGATGGTTGGCTGCCCCTGGGCACAGCCGCACCCTGGGGTGCTCACATGAAGATGCTGCACACATGAAGAGGGAGCCCTTTGCTCCACAGAGACACCTTCACAGCTGCTCTCCTGGCACAGCACAATTCCATGCTTATATCCTGAGCTCCCAGTTCAACCCATGACTTAAGCCAATGTATATAACAAGATGAATATGTCACATACGTGCCCATATGGTAAAGTTAAGAGAATCAAAGGGGGATGAAGTTTTTATTTAGGCCTCTAGCAGCTACAGAAAGAAATCCTTCTAAAAAAAGAAGGCCTGTACATTTTTTGACAACCCTGCTTTCCAAAGGAAATGACGCTGGTGTGGTTGCACTCTGCCTGTCAGACTCCTTTCCTCTCCTCCAGCCAGCACCTTTCTGGCTTGTGTGCCAGCTCAGACAGGTTGGAGCAGGATGAGGGTCCCAAAGAGGCTCTTTCTCCCTGTCACATGAGACCTGGGGGCTGCTCAAAGGACTAAGACCCAGATCAGTGCCTGCCCTGGGGGAAAAGCCCCCAGTGGGTGTTCAGCAGTTACCCAGGCCAGTCAGATCACTTGCTGTCAGAGCAGTTCACAACTATCTGTGCAGGAGGACACCAGATATTTATACCAGAAAACATTTATTTCATTTATGGGTCATGAGAAGGAAAGGAAGAATTGGCTGGACTTCACATGGTGACATCAGGCTGCTCAGCTGCTGATAAAGCTGGATTTTATATGTTAGAGTTCAACAGGTAGAAAATCACAGCAATCTTACAGACTTTAATTGCAGAGAAAATAAAACACATAATGAGGGTCTCCATTTTTCACACCTGAAATGAGAATCACTGGAGTTTGAGGCTTTGCTAGTTACAACATAATAATATTGCAGACCTTCGTTTTAAGAGGGAAGCCAGGTAGAAGAATGGCATTTATGGAAGAAAATTTCTGAATGATTATATAAAGTGCAAATATTCCCCTCCTGCAATTGATGGGAGGTTTTCTCGCAAGGGTTCAATGAATCCTGTGTGCAGGGGGTTGTCTTTTCACTTTGTGCAACATGGGAACATTTTGGTGTCCCAAAACACCAAAGCCAAATGGCAGTCTGGACCAGGCACTTGGGCCTGTGATGCCACACAGGCTGTGCAGAGGAAAGAAAACTGCACGGCCAAACCTGGGTCTGAGCACTTTGGGTTGCCCAAATTACCCCTCTGGCAAACTGCTTTTGTGACAGTGGGTGCTGGGGTTCCATTCTTGTCCTGTCAAGAGACATGCCCTCCAAGATAGACAAAAGAACTTTGCATTGCTGGAAGCAAGAAAAGAAACCATTTTGTGTGGATAATTGAGGGTAGTAACAATTGTTATTTGACTTACTGTAAACATTACGGGAGAGGCTCTTGAGGAGCTCTTGTGAACTCTCACATTTCACACAACTTGTAGAAGAAGGAGAGAAAAAAAATAGCAAATTCCTTCATGTTCAAGTCATGCTTTAAAAGTATAATAGCAAGGCAGAAAAGGTGCAAAGCAGTATCATTCCATGTATGTATTAGTTTTTTAAATACCTGGCTTCACACTTTTATTGCAGCAAACAAAATTTCATTGATCATTTCAACCACTTTCATGGACAAATTACTGACAAAAAATTGAAAGTGAATTACCAAGCAGCTTGTCTATGTTTAAGTCAAATGGTGCTAGGGACTGGTCTAAGCTCTATTTTCAGTCATATTCTTCAATTTATTACAATACTTTTGAGGTTTTTATGCTCTTTCTATCTTCATGTGCAGGAACAAAAATAACATTTTCTTTGTCTAAACAGGCTGCAGAACAGCTCTACAGACAGAGTTTTATGAATTGAAAAAGAAACCAACAGAGACTAAAGTTGTCTATAAGTAACATCTTTAAAAATCTGAATTATATTGAAGGGCAGTAGCAATGTATAGTTCATAAGGAAATTAATGATCTCTAACGGAAATAACAGTGCTTCTGACTATCCCATTGAACAAAGAGTTGTTCCGTATTTGTGCTTTATTTCAAACCAATACAGGCTGTGGTACCAACCACTGTGTTGCCAAATGGGAATATTTACAGAAGCAACAAAATCATTTACTTGCTGAAAGACACCATCATCCCAGCCTTTATATGGGGAACACAGGTAGAAAGTGAGGGGCTCAGGGGTGTCCAGAGGGTGGTGGTCTGCAGGCCTAGGCTGACAGGCATGGTAGAAACAAGGAAAATCAAAAAGGGAAATATGAGGGAATAAGAGGGAGTTGAGACCACAAGAGAAATGCGGTATATGGGGTTGCCAGGTAATGGTCCATGAATGTACCATGAGGTGATGCTAACCATCAGATTATGTGCAATTCAGCCCATTACTTGAACAGCATCCAGCAAAATCTGGTACTTCTCCTGGCTCACTCCTAATGCAGTGCAGCTCACAATGTATGACAAATGCACTGCCAAGCACATAGGGGCTATCAGCCTATGGCTTACAGACATGGGGCTTGTAGAAAGTAACAAAGAAAAGACAGATTATCATACAGGTTTCAACTACCTAGAAGGTTTCTCTCTCCAAAAATATCAGAGCAACTCAAGCCATAAAGGGTCCAAAGATGGTGTGGTAAATATCAAGTGGTGATGTCATCTGTTCATTGTCAAAGGATAGCTCAGTAGTCTGCTGGATTTAAAGTCAGTAGTAACATTGATGTGTAATTTCAGTGTAGCTAGAGATGGGGTTTCCCAATGACCATCTTAACCACAAGTTTCAAAAAAGAGCAGAGCTTCCTAAATTGCTGTCATGCCTGTTTGGTGGTGTCAGTCATCTTTCATCTCTCAGTGCAGGCATTGCAGGAGATTTTGTGCTCATGTGATAACAACCCATGGATGGTGGTAATGATGCCAAAGTGAAAGGAGAATATATATATAAGGTATAGTCCACTTAATGAGGTCTATTTCCTTCCAATGTAAGTCTGTGAATTTTACTCAGCTGCTGAACACCTGCAGATGCTGCTGCACTGTCCTTAATCAGATGTGGTCACTGACACTACCAGCAGTGCTCAGCACTGCTGTACAAAAGAAATTCAGAAAGAGTCCATTGGTGTCTCAATGACAGTCAGATGAGTGTGACCTCTCCAAGCCTCTGTGATATGCAGGCTCATTGCATTCACTGTAGCTACAGAATATCAACCTCTTCCCTTTTTCTCCATTGTGTTCTTGTGAAAAGCTTCACACAGGGAAGAGCTCAGCTGCACTCAAAGTGATTTTTTTGCTCACCACTTCAAGAAGATACAACCGCAGCTGCAGCTACAGGACAGAAGAAACATGACCAATCCTTATCTCATTACTGGTAACATCTGAGTTGCTGTCTCTGGATAATAATTATCCCCTAATAATGTTTTAGCTTGCACTTGGAATCTTGCTGTCACCATGTTTATAAACTTAAGAAAGAACTTCTGTTTAAAAAGTGCTTTGTTTGCAGCCTGAACTGCCAACAGTCTGCATGAGACTTCTTTTCCAAAGAACAGAACCCTGCTGCTGGTGCTGAGTTGCTGGCCCAGGAGCTGGCCACAGCCTTGGAAGAGCATGCATCTGCCTGGCTCCTCTCAGCCTTCAGGGAAGGAAGTGATGTGAAAGCAGGAGCAACATGACTTGATTTTTTAAAATCCAGGATGATCTTCAGAGACAGTGGTGAGAAAAAAAATAGCAGAACAGCTTCCAACATGAGTACAAACTCAATATCATGTGGAGCTCATCATGTAATGACATTTTTTTAACTCTAGCTGCTTCTCATTTAGTAATGAAGCTCCTCAGATTTCCATCCAGAGGACTTGTGTTTTGGTAATCTGCTCTACTGTTCCCCAAATCCCCTTCCCTCTGTAATCAGACCATCAGTCACTACAAAGGATCAAAATTGCCACACTTAAGTACTATTCTTCTTGTGAGAAACTACCATCTGATCAAAGATTAACAGCATGAAATATGTTACTTGTTTTTGCAGTAAACCTGCATGTCCCTTGTCGATCCAAGTTCATGGAGGTTTATTTTCAAAGCAAATCTCTTGTTTTCCTTTCACCAGAGAGTTGTTATAAAGCCAGCTATTGTTATTGTAGAGTATAACTTTATTTTTTTAGTCCAACTACTAGAAGCAAATGGTTTTCATCAGGTAAAAAGTCATTGTATACATGCATTATATAGACAGGTCCTGGACACAAAAAGCAGTTAATGGTTTTTAATTAAATAGAGTGAGACAGGACACTCAAGGAGTGACCCAAGGATTACTTGTAGAGGAAGTTTCTCTCATGACTAATAGTGACTACAAATAAGATGGGGTATTACAATAAAATTCTACTGCTGACAAAAATATTAGCAGTAAACGACGACAGAACTTTCATCCGGGACTAGGAGAGCATCTGGAATATATTAAGACTGTAAAATTTCCCTTTAAGTGTGGGTTGCTAAAGTTAAAACCAGCCACCCAGAAACTATGGCACCCAGAGAAACTCAATATTTTTTTTCATTAAAAATTACTTAAGGAGATTTACATCTTCCCTTGGTTAACATTGTGATGTTCTGCTTGTCCAGACTGAGTCTTGAAAATAGGCATGTGATGAGAAGGAGTGGGGAAAAAAATGGTCTCAAAAATGTCCTGCCTATGTTGATCTGGGAAAACAACCCCAGTTCCAGGCGTCCTTCCACAATGCAATCAGTCAGATGCTCTTTGCAACCACTCTGTGCAGATACCCACTGCTTATTAAAACCATATGTGAAGCTGATGAATTATGTATCTAGAAATGCAGTATAAGCACCAGATATTGACAGAGATAAACAGGAGTGAATTGGGATGTGCTGGGAGATCATTACAGAAAGAAGAAAAGTTTGCTTTAAACAAAAGGTCAGTGTGCTAAAAGGCCAGCATCAACGCAAAGTTCCTGTTTCCCAGCCTTCTTTCTCCCTGTTCCCAGTTCTCATGATACCTCTCACTGCAAACTTGTCTCAATATGGACTGTGAGTTCCTGGAGACAGAAATTATGCTGTAACTTGCATCTATGTGTGCAGCACAAGGAGTGTTCCTGCCTCTTCTGGATCCTCAAGTGGTGTTTGGGAGGCAGCTGCAGCAAAACTGGGGAGCTCCACGTCTCTGCAGCTGAACTGCACAGTGATCCTGGAAGGGCATTCAGCACTTGCTCCTGTAAAGCTGCACCAGCTGGTCTCAAACCACAAGGAATTAGGAACAACCAGCCCTCTTGTACAGACACCCATCTGCAGAGTAAAACCCAGATGACATTAATTTGGGCTACACTGGGAGCTCCCAAAAGGCAAGTCAAGATCTGAAGAACAAACTGAGATACAAAGGGTGGCAGTGAACTCCTGCTCTCAGCAAACTAGACCAAAACCTGCAAAGCTCTGGAGGGCAGAATTCATTTCACCTTCCAGGAAGACTCAGGTCATGAAGACCCTGGATGCTTCTTCCATTTTTCTTCACTTGCTTTAATGACAGTAGAAATGGGAAGGACTTGTTCCCCAGAAGTTATTTCCAGCAGCTTCTGCTGAGTGAGATGAAGTCCATCTCTGTGTTCAGGAACCAGTCCTGCCAAAGAGCTTTTCACCCTGAGATGCTTCCTGGCAGTTTCTGGAGGAGGCTTGGTGAGGGCAGTGCAGCACAGCTCAGCACGTGAAGCACAGGAGGCCTTAATTTGCCATCAGCACAGCAGTGGTAGGTCGTGGTATCTCTTGGAGCCAAGGATCCCATGATGAAAGACATTCACAAATGCAGAACAGAGAGTTGGTCCAGAATAAAAGCCAACTCACTGGGTGGCCTTGGTAAGCATCTTATGTCCCAGCTGAATATTTATGTTTTTATTTCCACTCATGCATCATTTCCTCAGAGTAGGGAAAGGGTTTTACATGACTTTCCTGTAACTCTCCAACCCAAATCCTTACGTTGAGGCAACAACCCATATTCAGAGATCAAAGAATTGTGTTAGGAAGAAGAAATTAATCTTCTGTCTCCTCTTCCTACTTCTCTCCACCTCCTATTTCCCCTTTCTTCTGACCATGTATTTGTGTGGGTGAAACATCCAAAAGTAGCTGTAGAAATAAGATCAAGTTTTTCAGAAACTGGCATGGAACATCTGTCCATTGAGATCCTTACACACGGACAGCACACAGGATCTAAGATCTGATGATCCTGTAGCTACATTTTTGGCATTTAAGAGGAAGTTTTGAAAGGCCAGCCTGCAGTTTTAAGAAGGACCAAACTCCGTACATGTCTCTCATTAGGGAAATCTAAAGCTCTTGATCTACCCCACATCTCATCCTACCAAGAAGCTGGTGAATGTTATCAAAACAAACCAAACCACAGAGAGGAAGTCTGATCTTGGAAATATTCTGCAAGGCAAAAAATACAGATATACACTGCCCTGAGTACCAGTCCTTACCACCCAGCCCCTCTTCAGGGCTTGATAGTAAGGGGGTGGTATGTGTGTGCAGGAGACAAAGTAGGGAAGCTGGAATAATCTGCCAATATCCTCAAATTTTCCCTCCTATCAGTAAGTCATTGCTGCTAAAGGCAATGAAGGAAACCTGCCAAATATAACAGCTAAAACCAGCACCCTGAAAAACATAATATTTAGGGAAAGTTGTGTGTTAGGGCTGGCTTGTGCCACCTGCCAACTCTGCAACCACAAGAGGCCTGGGGCATGGGGAGGTCTCCAGGAAAGTGCCTGTTGGTGGCCAGGTACAGGAAAACCTTTACTCCCGTGCAGATATCAGACAGTGACCCTCACAGCTGATGGATGGCCCTGCTGGCAGCATGGAGGGTTCAGCTTCCCCTCCCTTCAAACCAGCTGCTCTTTGCAAATGGAAATGGAGATAAATGTGGGTGACTGTCCCAGGGAGGGATGCTTGGTCCTAGTGAGCAGTGGCTCTGACAAGGATTGAGGCCATGACTCCAGTGGCAGCTCACAGGGCCTTAGCAGGAGCTCAGCATCTGGATGGAGTGAAATAGGGCCTTAATGAAGACTTAGAGCTACTAGAGTCCTGTGGATGTCCATTGGAGATGAATACAGAAGTTCTTTTCTAACACATCTCTGTTAGGATGAAGGCAATACAATTCCTTTCTCTGCACTTCTATGGGGATGTTGGGAGCGATGCACACTATGACACAGGGGTGGGGGGAGCTTTGTTAGAGTTGAGAATACAGGATGAGAAATATAAAAAGAGTTCCCCATTCTCCCTGTTTATATAACTAGGGCCTATTTTGAGCCTATGGTGAAGCTCCTTTTTCCTACATGAAGATGACATTTCCTGGTTACCCTGCAAGGAGATATTGTTTGAGGAATTGTGTGTGGATGTTGTAAGGGTGATTCCTGATCTTTTGCTGGTAGCAATTAGTAGTTCTATTCCCTGAGTATTTGTGTGTCTTTGTCTAATCCATGGTTATGAGCTCAAGCAACAAGTAACTAGGCAAAATTTTACTGGCTAAATAGTTTGCAGTAGTTTGATCTTCTGCCCTTAAGCTCAATGAAATCCATGGCTTTGGGTCTATGTGAGGCACACATCAGCTGCTTCTCTCAGCCAGTGTTGCTGTCCTTGGCATTAGAGTCACCGGAGAAGCCTGGGACTTGAGGCCAGGATGTGCAAACCGAGTAGTGGCTAGGGATGAGTAGTGGTGATTTCTTCCAGTAAATGTGAACTATGGAGCATGCTGAGCACCTGTTCTCCAGAGTCAGGCTTGTTCAAGTAGAGCAGATACTTATCCAGGGGTCAGGCTTGCTGGATGCACATTTCATGCGAGCTCTGCAAAACTTCTGCCCCACCAAACCAACCCTGCTGGGGCACAGCTTCTGGGGAAGGTGCTGCTGCAGCAGCAACAGGATGCACTGTACCTCATAAGAATGTACCTGCTCATTTTTGATGGTCATCTCTGTCTAAGGAGTCACAAAACAGCTTTTACAAACTTCACAAGTTCTTCCTAAGAGATCTTAATTTTTCGGTACCTAAAAACCTCTTCTCCCCACGGGGCTCCTTGGGAGTCCTTGCAATTGCTCCTGTCTTGCATCTCTTTGCAATTTTCTGCACACACTCTCACTCATCTGCTATTCCTGCGCTCGTTTTTCTCTTTACACCAGGCTTGAGCTGTGGCTCATTGTGACAATATTTCCTCATAAGGCTGTGCTTAAAAAGTGAGGAGGTTGTATTTGTTGGTGCTGGGTGGTGGCATGTGAGGCTGCACAAAGGAAAACAAATGTTTGAGATGTTTTTGAAGGTGCCGTCATGAGACAAAACAGGGCCCTCATTGCTAAGTTTGCTTGTGCTTGGATGTACCAGAGACTGTTCAGGCTCTTTAATAACTCTGCCCTGGGAAGTTTCCATCACCTCCCTTCCCTTCCTCCCCTCCTGCCAGCTCTGCTTGCCACCAGAGCTGTGCACTTTGGAGGGATTGTGGGGAGAATCACTCCCACCCTGGAGTCTGACTAGCCACTGCCCCCTTGCAAAAGCAACTTTTTCAGCCCTGTTTGTCACATGGGTGACACTGCTGAGAGAGCACCTTATGCTGTCACAACAAGGCTGCATTTGTCCTCCTGCAGGGAAGAGTTCCACTCAGACCCCACAGATCTAAGCGTTCCAGAGGCTCTGTCCTGGCTCTAAGCTATTAAAGTACCTATGCAAATGCGGGGTCTAATATCCACTCTGTTCAGGGGAAGCTGTAAAGGGGAAGCACTAAGTCCTATCTCTCTCAAGGGTCAGGGGAGCAGAGGAAGGGGCAATGAATTGGCCACTGCACCAAATTGAGCTTGCTGGCTCCTTATCCAGCCTGATTTGGAAGCAGAGCTTAAAAGCTGTTTGCTCAGGAGGTTTGTTATAGCTACGAAATCTAACGCTGGAGTTACGCTGAGCAGCAGGGCAGAGGGTAAAACAATATTTTATCCGTGAGTTAAAACACTTTCACAAGGGTAAAGTGTCTGCTCTGTCAGAGACTTGTGTGTGCAGGGTGGGATCACCCTGTGAGTGCCCTCACTGGGGCTTTCCCAAGGCGGCCTCGGGGTGGGAATGCTGCACCTTTGGGTCATCAGCTCACCCAGGATCCACATCCCTCACTCTCCCTGTCCTCTGGAGACCCTGGTGATTCTCTGGGGTGAGGAAAGGAGATTATTTTACCAGCCAGCCAATCTCAGGGAAAGCAGCTGTTAAAGTCCTCAGAATGTAAGACCTTCTTTCCCCACATGTGAAGTTTAGAGCTGTGAAGCTGTGATTCCTGGAAACTGGTGTCTTCTCCTACAATAATTGTGTGGACTGGGTAACAAAGCATTACTAGTATTTAGGAGAAGAGATCTTTTGAGCTTGAGGAAATGTTTGCTACTTCTCGGCCAGCTGTGCTCTTCTTTGAACTAAATGAAAACTCTCTCAGGCTTTTAGGCTTTGGTATTTTTTAGCTCTCCCTTTTTTGTTTTTCCCTTCTAAAATTTGAGTACCAATTAGCCCTGGAAATAAGATATGAAAAGAAAATACTTTTGGGGAAAAACTATACTCTGAATATGGAAGGTGAAGTCCCAGGAGGTGAAGGGACTTACCCCAAGCCCCATAGGAAGTTTGTCCCACACTGCAGAACTAAAGGACCTTCTGAACACCAAAACTTTTTCTTAGTTGTAATTTTCTTGTAAATATTTGGGTCTCAGATTTCAAAGTTCAAGCTGGGTTAATCACAAAGAATGCAGCTCTTCCTGCTTTCCATGCAGGGTGTAAGGTAACAGTCTGTGGTGCCCTCCCAGACACCCCATGCATCTGCACTGGTTTCAAGTGACAGCTGGTCTTTAAAGTCAGTATCACACATACAGATTAATCATTACCTGGCTGCTGTCCTGGCTTTCAATCAGTTCCACTTTATTGACTTAGCCTGGGCTCGACAGTGGTTTATTAATCTTGCCTTTGTGTCTACATAGCAGCTCTATTGTGATTAAATAATTCCCCCTGTTTTATTAGGCAGGGTCAGTATTTTAAGGCACTAAGGACTTTGTTAACTGGGGCTGCTTGTCTGCAGGCTGGAACAAAGGTGAGATCATTACAAGGGTCAGATCAAATTCCACTGTGTGGGAACTTTCTCATATGGAGAGATTTGATAACAAGGTGCTGTTGCATCCTGAGGAAAACACAGGAATGGACCTAGGAGACTGTCAGGACCTGAAAGTTTCCCATCCCATGGGGTGCCAACAGAGACTGTGCTGCAGCCCAGCCAGGCTTGCAGGGCAGGGGATGCCTGTGTGGCAGAGATATCTGTGTGGCTTGAGGTAGCACACGTGTTTGGGAAAGTTGCTTCAAACCATTCACCAGAGCCTGTTCCTGCAAACAGATAATTCAAAACATTTGTCCAAAGGATGATTTGTGGGATAACCACAAGCATTTATATCAGAGAGCAAATATTTCAGGCACATCCAGATCAGCTATTACTGATGTTATTGTTTTCAGTCATCTTTCAGAGGAGTCCCTTGGCACTCTGTGCACTGAGAAGCAACAGGAGAAGAGCTGGGGCATGGGGTGCACCCCAGAATGATGATCCATCTGCTCTTTCCAGATGCAAGCCCCACTGGATCTGAGAGCCTGGGACCATGATGCAGAACCTCCAAAGGTTTATTTTTCAGGACACAACCTGCATATGTGGAGAAAAAGAAGCCTATTATAAAAAGTAGAAGGAGTCAAGTAGCAGCTGTAAAAACTAAAACTTCCAACAGTACAACAAACATAAAATTACATTTCCCTTCATTGTGTGGAAGAAGCCAAGCTTCCAGCCAGCTGTGGAGGAAATAAGGAGTTTACATTATTTGCAGTGTCAGTGAGGACCAACATACAAATTTCCTGTCTGTTTCCTTCTACAAATTAGCAAAACTTTGACAAAAGATTTGCTTTCATTTTATTCCATTTTTCTGTTTCTGTGGGGAGAAGATGCACCCAAGCAGTGTGGTCATGAACAGCATAGCTGAGGAAGTGCCATGGGAAACTGAGCAAACAAGAGATCAAAATAAAAAGACAGAAATTATGCCAGAGCAATGCAGTTCTGCCCCTCACATTTCCGGGCCCAGACAGAGCAGCAGCTTGTGGGCATGTGTCAATGTCTTTGGTCCCAGAGAACTGCACGTGCCATGTACTCACAAAGCCAAGCCCAGAGATTTTACAACATCTATTGCCATGCAGAAAATTACCTTCCCCTATGTTTGTTTTAAGTTTCAAAGCATTGACACGTAAACCTAAATTATGAAAAGAAAAATGCCATATTTTGTCTTGATGCTTGCTTATTCAGTCTGTCTAAGCAGAAATCACAGCCCATATGTGTCAGAGAGTTTTCCATGTCTTCCTGCACTGCAGCACGGGGTATTTCAGCCAGCTGTGGGTAGGAATGAGCCCCACAAGATCCTGGCCCTGGGTGGCAGCTGGCATTCCTGCTGCTTTCCCAGCTGCTTCCAGCATCCTGTGACTGACGTTGCTGGGCAGGAAAAAAAGCAAACATGCAGAGTCAGCGAATTTCAAGTCAGGTGTATGTAAAATGAAGCAGTTGATAATCATTAGAAAACTGCTCAGCATGGTACAGGCTTCCTGAAGTACTCTGGGGGGCAGTCAGGGGTGCAAGAAGACCCCAGGCAAAGCATCCTGACTTTGCATTCTCTTTCAGTGAATCCCACCACAAATAAAACTAGTCTTACCAGCTCATCCTCCTGTCCAAAATTACAACTTTTTATGTTCCTAATTTAAGGGCTGCTCTGTCTGCCCTTTGCCTGTGTTTGAGGTATGTGGCTGCTGGGTCTCTGGTCTTAGTGTCTTGGAATAAATAGCAGAGCAGTCAGCTGCCCCGTTCCAGGATAGTTGGAGTCATCAGGGAGCATTTCAGGTGACAGAGGGAGGAATACGTCAAGCTTCTTCACTTGAGAGAAAGGAAAGAACATGGAGGAACCTCAGAATGAAAAGAGATGGATTTCACCTAAAGTACCATAGTGCAAACTGACCTAACTCCACTGCTCTCATTTCTGTAGCCAGAGATTACCTCCCCTGCCTGAGGTACTCTCTGTGCTTCCAAGAGTCCTCTTCCTCTGTTGTTGGGGGCTTGTGCATCTGTAGCCCCCCTGTGTAATGGGGGGCAGTTTTCCATGCACCTCCCAGGGCAGCCCTTGGAGGGGACCCTGAGAGCCATGGAGAGCTCATGGGGGTGGTGGGGGATGGCCATGGGTAGAGGGGTCAAGGAGCCAAGCTGAGGGATGTGCCCTAGCAGGGTCTAGGACGAGAGTGCACTAGGAAAGAGACAGAGGTCTGCTTTGGGAATGGCTACAAGGATTGTTGGCTCCAGGGTCTCCCAAGCTGATTAACTCCTGGTGTGGGGTAGGCTCATGTGTTTACCTTCTCAGGAGATGAAAAACAGAGTGAGGTTTTGCAGCACTCAGATTCCCTGAATTTTTTTAAGATTTTGATTAATCATGAGGCATTTTGGCAGCCTCCTTGGATACTCCATCACCCCTATTTAATCAGTCACTGCCTGAGTGCTTACTCTGCCTGGTCTCAACTGGCAAGTCTTGATGCTACAGGGCAATGGGTGGGTCTCAACGTGCTGGTGGGGCAGACAGCTGGCTCTGCTCAGGGTCTGTGCCAATATCCTCTTGGTTTCTGCAAGCGGGGACCTCATGAAAAATGCCCTTACATGGATGTAGAACATAAAATGACCTTAATTTGTATTCTGTGCAGTCACAGTTGGTTTGTGGGGCTCAAGGAAATAAAAAGAGCCAGACTTCATAGACCTGGAGGCAATCATCATTAAAGCTGGGCAATTATGCCATCAGTTTTACAACAGTGAGATTGTGGAAGTACTGCCAGATAGGTTATAAAAGTGGGTTCTCACTGTGCCCTTCAGCTCTCTGAGCATCCCTGCTGTGTCAGGTAAATGGACAGTGAGGGACCCCTGAACTGTCTGTGTCTCCACAAACAATTTAGTGTAGACCAGGTGAGACTTCTGAAATCAAAGTCTCAATGTGTCATGTTTTGCGATGACAGAGAGGTTTTGGAGGATATGAACTGGACAATCTTTCAAACAAATGGGAATGCACTCCAGACAGGCACTTAACAGCACGTGAGACCCCATCCAGACAGAGCAAAGCAACCCCTCCTTGAAAGGCTTCATGTGTAGGGATGAACACCCACTTTCCTCTTTCCACTTTCCACTCGGCAATTTTGCTCACTGGGCAATGATACACAGCCAGTGCTGAACTGGTCAAAAAGACAAATACTCTTTTCCTGTTCCCTCTGCATGGTGGAGGGCTTGCTTAGTTCCAAAAGGTGCTGGGTGGTACCTCTTGTTAGCAAAACAGCTTTTCTTGTGTTTTACTGAGATAGCAAAGCTGCTTCTGTACACAGAAAGTACAAACGTGATTTGCAGAACAATCTTTTTTCTCAGACAGAATGGAAGCTGTGTTTCATTTTCCCTTCTAAATATTTCCTTGTCTAAACCAGGAAAATTTAGCATTCTTCCTTCCAAAAATAAATCCCAGGAATAGGGGTAAAAATGCCATTTTACAGACCTTGAATAATAATTTGGGCCACTGATTATCTTAACAAAGTAAAACCAAGCATGTCTGAAAGAACAGGATAAGCAAAATTAGGACAAGAATAAAGACAGGGGCTTCTACAGTAAAAAAAAGTGTCACTTATTTTATTTCTTACAGTGAAGCAGCATTAAAAAATGTACAATTCCCTGCTGCTTGCAAGTCAATTTGGATTTACTGCATTTGGGAACATCAGGTTTCCATCATCACTGTGTACCCATTCCTTGATTTCCTTCTGTGATGATGACTGTGGCTGGTACATGCACAGTATCAGAGGTGTCATCTGTCTCTTCTTCAGTAACTGAAACAGATTTTCCTACCAATCTTCTTTGAGCACCATCTGCCATGGGGGTATGGTCTTCTAATTACCTGGGTTTGCATTCACAGCAAGAAGCTGATGAGCGGATTCCTTTCTGGTATGTCTTGAAGACTCTTACTGGCACTGAATTTACATCTTAAACAGAGTCAAAAGTGTATAGTGAGTTGCAATGTCTTAGGTCTTGAGCATTTCCATTAGAGGATGGAACATGGACTGCCTGAGAACAAGCAAAGCTCATATGGGAATTGTTCAGCAAGTTGTGTGTGCAAGAAAGCTGTCAGCTGTCTTGCCTGCCTCTTCCTCTGTCAGGCATTACACAGTGAAACCCACACAGTAACACTCATTAGATTTCGGGTGCACTATAACCATTCTTTTTGATAAAGTGATAAAACAATTTGTCCCTCATTCATTGTTACAGTTGAATGACATGAAAGTAGTAATGATGTTGTTGGTGAACAAGCAGCTGAGACAGTAGCAAGTTTTAAGCTATATGGCATTTAGTTAGTTGGGAAAAAAAAAGGCTTGCTCAGATAACCAAATACTCAGTTAAATGCCATGCAGACAGCTTGAACTGGGTGTTCTGGGGTCCCTTTTTTCTCACAATTCCTGAGCAACTGAAAAAGTAAAGGACTATTTTCCTTAGAGATTTCCCTCATGGAGGTTAGTTAAAAAATATTAACATTAGGGAAATGTTAGAGGGAACACTGACCTCTAACTGGAACCAAATGGTTATCCAAAAAAAGACTCACATGCTCCAGTCCTTGAAAGCCCATGTTTATTTTGCAGCTGTCAGCAGTAGGAGAGATATGTGTGATGTGACAGATGCTGAAGAGATGCTCACTGAGGTTTCCTGATCAGGCCTGTAGCTGGGCCAGACAGATGTGTAGTGAGACTCTTTTTTGCCAAGAATTATACAACTGGCACTGATTTGTCTTGAAGAGCTCCCAAACTGCTAGAACAGACTGTTCAACATGAATTCAACAATGGAAGTGGTAGGAAGTATCCCCCTTGTCTTACTTGTTGCTGGTTCCAGCTGTGGGTTGCTCAGCAATTTTCTTGTGTCCATCTTCACTCAAGAGAAACATCAAAACTGTGCTCAGCCAGTGCTTAAAAACTTCTGAAGAGCCAGTGGAAAATACCTAATGAATAAATTCTGCCTATATGAATTTTGGTATTTTGATGCTGCCATTTCCCTCACACTGCTGGTGCACAGCACAGTAAGGGTAGAGAAAGTTAAACCAATGATGACAAGAAGTAAGAAACAGACTACCAATTCCTCTTGCAGCTCCTGCTGCACAGATACTGCTCTGTTTAATGGCTGGTGGTACTTCCATGCCTGCAGCAGCCCAAGTTCCCTCGTGTACTGTGCTATTACTTTCTATCTATCTGAAATAATGAAATTATATAAGGAGAGAAGATTATTCTTAATTCTTAAAAGGCTGAAAATATCATCTTTAAACATCATTGAAAGTTTGGGACTTCCATGTATCTTACCTTGAGCTTTACCTCTTCAGTCCCCAATTCCAACTTATATCTTTATGGGAACTACTGTGATAAACCAACACACCACAGTGGCTCTGCAGCTCTGATCTAGGTTTACATGCCCAATAGGGGAATGGGAAAAGGGCTTTTACTCCTGTTATTAAGTTCTTGGAAGGGTTTGGGTCATTGCATTGTGTGCAAGGGGAAAGTTTGCAGTAAAACAAGAGATCCTCGATTCCTGGATTGACCACTTGATTAAGCAGCTAGAGACAGGATTCAGATCACAGATCAGGACACTTGAGCCCACAGGTGTTCCAGGTGTCCAAGGCCCTCTGTGGTCTTCAGTCATCAGGCTGATACACCAGCTGGGTTGACAGACCTTTCAGATGTCTAAATGTGATCAACAAAGGCTCTCCTTGACCAGATCACCACCAACAGTAGGATAGCAGACACTCTCATCTCTAGAGACCCCTGCTTTTAGGTGTTTGGCTCTCAGGGCTGAATTCCACCTTGTGATTTGCACATGGACCTTGCTGCCTTTCCCGGGCAGTCATCAAGAGGGGCTAGAGGCTGGAGCACACACATTGGCCACAGAGAGTGTCCTGAGGGGTGACCATCCCTGCTCTCACAGCCCAGATCAGCTGTCCATGTGCCTGCTGTCCCCCCAGCAGACTCCCAGTTACAAGCACCAGACAGGTCACGTCCCAGTGCAAGAGCAAGAATGAGAGCACCAAGATCTGGAACTCAGGGTGTGGACAAGAACTGCAAAACTGCACCAAGAAAACTGGAAAAAGGGAGTTGTTCTTTAAATTAATAAAACATGTCACTCACAATAAACAGAGAGCTTAATATAGATCTGAATGCATCAAATAGAAGAGAACTAGATGGGAAAATCAATTATCTGTTCTACAGAACTGAAACGGAGACCTGGCTGGAAGTCTTCCAATGGAAAAATTTTGCTTGCAAAACACTGACTGTAGTTAATTGTCTTGAGGATACTTTTGGCCTTCAATTAGTCAAATCAACTGAAGGAAAAAAATGGAGATATAATTTTTATAACATTGAACATTTTTCTATTTGGACATCATCAGTCTTTTTCTTTGTATTATGAGCTATAACCTATTCCCAAAAGCTTATTTCAATCAAAGACTTCATTTTTGTTAGTATAAGATATTTTAAGATGTTTTAACCATCTTGTATTTTTTCACTGTTAGGATTCATTTGCAATATTCATTCTGGAATTAAAAAAAACACTCAAAGAAGTAAAATGTCCTCTGCAATGAAAAATCTAACTTTTGGATTAGCTGTTTATGTTCCTCCTGAAATATCTTTACTTACTGGCTTTTGTTTATATTATAATATATTCCAGATTTTGAAATAAAAGCATGGTTGTTGACTAGGACATTTTTCTCACACCTTATGATATTTCTGCACAAGAATGCAAGCAAATTTTACACTCTTTGATATATACTATGTTCCTAGAAATAATTATATGATAAGTATGTGTCTAAGTAACTCAGATTTATTAAGTTCTGCCAGAAGGTTTGAAAAGCTCCATTAGATTACTTATTGATTTTTTTTTTCTTTTATTTGTTCACTCCTAAGACTCAGGCTGAAAATTTTCCCAGTCTGTATGGAATCCTTCATGGAGACAAGGAAAATATCTACATTTTTAAATGGTTTGTCTGGATTTTCTTGTTTTTATGGGACTAGGAATGAAAAAGTACACCCAGAAGACCTGAACAGGACTTCTCTAACAGAGATTGGATATCTGATGATAAAAAAATGAAGAAGATGACTGCTTGAGAGGTTCCAGGGGATGGAAGAAGGACAGGAGGCCAAGGAGAGATGGCATTTCCTCAAGAAAGTCACAGTAAGAGTGAGAGGATGAACATCTAAATTAGGATGGTGACTAGCCTGGCTAAAACAGTGACTTTGGGAGCCACAGGGAAACACAAGTTGTGGAAACTACATCATGTGAAGTAAGTATAAAGTATGAAAAAGAGAGTCAAGACTGAAGCAAGAGAGAGTCAAGAACAAATCAGGAGCAAGTGGGCAGGACAGTGGTGGCTTTGCAACTGGTGGTGTCCTACAATGTTCAGGACCCAGATTCATACTGAGAAGGAGCATTTCTACCTGACAAGCTGACACAGCTGACAGAACACCTGGGCTGGGGGACATGCAAGTCCTTCCAGAGAACAGAGCAAAGAAAATAACCACAGCACACATCAAGCAGTAGCTGCCAGGTGACATCTAGAGGAAGAGGAATCCCTTTGATAGAAACACAGGTAGAAAGAAAAAGGCCAGGGAACATTCTGCTTCACTGTTCAAAAGTGCTGCAACTGTTGGCAAAAGACCTAAATTTATCGTTTTGTTTTTTTTTTTATTCCCCAGTCTTTGCTCCAACCATGTAACCAGTTAGTTACATATTAGGGGAAAAGAGGCAAGGCTTTGTCTTTAGTAGTTAATTTTAATAGTCTCAATTTTTAAAAAATCATTAACAAAAAATGGTTAGGACTCAGCATGGAATCAGTCAGAAATGAAGTTATTTTTCCCCCTGGGGTAAACAGCAGGCTTTGTGGGGGAGGGCAAGCAGCTTCATCTTAGCCAGGCACTGAATGCCATGTTTTGCCATTATCATAAGCCGGGCATGGAAATGTGCTGTTGATTGAGGGAGTGAACATCTTTGAGAACAGGCTACACAAAAAACTGTGAATACTTTTAGGGTGAAACTTTTAGAGACCAGAAAATAGATAAGGGATTGTTGGAGCATCTTCCCCTCTATTTTTTCTGTGTTTCTGTGACTTCACATGCACATAAATTATTATTATTTCTTATTATGTTTTGCATTATGTTCTTGTCCTGCTTTGAAGCCCATGCTGTTTTTTCTTGTCTAATTGACACTGAGTTCAGTGTCTGCTGAATTATATCACAAGTGTTTCTTAGTTCCAAGTGGCATTGAGATCTGACAGCCTCTTTTGCCAGAGGAGTTTCTTTCCTCTTTGAAGTCATTACATTCAATAACACAGGAGACATGACAAGGCAGAGAGAAGGAATTGCGAACAAGAGAAGCCAGGCTCCACAGAATCCATAGCAAAGCTGACAACTGAACCCAAATCTCCTGGATCCCCAGAGTGTATCTCATGCGAATGACTATCCTATTAATCATGGGGGCAGGACAGGCTGTCATGAGCCACTGATGAGCCTCACATCAGCAGCTGCCATCTTCTCTCTTTCTCAAGTTGAGTTACAGGAGTTATTGGGCTGAGTCTTAATTGTTGAAAGCCCAGGAATTACTCCTGAGGCTCCAACATCCCAATGAATGCAAAGTTTTGATCTCAGCATCGCAAGCTAATGAGCCTTTCAAAGCTCCCCTCAGGTTGTCTGGAGCCACTCCCCAGCCACAGACTTAATTTTCTCTATACACTCTGAAAAAATGTGGTCTATTTAATATTCAACCCATAAGCTGGCTTGAGGCTACTTGAGGTTATTGTTTAGTTGGTTTTTGTTTTTGTTTAGGGTTTTTGGTTTTTTTTTCTTTTTTTCTGGTCTGTTAATTATACCTAAAATTGGCAAACTACCCTTTCTGATGTTAAGCTACATGTGATGTGTCCCTAAGCCAAATCGCATACTACCTTAGCCTGGAAAACGGGCAGCTAGCAGCCAAAGACAGCAAAAACTGGGCTCTGGAGTGTCCCCTGAACATGTGTAGGCAGCAGCAGAGACAAAATGAGGAGGTGCCAAAAGGGCAGATCCTGCAGCACTGGTTCAGTTGTTATGGCAATCCTTTGCTCAGGCAAAAACTCTTATTTGTTTTAGGGAAGTGAAGGCTTTGGAGTGTGGATTTGCGGTGCTCATAGGCAGAGGATCCCTGGGGAAAGGTCCCCTCTGCGCTGCTGTTTGTGATTGAGGTGGCAGTAGCAGGCTGTGCTGGTTGTCCCCGCACCGAGCGCTGCGGGCCCGTGTCCCGAGCAGGTGACAGTCCCTGGGGACAGCCGGCGGCAGGGCCATCGCCCCCAGCCCCGCGATGCCCACCCACAGCAGCGCCGGGCCCGGGGGAGCCCCGGCCAGGGAAGGTGCTGCCCTGGTGTGTGACACACCCTGCACAAGGAGGGCCAAGGCCTCTGCTCACAGCCTGCGCCCTCAGCAGCGCTGCCTTGGAGAGGTCCTGGCAGGGGACAGCGGCGCCAGGGAGACACAGCCGGCCCAGGAGAGCTGTCCCCAAGGAAGCTGGGTCTGCCCACCAGGGCTGTGTGCCTCTGCCCCTGCGAACTGAAATGCATCAAGGCTCCAAAGGCGCGGCAGAGCCTTGACCTGCCGTGGGTGAGTGAGTGAGGGGACGGAGGGTTCTCACCCAGCGCTGCTGCCCTGCGGTGCCACAGGAGGGACCGAGGGACGGCCACCGCCACTGCGGTCCCTGGTACCGTGTGCTCTGTCAGGGGAGCCGGAGGAGAGGAAAAGGGCGAGAACTCGGTGCCGGCCATGGGGTAAAGGTAAGAACAGCTCCAAGAATCGCTCTGAATCCACGCGTTTTCCTGGGAAAACACCATCTGTGGCTACCAAGGCCTTACCCGTGGGAGACAAACAGTGTCTCTCCTCCCAGGGGGGACAAATCCCCACCAAAATCCACACAGATGCTTGTGAAGCTTTTTCTTGCAGCCCACGCCAGGAGGGACAGCTCAGGCCTAAGCAGCCATGACTTTGCTGCCACAAGAAATCAGAATGGAAAAAAATCTAACCAGAATGGAATAAAAAATATTTTCATTTTGCAAAGCCTGAAGTGAATATTTTTTTACACTTTTTGCAATTTGTGGAATGTTTTTGAAGTATTTCATCTTTTTGGTAGTTTAGCTTTTAGTTTCTTATTTGCTGCCAAATATAATAGACTAAGTGGTGGCCACAGAGCAGCACTTTTCCCCACTCTTTAAAATATACCCTTGTTACCCTAAGCTTTCAGGACATTATAAAAATGTGGAAGTTCTGAAAAATTAAAGAGTGGCAGAAATAAAATAAAAGAAAAGTGATGAGTGGGGAGAAGAACGGGGGTTATTCAAGAAAAAAAGATCAATGGGTTCTCATCTGGCAAACGGGTGTTTTCTCAGAAATCTGGACAGTCACAGGGCCACCCTCACACAGTTTGTGCAGCCTCTGACTCCACTGCCAGATCTGCTCTACAGAGGCATGAAATTATTTTGTTGCACAACATTTGTGCTTTAATTACATGTAGATTTCATGCCATGTAGCAAAGAAATCTGAGGCAACTTAATTTAGCCAATTACTCTAAGACCAGGGCTAGTGAAGTCTCTTATATAAACATTTCAGAGCCTATGAAATCCATTTCCTTCTTTGCACAAATAAACCTCTCTCTTCTGTAAAATTTTGCACACAGAAAGAAAATTGGCTAGAGCAAGTCCCCTGGTAGAAAGGCTGCTTTCTGCAGCTACTCAGAAGAGATATTTTACGAGCAAATCTATAAAGTTGTGTGAAACAACACTGCAGCCCTAACAACAAAATGGGGTGAGCTGGCTGGGTCTTGGGCTGTGGCAAATCGATGTGGAGGGGAATGGCTGGGTCAGCAGCAGCCAGCGTGGTGGCAGTGCCATTCTGGGTGGTCCCTAGCTGGTTTGGGGACCATGGCTGTGCAGGCACTGCTGGAGGGCTCACAGGGGACTGGGCAGCCTGGCAGTGCAAAGCTGCTTTCTCAGTTTGGCAGCTGTGAATGGGCTCAGGCTTGGGTCCAGCTCCATGCTTTGGTAGTAAAATTGCAAATATAACAGAAATACAGAATTTAACAACAAAAAAAGTTACGTTTTCCTTCCTACATTAACAAATTACTCAACAGAAGGTTTTATTTGTAGAAAAATACAGAAATTTGATCACTGCTTTATATTAAAAGCTTGTATTTCCATTGTCACCCTTGCATGATGCAGGATTGAAGCCACTGTGATCTGGAAAACAGCAAGGGAGGGGAAGAGGAAACACATGACAAAGGTGTCCACATAATTAAGCATTTATCTCTTACTGAATATATCTGGAGCAGCCAGCGTTGCTGGAAAATAAAATAATATAAGAGAATTTAGAGGGCAACATCTGTTTTAGTGTCAGAATTCATTAGTGAAGAAAAGGGGAACACAGGTACACCAGAGGGATTTGGAAAATCTGAGATTACAAGCAAATGTGTCATTCAACATACACTATTTTCTGTTTCTTGCAACTTCGCTTGACAGATGAAAAGAATTTGAGTCCAGCTAAAGAGTCTATGTGAGGCTTAGAAGTATTATGGTACTCATTATCCTTCATGGAATCTTCCTTAATGATCTGTTCCATGGCCATATAAAGGATCACAAATGCAATAAAAGTGGGAAATATTGAGTTAAAGCAATGTCTGGCACGCTGATGTCATCTACACAATAAACAAATGTCAGTGTGGAGCTATAAATAATCTCTTTATCATAATCTTGAGTTGATCCAATACCAGATGTATACACACTTCATAAAAATTCTTTAGCTTTGAAGAAAGAGGACAATAACCTGTAACATTAGGCTATATGAGTATCTGTGTGTGTGTGTGTTTCCTGTGGGTAGTGTATGCTACAGCAAGAGGGCACAGGGCTGTTGTGTTTCCTGCAATCTATGCCTCCTGTGCCAAGCGTGGCACACTCCTGTGAGTACACAGACTGCAAGGATCACTCTAGGCTGGCAAAGACCTCCCCAGGGACAGGCAGGTCCTTGGAAGCATAGAAAAAAACTTTATAAAGAGCATCTCATTTATGAGAGAGATCTGAGCACATCTGAGCTTTTCCTCTCCTCAAAGAAAAGTGAAGTACATTGTGATGAAACATCATGTGAACACACATCCGTGCTGAAATACCAGTCTTGAGCATCTAAATCCATCCTTTTGTTTCAGAACTCATTTTAATGCTGCTTATATGAGATATTTCTGTCCAACAGGAGCTTTTACAATGTAATGATTGCATTTAAAAAATAAACAAAATCCATTTCATCGGTCAAGCAGCTTCTTGGGGCTGACTCAAGCCAATGAGAATCTTTCCATTGACGTCATTAAGCTTTTATTTAGGCTCTTAATCTGCAGTCAATCAACCCTTAATATTATTCCATGCAGAGCCCCATGCCTTCGTTTGGTGATAGAAAAAGACGAGACCAAACACTTGTCCCAGCTACCAGTGCTGGCAGATGAGCTTGGGTCATGATTACATTTCCAGTGAGCCCCCGTCAGGAGTTATCCTGAAATGCAGTGTTTTGCCTCTTCTCCTCTGTGTACATTCCTCCAGCTTTGTGTTTTGGCTTTCACGCTACACTGGACTTCTCCTGCTGACCCGAGCTGGAGAGCCCAGTCCTGTGGCATCCCCAGAGCTGCTGGGGACAGCCAGCCTGGGCCATGGGCTGTCTCCAGGGGCAGGCAGTGTGTCCCAAAAGCAGGCTATGGGATGTTAAATCCTCCTACAGTAGCACAAAGTATTTACTAACAGTGATGAGATGCTGCATGAGAATGTCAGGGAGAAAAAAAGGCATAAACCCCCTAATCTTCACTGGCCTCTCCCAGCAATGCATTCAGTACACCTCATTTAACCTTTCCCTCTCCAATGGCCATGGCTGCATTTTCTCTGCACAAGCTGCCAGAATAAGGAACATCTGTTTAGGGGCTTTGATAACAGGGACTTTATCTCTTGTTATGCTCTGGTGGTCTTTCTGGTATGCTTTCATCATACCGTTTTTTAGAGGGAAGAGAATGAGAGTCTGTGTCTACTCCTGCAGGGATAGTTGCACAGGACCATATACAGCTCAATGAATCACACACACCAGGACTGTGATGTGTCTGTAATGAGTGAAACAATTTTCCTCACATAGCAGCAGAAAAGAACAGGCAAAAAGGAGGAACTGAAATGCAAGGCATTATCAGAGGTGTCTGAAACATGGTCTGGTACACTGGACATCGAGAGGTTACCTGGAAGAGGAGTGACAGAAGGGAAGGCTGCGCAGTTCTGTTCAGAAATAAGTTCAAACATGTGCACAACAGTGACTGCAGAGGTGCCAGAGACAGTGAGCTCCCAGGTGGGAATTGTGCCTTGCTGCTTCCTATTGCAAATCCATCACTCACATTTGGAAATCCTTCAACTGAGCCTTGGCTTTCTTTGCTTCAGTGCTCAGTTGCCCCTGAAAAAAATAAAAATTAACCAGCAACTCCATGAGGTCAGACAACACAGAGAATGGATTTAACTTTTCAAGGACAGGGAATTCAGGATAGCTCTCAGGGCTAATGACGGCAGAGCTCCAAATACCCACCTATACCTGAAGGTGTCAGAATCTTGGCCCAGTCTTAAACTGGAGGCCAACTGGACAGATTTAAAGGAATACAGAGCATCCAAACAGAAACTGCAGGACCAGAGAGTGTCCACATGTCTAAAGTAGACCAGGAACAGAGGAAGAATCACTTCCATCTCTCTCCAACTTTGGTCTCGTATTTTTTCCATGATGACTCCATCATTCATGCCATGAATGGAAGAGTGAAGTGTGCAGACAGACAGGAAAGGAATCTCATGGACAGAGGTATGCAGGGCTCAGGGCTGGCCTGCTCTGCAGTAGATAGCAGCTTTTCCCCAGACCAGGGGACAGACACTGTCCAGAACTGTTTTTGTGGATTTGAGAGGTGGGGGACCCCCAAGGGCAGAACTCAGGGTCAGGGAGAAAGGATAGGAGCAGTTAAGTTCAGAAGCATGCTTGAACTGTGGCACATCTGGGTGAGGGTAAATATAGTCAGGAATCTCTCACAGGTTTGTGTGGTAAAGAACTTTACTGTACCTGTAGCTTCATTGCAAAGCAAAAGATTGAATACTTGCCACTTAAGACTTAATTTGAGGTGAAACCATAAATTAAATTTTCTCATCACTCACCATTCATCTTTTCTGGGAAGATATAAGTGTATACAAGTCAGAGCTGGAAAATGAGGAGAAGTTGATGGAGCAGCCAGAGGGCTTTGTTGTAGCCACATTCATTTCATGCTTGTGAATAATGCCAACAACAGCAAATAGATTTACATTCGGAGCACATTCAGGAAAATCTTTGAGTGTGTAAAATATGTACAGGTTCCCTGATACTACAGATTGTGCAGAGATATGCTTTATCAACAACACACAGCTTTGTTTCTGAATTAATGCTGAATATTCCAGGTGTTCTGTAAGACTGAAAGCTTTTGCACTATAAATCACAGGAGAGCAATAATTTTAGCCTTTTACAATGAGAATGCTTGTTCTGGGAAATCTTTCCCTCTCGAAGGCCCCCTCTTGACTTTGAGTAGTTTGGGCTTGCAAGTCTCCCTAGCCTATTTCTAGGCTAGAATTTACAGATAATAATGTATTACACAGGTCTCTGTCTTCAATATTTGTCCCAAGTGTGAATATAATATGACACTAAGACAGTGATGATCAGCTGAGGGGGGTGAGACCTTTTCTTGTGTGACTTAGGGCCACAGGAAATTGAAAAGTTTAAGCTGAGAAGGGACAAAATAGGGTATGTGTAATATTGTTTCTTACATTGCTCCCCTCTGGCCTCAGGGAACCTGTTGATAGCCTGACTGTGTCACAAGGTTCCTGCCATTTCAGGAGTCCTTGGAGTCTTACCATCTGGACATGCAAGAAATGCAAATGTCTGTTCACAATACACAATTTTCTTCCTTTCAACACAGCAGGAGAAGAAATTCACTTGGAAAATGTGAAATTAATATAATTAATGACTCTCAAAAATTGAGAGGAAAAAGTAGCCCAAGTAAGTAATTCTACAAAAATCTCATTATGTTTAAACCAAAATGTTTGTGTCTGATTGAACAGGCTGTATTCAGAGATGTATCATCCCTACAGCCAGATAGACCAGCCTCTTTTCAGCATTGTAAAACTATTAAAAATGGATGGATACCCCAATTTTCAAATTTCAACTTCAACAGTTGAAAGAATCTGATAAGTAAACAGCTGCAAAATGGTCCTGGTTGTGTTGGAGCTCAAAATCTCCCTGCCATGCAAACCAGAGCCCCATCATAGCAGAAGGAGAGGGATCACAGCCTGCCTCAGAAAGGCAGGAGGGCTGGATGGGCTCCGAGCAGCCCGGCATGGGAGGAAGGCTGTGCTGCTTGGGCTGAACCTGCCACCCTCAGCTGCGTTAGCAACAGCAATTGGCTCCACCATGTGAAAGATTCTGAGAAGAATCATTGCTGGAGCTCTGCAGAAAACTGCCTTGTTTCTGATTTATTAACTAGAAAAAGAAGAATTAAAAAGTAATCATCTATCTGGGTCAAATGAAGGAGGAGGATTATGACGCAGTGTCCAGGAGGTACCTGCACAAGCATTTCTGCAGAGGGGATTAGCACAGCTGGGCTCATGAGCTGAGTTTCCAGCTGTTTTGCTTCCCCCATCTCTGGCCTCTCCAGGCTGGGACACCTGCAGCAAGCTCCTGGAGCACTGTGGCCAAGTACCCTGGCTCCTGGGGGGGCTTCTGCCTTTGGGCAGAGGAGCTCACCAGCCTGAGGCAAGCTGCAACTCACTTGGACCAAAAAATTGATGGCAGGGAGAGAGACAAACTTTTTAACTTGTCCTGTCCAGCCTTTTATTCCCAGCCACCAGAAGGTGAATTTAAGGAGGATTGGGGTTGCACTGTTATTCTTCTACATAAATGCTACCTACGTCTGGGCACCCTTGGCTGGCAGTTCTTTTGGATTTCTATTATATTTGCATATTTTAAGCTCAAGAAAAACAGCTGAGATCACAAGCTAGGTACTTTCAGCAAATCTCAGGGAAGAAAACAAACCAAAACCAAACCAAAACCAACACAGAGCTGTCTAATAAAGATGGCTGTCTCAGCATGCTGCCCCACTGGCCCTGGGCAAGGAGGGGCACACTGAGATGGACACTGGCACCAGTGCAGCAGGGAAGGCTGAGCCAACCTGCAAAGCCAGGGGTCACTTGCTGGGGTGCTGCAGGCTGTGATGAGCTCTCAGCCTGGCCTCTGCAGGCCCCGCACTTTGCTAAGGCATGCTGTAAACTCAGCCAGCGTGTCAGCACAGCCTGAAGGCAACCAGCAGGGAAACAAACCCAGGTCTGGCTTTTTCACTCTTTCTAAATATATGGGCAGTGACAGGTGTAAAATTACACCAAGCAAGCAATAACTCAGACCTGTTCGAGTGCCAATTATGTGTCTTTTTACAACATTGGGCCTCTGCCTGAACACATCGTTTAGGAGAAAAATATGTTGTAAAAGTGTATTCACTCTAAAGAATGCTATAAAAATGATTCTTAATATTGGTCTCACTTGTTTAATAGTCAATCTTTTCCTCTACTCCTCCCTTATCCTGGGATAAAGGAGTTTTGGATGCCCTGTGTCATGCACAATCTTGTAGGGTTAGCGAATAGGCCATCAAAAATAAATATGCATAAATCTTAGCCATGTATGGTCTCCAGACGGGGAAAACGGCTCACAAAACCCAGAAAGATGACCACCCATTAAAAAAATGCTGGACACTATTATTTTGATGGCAGGCACTCAAGCTGCACAGCGCACGGCACAGTTTACAGAAGAGAGTGCAGATTGAACACACTGGCTTGGCAGGCAGAGCTGTGCCCAGGGCACAGGGTCACGCTGGGTTAGGGACTGGTGCTGCTGATTGCCACCAGAAACAAGAGCTTAGCCCATGTTATTTGATTAACAACAACTAAAAATCAGGTTTAGGTGATGGGATCCTGTCTCTAAAACATACGAGTGTGGATTCTGTCCCTTGCTAGCAGGAAGGCTTTGTGTATGAACTTGCTCACTTTGTGGGTGGAACCATTGCCTGCTCTGAGGCACGGGGGGCTTCTGTGGCAATTAACAAAACTCATCCATGGAAGAAGGCTTGAAGAAGATGAGCAAGGATGATGTGCTCATGAAGATCAGAAAACCACATGGGAAGTGACCACAGATGAAGTACAGGAAGCTGAACATAACACAAGGAGGGCCAGAGGGTGGCCAGCGTTTTAGATAAACAGCTGTATCTGTTGAGTGGGCCAGGTTGGTTGTGAAAATGGCCTTTCCTCATTTGATTAACAGGTAGTATTATCTTCCTGAGCCAGCTACACCAGCATGGGGGAAACCAATCCATGGTTCAGCCCCACACAGATTCTAAAAGCCAACAAAATGGACCCTGAAGAGAGCATTGGGTCTGAGCTGCTCTCAGCCAGTAATGGAAATCATGTATTACAATTCATCTGTATATCCAACTTGCTTTATTGTGTTCTCCTTGTGATTTCAGGATGTTGCGGTCAGAATTATATCAGAATTCCATGCAATGTCAAATACCTACTAATAAGTAAATTTGATACTAAATATCAAACTCTTCTTGAGTGAAACATCTGAAAGAACTTGGTCAGAGGATGTTTGAGTCATGACAATTCCACACGTTACCCCCCCCCCCCCCCCCCGCAGGAGACAGGCTTAGGAACCAATTTCCCAAGCCCTTTGGAACACGTTGCTCTATCAGTAAAGCTGACTGCATATTCCTGTAGACCATATCACACTTGGTGTCGCTGCAGTTTCCAATATTCTCCTGTAATTTACTGGCCTGCAGATGATTAAGGGAACTAATGTGAAACCACAACTTTGCAAACTTCCCAAAGCACTACATAAACCTCTAGAAACCCTCTCACCTTCATGCCACCAAGTTCCTATCTAGGCTCTTCTCCCTCATTTCCTTATCCCTTTGGTTGCTTACAGTCACTGGTGGGACTCAAGTGAGCAGAAAAATCACATTCTTATTACTGTTCATATTCTGTACAGCTGAAGGAGGAAGGCTGAGCCCATATTCTTGAATACAAGCAGAATGATTCAAAGCCCACTCATGCTTTTAGTGTTTATAATTATAAACATTTACATGTTTGTAATTATATTACATGCAATAACAACACTTACAATGTGGTATTATAATGGTAAAAACATTTGAATATTTTTAATTATTACATATAGTGGTATATTTTTATATTTAAATGTGTAAAGTTATATTGTTTAACCAGACAGTGTAAACACTGAAGCCTTAAACAACTTGAAATGTATCAGATGAATGTGGTAGTGTTTTGTCTTGTGGCACAGACATATTTATAAGGAATCATTTGACACATGCAGTTATTCTGCTGAGAGACAGTTTTCTTTTGCTGACACTGTATTCCTCAGTCTGCAGAAGTTGTTTCTTTCCTTAGAAGTCCTGCTTTAAAAACACTTCAAGCCATTTAAAAATCCACACTGCAAGCACAGTCTCTACTACAGGGATGTAGGGCATTGTGGAAGTCAGGGTGAGGAGAATGCAGCCAAGTCTGGGGTTGTTGTGTGGCTGTGCACAGCTACAACGAGAGGCACCCCTTTCAGTAAGGGAGCTACAGAGCTGTGAATCCATGACAGAGCCTGAGGAACCTGCTCTACTTTGACTTTCTCAATACCTTCCTGGCCTGGGCCTGCCTTTACCCTTTCTTAATTTACTCCCAAAGTCCCAATCCACAGCAACCTCCTGTCAGCTGGGGATAAGAAGATGCTTCCAAATTCTTGAACATTTCTGAGCATAATCAACGTTTCTGAGCATAATCACAACCCTTCCTTCCCTTCCACTGCCATTGCCAAAGACTGAACTAGAAGTCTATCTTTTTAGGCTAATTTATATTTCAAATTTGGATCAATGAAAACAACAAAGCTAAAACACACTCAGTGGAACAATCAGACACTGAAAAATGTTACCTTTCTCCATATGAGGAATGTGGCTGTGAGGCTTATTTCTCTCCCATGCATTGCAGAGGGAAGTAGGGGAGGGTTGGGGACTTCTGTGTTTGGGAAATACATGGGTTCTCAGGACTCCATCAGATATAGCAAACTGGTGAACAGTGGTATTGAGTATCTTTTAGAAACCTAAAAAAAATACTGGCAGTGTAATGGTCCAGTGGTTCTGAGGCAGTCAGCAATTAACAGTCCCCTGGGGGAAAGCCTGTGGTAATTGGTTTATAGAACTGATCAAACTGAGAGCAACATCAAAAACCAGATCACGAGAAGGAAGGAAAGTGCACTGTGAAAGGAGATTTTCATTACTGTAAGAGGACAACAAAAAGGCTGCAATAGCTTCTTGTCTTACCTGTCTGACTTGGGAAGGCCAAATCCTGCAAATATGACACCACAGATATGTTCTGTGGGATGTCCTGGCATTGGCTTGGATCTATTTGCAGAATACTCAATTAAATAATTATGTGTTTCAGGTCTGTAGAGAATACTGATATTAGAGGCAGTGCAAACTAAAATGCCTTTTATTCAAAAAGCTTTGGCTTGTTAGTGAGATTGGACCAGCAGATGGTAAATACCAGCTTGTAATACAGTATAATGCAGTTTGCTGCAGAAAAATGTAACATAATTTAATGTGAGAGTAAGGAACCAATCAGTCAGAGCAGTGAGCAGGGAAGGGATTGAGAGTATTACAGGAAAATCATTGAAACCATGAGGCCAGCACACAGCTGCGGTAATAAAGTCTGTCATAAAATGGAAGGGACTATAAGAGGGGACTTAGTGTAGATGGTATTAGTCAGAGCCCCATCTGCTCTAAGCCCCACACTATGTAAGGGAGATGTAAATGGCTCAGAGGGGCACAGGGCAGCTCAGGGTGAGGGCACCTATTTTATTACCAGGTTTATGGGGAGGAGGTGACCTACATGAGGGCACCAGAACTGCACAGGATGCTCTCCTACAACAGACAGGGAAGCAGGAATGGAGCTGAACCCAGGTTTGTAGCTGCCAGGCCTTCAAGTCTTTACATAGAGAAAATATCTTGTATTATTAGCATGCTTTCTGTTTAATTGCAAGTAAGACCCAAAAAGATGTTTCATTATTTATGTGATTAGCCTGAAAATGTGGAACATCCCTGGTGCCCATATGTCAAGCAAGCATTTTATGAAGGCCCACTGGTTAGAGAGCTTACCTTTCTTTAAACTCACCTGCCCCCTACCAAGCCTTTCCAGAGAAAACAGCCAGCTTCCTCCAATTCCACAAAACCTGGGTTAGATTTCTCAAGTGAAATATTGGAGAATCACTGAAGTATTTAATACCATTATTCTGATTTATTTGGCAAAGTTCTGTCTCGGACAATCATGATTTTCTGATTTGTTAAGCAAAAAGATTCATTTTAGATGTGAAAGTCAAGCTGAGATTCCCCTCCTTGTGTCTCATGCCCAGCCCCAAACAGCCTGAGACCAGGCTATGCCACATAACCCCTGTGTGGTGCATGTCATTGTACCCCATCCCTCCACACCAGGCACCCTCTTTGTCTTCCATGGGATTGCAGAGTGATGAATGAGTGCAGAATCTGACTGAGCAGGAATTAATGAAGTTTAATACTGTCTTTGGCCAGACACAGAGACCACCACTTGATAGCTGAAGAAATGATTGCATTCCACAAGAAACCATATAATTAAACCTACAGGAACCTCCACATCAAACACAAGTATGTGTCACTACTCCAGATGAAAGTACACATGAGGCATAGAAGGGGGGAAGAGTTTTTACTGCCTCTCTTTCACAAAGGCTTATGTGTTTGGGAAAGAGGCCGTGCAGCCAAGGAGAGCTAGCAGATAAGACGTAAAAGAAGCCCTCAAAAAACACCATCCCAATAGTGCAGTATAAAAAGCTTTGCAAGAAAGAAAGGATGCTTGACTGGGTTAAAAGTGTAAAACAAGAGATTATCCCCTTTTGTCTGATTTTTCGTGTGATTTGTGACCAGTGCATACTCTTAGTGCATTAACAGATGTGTACCAAAAGGACTTTCTCCATTGTCACTTTTCCATTTAAAAGAAGTAGTCCACTGTTCCTCATTTGGTTAAAAGCTTTGGGTTTAAAGGGAAGTGCAATGTTGCTGTTGCTTGAGATTCAGGAGTGCAATGCAGCCTCTCTACCACCAACAAAAAAAGGAGCATGTGAAAAAAATTCTTGCCATTGAAGTCACTAGACCGGTATTCTGATTTCACACATGGAATATATCTGCTAAGGAAGCAGATGCCAATTTTATACAGGCAGTCTTTAGAGCAAAACCACACTTTAAATAATGAGGGAGTGGGGAAGTGCATCAAAGGCTGGAATGAAACTTCATGTTACCATGAATAAAGGCTAGCAGGGCTCTGGATGCATTCAGAACTGAATATTTGTGATAGTCTCTCAAATAAGTTAAGTGAGTGTGATGGAATTTTGAGCACATTAATTCATTTCCCACAAATACAGAAACACAAAGCACCCATAACACTCTCCCTCTCCTGGACCTAGGCCCAGTTAGCCAAGCTCACATCCTGGTTGTGTGCAAAACCTCAGAGCCACTCCTGGCCCAACTCCCCACCTTTGCCTGCATGACCAGCATCCCTGGTGACACAGGGCTTTCTGCAGCTCCTGTGGAGTGAAGGCCATCACAACAAGCCAACCCCACAAGGGCCAGAAAGGGCCAAGCCCATCCCCAGAGGCAGGAGGAGGGCTGGATGTCTGTGCTGCAGTAAAGGTGGGGCAGGACTGGAAACAGTGCCACAGCTACAAAAACTTCTTCATGGCCTTCTGACCATGGAATCTGCAGTCTGCCTTTTGAACATCCAGAAGTGCAGAGGGCTTTGGGCGTGGGGGAAGGATCTAGTTATGACATCTGCATGCTGGAAGGATGACTCCCTTCCCACCTCATGCTGTCTGGGTATATAGTGGGTTCGTTCCCTCTCCTCATTAACCAGAAGAAACCCATGGGTGTCACCACTGAAGCTCATTACAGCTGTCAGAGGCAGCAGAGGTGGTCTGTCTAGGAGCAGTTAGATCAGTTTAGCTCCATTCTACCCCCAGCACATCATGATGTCCTCATCAGATGTCTAACAACAAAGTGGCTTAAAAGAGATCTCTACAGAACTAGCAGCCTTTAAGGGACTTCTATTTTTATTAATGTGCTTTGGGATAATTACTCCAAACAATTTCAAATTAGGTTAAGAAAAACATCTCCACTCTTTATTTTAACCTCAGTTGCTAATTTGTAGCAGTTTTTGGATCCATTGATCCTTGTGTGCTGTAACAGTCTTTGATCTGGCTCTAGGTCCTTTCTTAAGGAGGCTCCAAGGAACAGCCCAGCTCCTTCCAGGACCAAACGAAAAGCTATGTTCTGAAACACTCACCATTACTATCAGACTCATTTTGAAACACCTGCATAATCCAAGTACAGATCAAAGCCTAGATGCCTGAAAATGTTTCCCTGACGATGAATGTAGGATTACAGTGGCTCCATGCATCACACGACAGGTGGTATGATACTGAAGGATCATATTTCTGGAATCACTTAGGTTATATGCCAGGAGGAATTTCACACTTGAGACAGATCAATCAAAAGCAGTCTTGAGCTCTACTTTGAGCAATGTAGAAAGACCTCTTGGTCCTCACCTGGCTGCTGCTGCTACAGGTCAATGCTGGAAGTGTCTCTGAAGCCAGGACCACAGTGTTGGGCTCTCAGGCTGTGCTGCTGGCAGGGCAGGGACATGGACACGGCTCTGGATCAAAACATCCTGAGCTCATGTGGGCAAAGCACTTGGGTCAAGGAGCTCTCAGGCACAGCATGACCTTGTAGTCAGACCTTATCTTTTATCATCCCAAGATATGGACGTCATCCTGGGGTTCTGTGCTCACTGATCTGCAAGTTACAGAGTTAAGGTAATTAAAATTTTTTCTTGTCAGTAAATTTTAGACCCCTTTAGACTGCTGCTTTCAGTGATGACAAAGATAGTAGTTACTGTTTATGAAGCCAAGGTGGGTAACAAGCTACATTGTAAGGAAGGTTCCCCTTTGGGGACAAATTTTCAGGGAATGTTCAAAAAAGAGTGGTTTCCTTAATGCTGGACAGAAATTCTGGTGTCATCTCAGTGCCTATAACTACAGATCCATATATTCTTATGCTAATACACATGCATAAAAATAATTTTTTTATATAGGTATGGTGCTTAGTTATATATTTGCAGTCATTTATAAAAGGCTTTTCCCATTGGACTACTTCAGTGCAAAAGATAATGCTCTTTGCATTGCATTTGCTTTAACTTTCACAACAGAAGGATGAAAAAGTCATTTTCTTTAAAATTTGAATATGTTTTGGAAGCTTGTTTAAGCTGCCTTTTGTGACCCACTGAGCTGCTGGAAATGGGGTTCAGACACAAGAAGTTAAGGGGCATTGTCCTCATCAATGACAATCCCAGCACAATACCCTAGAGAACAATGTAAAAGCGTTGTACTGCATGAGCATAAACCCAGCATAAGTAGATTTAATGGGATCTTCCACTGGCCTGAATACACACTCTTGCATCATGTGCTGTAAGCAAAAAGCAATCTATTTTCTTTACCTAAATCTTATCAAGGAGTTTGCAGTGAAACTGTGGCAGCTTCAAGTAGAAATCGTGGATGAAGAAATTCTATTCTCAGAAAACACTCAAAGGAAAGTCTGTGTCCTTCCTTACTTTGCTGGGATGGCTCTGCCCTGCAGCTCACCTACACTCATCTGTCGTCACGAAGCAGCATTGATGTGTACCTGCGTTTCTTTGGGAAGCAATTGTGAATGTTACCCACTCTTGCTATGAGAATAAATGCAGGTTTAGGAACCCAGACTTAAAAACTGGCGCTGGGACTGCATGTTATTTCACTTAGAAACAAGAACTTGATGTCGTTAAAAAGAAATGAAAAAGAGTGATGTTCACAAAGTAACACCTTTCAGTAGCTGAGAAAAATGTGTTGGCTCCCAGCCAGCATCACTCACTTTGAGGCAATTTTAAGATAAAGAGTCATTCATTAAAAGGTATTGCTCAAGAGCAAAGCAGTGTAGGTGAAGAGTCAGAATCGGCTTTGTGCTGGGGCAGTGTCTGGGAACATCCTGCCTCCCCTCCTCAGTCCCTTGGTCAGAGGGGATAGTACAACATCACAGTGTCCTGAGGGGCAATGCCCTTCAAGTCAGGTCTAGAAACCTGCAGCCCAAACAGCTCTGCTCTCCTCAGCATGATGTAAACCAAAGCGAATTCCAGAGGGAACTGCAAAGGACCGACTGTGACTGAATGTTACACTGCCTGTGATTTTCTGCTTTGTAATTTTGGATAGAATTTATTCATACTGGGCTAATATCCAACAGACTGATTTATTTGTAAAATTTCATACAAATGATTAAATATTAGATAAACACAATTATCTCTCGACTAGTTTATAAGCAGATATCTCAGTTACTGCACTGCATTCCAGGCCCCAGGGACAGCCTTAACTAGCTGATATGGACAACCCTATTAGGAAAAGATTTTGCCGTAGTTCTGACTGGGATTTCACTTCAGCTGAAGAACTTTTTGACAACTTATTCTTGAGAAACAAATGCAAAAATATTTGTACTTGGAACAGAAAAAGAGCAAGGCAGGAGAGGTAGGCAAAGAGAGAGGAAGGTAAAAAGGGAGGAAGATAGAAAGTGGGGGAGGGAGGAAACAGGATTATTAGATATTCACTCTTTATTTCCATAAGTAACTCATGCGCAACAAATTTAACCATAAAAATGTCATTGGAACAGATTTTGGGACACACACCACTACCTAACTCGGGTTCCAGTGGGGCCTCCCTCTTCTGATCCCATCACAATTAGCAAACAGTGATACTTTATTGTTCAGCAGAAACAGAGAGTTGTCCTCGTAGAGGGCACAGGCTTTGCCACTTCAGGGGACTTCAGAGGCAAAGACACACATCTCTCTCTGTGGATTTGTTCAACGAGGTATGAACTATTTCTGTTGGTTTAAAGTTTTTCTCCTGTTTTTGCACCCAAAGGCCACAGCCAGGCCTGAAGTTCCTTTTTTATTATTATTTTGAGAAGAGTTACAGAAACAAAGATAAGAACAGGCCTAATTTTGTGCCAAAATGATTTGCAGCAACAAACTAAAGCATGGTTACAGCCATATTTATTGGCATTCCAGAACCATGACTCACATGGAATTAGCTCTTGAAGCAGAACAATGTGAGCTGAAGAGGTTTACACTTGAGGCATAAACAAAGGAGATGGATTGAGGATCCAACCTGCAAGAGATCAAATTTAGGAGAGGATTGGTGCAGTACAGTTTTGTTAGTTTAGTGGGCTTTCTCTTTTTCTTCTGCAACATTGAGGATAAGGGTTTTGGTGGGTGATGCTAAGCTTTCATGGTTAATCTTTCAGAGTGAAATGGGTAACAAAAAATTACCTTTGTGCATGCTACCTGAGTGTACTGTTTTCAACTTGCCACTAAGAAAAAATGTGAACATTCAGTGACTAAAATGAGGAAAAGGATTGGACCATGAATTACAGTTTATCCTCAAGGAAATGATCATTTTTAGATTTTTATTCGGAGCTCACCACTACATTCACAAAATCTTCTAAAGACCAGGCTTTAGAATTCTGCACATGGGAAATGCTCACCTTTCTGGGGCAATTGATTAAGATTCTGGCACACCTCTTTTACTGCTAGACTTCATTTAGAGTCTGGGGAGCAGACACTGCCTTCTGAAAGTTCCACAATATCTTTCCATTTTTCCATGAGTCTGCACTCCCAGGGTTGTATCCTCCATCTCCATGCATCACGTACCAGCTGGAGGCTACTTGGCAAGTTTATATAAATGTAGACACTGTTTTACATGCAGCCTGCCTAATTCCTTCAGGATTCAGCTCATTTCAGTTAAACAGTGATGGCTGCTCATGGGGCAGAGCTCCAGTGAGCTGCTGGTGCAAGTGCAGAACAAACCAGAGTCTTGTGAAAGGCACAGCTGAGTGGCAGTGGCACCCAGAACACGCTGGAGATAGAGCAGATGTCAGTAGCAGGAGGCACAGTAGGGCCAGAAATCTGGATCAGGCCTTGGAACAGATGGCTCCAGAGGCCACAGCCTGAGCGTCTGTCTGGATAGGGTTGGTGAAAAAACAGCTCAGAGAAAGGCCAGAGCTGGGACTGCAGCAGGGTGAGCAATGGCCTCTCTGTTTTGTTGTTACAGGATGAAGTGCTGCATTAATACAGTTGCTGTGGAGGGCAGTGCATGAAACAGGATCGTTTTGCTTCATTTAATGGTGGAAGGGATTTCACTTCTTGGAGGTCCCTTCTTCTCCTCCCCCCACATCATCTCTGTGCATGATCCAGACTGGATTTCAAATAGGAGGAAGAAAGGAAACTCACAATTATTGACTTGCTCTGCCAAGGTTTGAATAGATTCCTCCTAAAACAAATGAAAGCCTGTTTAAGTGGCCTGGAAAACATGAATGTGAACGACATTATGTACTGCCCTTTTTGTAACTCTATCACACTGGGAGATCGTTACAGCAAAAGACAGAACAACATTATCCCAAGCTGCCTGAATTATGAATCCCAAAGGCTGTACTACACTAAAAAAATCCCTGGGTGATGGCAAGAGTTGGTGTCTTTCCCTCACCTAGGCAGGGAACATCAACTTCTTAGCTCAGCATCTCATTAACTTTTGTGTGTCTGCTTTCTTCCTCTGCCCAACTCCCAGCTGGTGTCTGAGGCTTCAAAATATTTAATACAGGAGAAACTCGAGACAGTTGGCCAGAATTTGGAGCAGGAACAAAACCCCTGCCACCTTGCTTGTAATTTGCCGCTCCTTTTGAGTCTCAGTCTGGCTGGTGAATTAGTAAATGTGGAAAAATCTCCTTCGCACAAAGAAATGATCTAGCAGTGGAAGGTCTCCCATGAGTGGACAGATGCAGCTTTTCAAGATGTGCACTTCCAACACAAATTAATTTAACTTCACTTTTAGAACCAGATATTGATCTGACTTTATTAAATATCCTGGTGCTTTCCCAAAATTTCTTAGTATCTTCATTTATTACAAAGGCACTGAACCTTAAATGCCTATGATACTGTACCTCTGGGCTAAGAGCAGCTTCTGGACAGGCTAAGGGGCAGGGGCAGAAAGGTGGCTACAATCCACCTTTGCTTATCCTTTTAGCTCAGTTTTCAGCCTATCTGGGCTATGTCTGTCTCTGCAGTAACTTGTGAGAACCAAATAATTTGACAACTATGTCTCCAAGTGTAGTCCATGAAATAACTTACATGAAGGTCATTCCAGTGACGTTCCAGTGCACTTACACAAGACAAATGAGGCATTGCCACAGCATCAAGGCATAGAAAATGCCTTGAAAAGCTGAGAACAAGCAGGCTTTAGAAGGCTTTGCTGGAGACAAACCATTCTCTCCAGAGCACACACATGGGCAAGGGTGACCAGTTATGCTGTTGCTATTGAGCAGTAGGCATTTTTTGGCTTCATGGTGTCCCCATACACGATCCTTTCAAGGCTACAGTAACACCAGAAGGTTGGACATTATTGTTGCTGAATTTTTGAGAAGGATTGAGAAGATGAGAATGGGCATTTTTTCCCTCTTCTTCAATTCTTCACAAATATATTGGTTGAAAGATGTAAATAGGAAGACCACACAATTTTGGCTAGTATCTGTTTTAGGATAGATGCAAACTATGAATGAGAGCAAAACCTCTAATAGTTACAGTGAAAATGTTTAAATTACAATGTTTCATTAGAGAGACACTCCAGTCAGCCACAAGCAGTGAAAGTAGCTGCCTGGAGAGAGCTACCCCATCCCATGAGCTGTCAGTGTCATCAGCTAAGGATGTATCTAGAGAAGAACCCTGCTTTGGATGCAGACTGTAACTGAAATGCACCTGAAACCCTGCTTTGGATGCAGACTGTAACTGAAATGCACCTGAAATGCTCCCACAAGTAAGTTTTTAGATGTTTACCATGCTTCTTATTTCCTTCTGGGATAAGGACCAAAAAAGCAGAAATATCACAAGAAAAAAGATCACTTTGCAGGGTTTCTGGCCACTGCCAGAAGTCAAAGAGCTGAAAATAGTTATGTGAGAGAGTGTTTTACTAGGTCTTCATCTGGTGAAATATGGGGTATATGTAAAGGCCAAATAAACATTAGCTTTCAGGTACTTGACAGAGCCCAGACTCTGAAAACTACGAAACTACGAAATCTACCCAAACCTGCTTCTGACTGCTTTTTTTTTTTTTTTTTTTTTTTGAGGGAGGAGCACATAGAGAATAGAGGCACGGCCCCCAAAATGGATGCAACTGAAACTACTTTCAAGAATCACACTTTCTTACTACTCCCTTGGAAGGACACTTAAAAAAATTCTCCAGTGCTTTGGTTCATCTGAATAGGTTAGAAACCAAGACAGCTCAAAACATTCCTTCCCACTCTGTTTCTAATAACTTGTACTTTGGAAAAACAAATAATTCAGTGGATGATTAAGCAATCTATGGAATCAGTGTATCATTGAACCTTTTTTGAAACACTACTGTGGGGAAACAAACTTTCTTGGACCAGGCCATTAGTCAGCTACCTAGCTTTAGAAAGAAACTTGTCTTGGGCAGCTAACCTTAGACTATCTACTTATAAAGTGACTTGCACATTTTTCTGAAATATCTCACATTAACCACTGTCAAAGAAGAAACTAAAGGGGATGAATCATTAACCAAATGTGGAAAACACAGTGTGATTAAGGTGCAAGAGCTTCCCATGTTAGCTTTGTTTTGTGACATTTTCAATATTGAGAAATCTTTCAAAAAGACATTTAGAAATCTCTCAAAAGTTAAACAATGCTGCTTCCGTTTACCCAATTGTCTTTTCCAAAAGAGGGACAGACAAGGTCTAAGCAGGCCCTGTTCAAGCTGAGTGCTGTCCCTGCTCATGGTGCCAGCAAGATCTCCTTTTCCCTCACACCTCTGGCTCTCAAGCTGTCATTTTCATCAGGCCAATACCATATACAAAAGCAGAACTAGGGAAAGGATCCGATCTTCTGAGAACACATCCAGAAACTAAGAT
Source organism: Sylvia atricapilla (assembly GCF_009819655.1). Taxonomy (NCBI): domain Eukaryota; kingdom Metazoa; phylum Chordata; class Aves; order Passeriformes; family Sylviidae; genus Sylvia; species Sylvia atricapilla. The sequence continues at coordinate 15,192,618 of NC_089140.1, read as the reverse complement.
CTCTGTCTTTCTATTGTCTGACTTGATTTGCCATGTCATTTTGTGAAAGCGTTTAGGGAATGGTTCTCCTCTGAGTCAGGCTGGTGAGTGTGAGGCTGGCATTTCCATTCAAACTTTACAGACCACTTTACAAGTTCTCTGTGAATGTGTTTTCATATTTTAAAAAGGAATTCGATGGGAATTGAGTAACCAAGCCTGCTTATCTACAGAACAAACATAGTAGGAGGTAAAACAGAGAAGTGAAACCTCTTGTCCACGCTCATAAACCGCGTTAGCGGCAGAGAGATGGGAGTAAGCCAGGTCTCCTGAATTCAAGGTTAGTCCATAGCCCTCTTTCCAGATTTCCAGAAAGTGAGTTAATGAACCTGCTCACTGTTTGTGCATTCTTATCTTCATAGCTCTCTGCCTTGATACATTCTGCTGTGTCAAAACAGCAAGGCAGTTCCAGTCTTAAAACTGGAAACCAAGGGATGCCAGTGACTCTGAGCTTTAAACAAATCTTGAAGTGCTTCCCTGTCATTACACTGCAAAGGAGCTGTCACTCGCTGCCCAGGCAGTTCTGCCACACACATGGACACAAGTGGTTGATGCCTGTGTACAAAGGTAACTGGCATCTAATATATCTCAGTCTACAAGGTGCAGGCTTGAGATAACTGCCCAGCAGAGCAATAGATGCACAACTCCTGACAAAATACATGCAGATGTATGGACAAAAGAACTTATTTTTCTAAAAGCTGATAGCAGGCTATCTAACTGTTTTGGAGGCAAGGCTCTTAATTCCAGTCATACCTGGATATGTAGTGACAATAGAGAGGAATCACTAGATCCCTATTTGGAATTAGAAGCTCTCTGCAGAAGCTAACTGGACACAAAATGGGCTTGTCAAGGTACTTGGCCTGGAGGGTGAAGCTCTGGACAGAACAAAACTCTGACTGCAGGTGGGTCAAGTAGGATGTAGTGTTAGGGAATTCTTAGCAGATGGCTTTCATCCAGATATACCAGGAGGGATCTGAGGAGGTGTCCCTAGGGCATTTCCCAACTTACTAAGGAAAACCTTGGTCTAGAACCCCTAGAGTTTCCTACAAGGAATCTGCTGTTCTGTTCCAGGAAAATAATACAAATGGCTATTCCAAGTTTGGCGAAAGTGAGAAACTCCATTGTCAGGGCTGAATAAGCTTCTTCCTTTCTTATAGTCCAGAGGATTGCTTTTTGTTTTGGTTCAACTCCAGCCAAAGTACACCTGAGACTCTCAGTTACTGTAATTAATATAATAGCAATGCCTCAAGCAGAAATTAGGTCCCTGCTGAATGGTGTGCTGTCCAAATGCATGCAAAGATAGAGTTCCTGGCCTCAATAACTTGCAAGTTGAAAGAGCAAACAATGGTCAAGTTTGTGGGATATAATACCAGAGACAAATCAAGGGAGGGGGTGATGATAGATGCATGGATTGTTAGCTCCAATTCTTTCTGACTCATTTGCTGTACTTATATTACATAAACTTGGTTTCAGGGGATGTCATGGGGAAAATATTATTGAAATAGGAGATGAGAGAGACTGCTGGAATAAGAGAAAATGTGGGGTCAGTCGAAGCTTATTAGTGCACTCAGGACTCCAAGACGTAGCAAGAGGGAAAACAAAGGAGCAAAAGATGAGCAAGAGGAAAAGCTGAGTCCACTCATCCAACAGCAACAGAGCAGGAAACTAATGACTTCCCTTTCTTCAAAGAGTTCATTACTTAAAACAATGCTGGGTACCAGCCTTTATAGTTTCTTTCTTTGCACAGTTGTTATAAGGGGTCTGTGCTGGCTCCTTTCCTGGCCTGGGAAAAGAACCAACCAGGAAACTGTGCAGCTTGCCTCTGGAGAGCCTTGAACAGATTACCCCTGAAAATGCTATGGCAACTGGCACAGGTCCTTTTGGTGAAAATTCTTATGGAAAATCAGGCAATCTCATGACCTTTGGGCAGAGAAACCAGGCCCTTCTCTAACCCAAAAGCCAAGGCAGCCTGAGTATGCCCAAAGCTTTTCAACAAGGAGAAAGCTACAGAGAGCCAGAGAACCAAACTCTTCTACAGTCTCAGTCCATTAACCACCCATCTGAAGGTGACTTGCTGTCACCTTTTCAGGCCTCAGATGAAGGCCCTCCTGTCTCAGTGCTCTACCTTTGAGCTCAAGTGCTGTTGGTGCTCTTCTTCCCATGACCAACTGTTTAATGTTTTAAACATACCAGGAATTGCACACATGGTGGCAACATCACAACTGTTGTTTGCGTGCAGGATCACTGCCTGGGTAAGGTGTATCTATTGTTCTCCAGGGACAACAACCCACTGCAAACCATCTTCAAGGAAAGTATCCTTTACATCTGATTCTTTTTCCCACTCTCCTTTAATTTCAAGGTATCCTTTTGTGCTGAACAGGTGGGAAGCATCATTGGTTACTCTCCTCTCTACATCACTTTTGTGTAGTAAAGTTCATTTATATGAGCCCATATGCTGCCCCTCACTAAGTGGTAATGAGATATTTCTAGTGTCTTCCCAGAACAAGCTTCAGCTGCATGTTTGATGTTCCAATTCAACCGTGCAGTGTCAAAACTATTTAGTAGTGTCCCTTTATAACTGGAGGATTTATTTGGTAGCTGTCACCATGATAAATAGTGCTTTACAAGACTTAGTGGGAATACAAACCACATGAATAGTTTCCTAGTTTTATCAGGGTTTTATTGACAAATGGTTTCCAGAGCTTGTTTCTGACCCTCATCTCATAGAGGTGATGGTGTCTCCTTGAGCCAAAGTTTGTCCTACATTAGTATTTGTCTGTAGCTACAAATCTAAAATAGGCAGATGAAAATTTAAAATGAGCTAATTTGCCAGTATTTCTGTATCTAAACTTTCTTCTCCTTTGAAGTAAATCCACAGGTATTTAATGATACTGGCTTCCAGAGAACATAAGTATTTCCCCAGATAAATATAATTTGGAAACCTCTGCATAAATTCTTTTTCAAAACAAAACAGGCAGAGTGACAAGGCCAACAGGAGGGAGAAAAAAAGGAGAGAAGGAAAGAAAGAGAGAGAAATAGAGAGAAAGAGAAAGACAAAGAGGAAAATAAAGAAAAAGAGAGAGAGGATGACAGAGGAAAGAAGGCAAGAAGGAAGGAAGAAGGAAAAAAGAGAGAGAGAAAGAGAGAGAGAGAGAAAGAGAAAAAGAGAGAGAGAGAAAGGAAGGAAGGAAGGAAGAAAAAAGAAAAGAAAAAGAAAGAAAGAAAGAAAGAAAGAAGGAAAGAAAGAAAGGAAGAAAGAAAGGAAGAAAGAAAGAAAGAAAGAAAGAAAGAAAGAAAGAAAGAAAGAAAGAAAGAAAGAAAGAAAGAAAGAAAGAAAGAAAGAAAGAAAGAAAGAAAGAAAGAAAGAAAGAAAGAAAGAAAGAAAGAAAGAAAGAAAGAAAAAGGGCCTTGAGGCTCTTTTTCCAAATAAACTAAGCAGCTGGAGTCACACTGCTTTGTCTTTTTCTTGGCTGTGGGTCATGCAAATATTAAATGTTTGAGAAATAATGTGCATCTTGCACATATGCACTTCAATAGCATAGTACAAACATAGCAGGGCAGATATTAACCACAACTATACTTGCTACACACTCACCAGAACAGGAGAGAAGTCCTGCCTTTGTGCAGGGCGCCTAGGAAGAGTTTTGGGGCATTAGCAGCCCAGCTAGCTACATATATTGGTTCTAAAATACAAAATCAATTTATATCCTTATAGTTTATATAATATATTATTTGATAATGGTATTTTCCTTAGTAATTTATATTATATATTTGGGTTGCTTTCTGGGCATATATCCAGAAAACCTAGAAATATAGTCAGATTAGGCCACTACTAAGCCAGCTCAATGATGACTTCCTCTTTGTGCCCACTGCCCCAGTAGTTACATCTGGTCTAAATGTATGGGAAAAGACTCTCACTGGTCCCCAAATGGGCAGGAGTCCTGTGACACGACTAATCGACACCACTTCCTTAAATAAACAATTCATGTCCTGCTACATATGAAAAACAACCCTGTACCTGGCAGAGATTTTCTTCTCCCCTGCAGCTGATGTTGCAGTTGGTGGTGTCACTGATGATGAGGATAAAATAAAAACATATCGCCTACAGGAAGAGTGTTGGCACCGGGTCAGCCTCAGCACATGGCTGAAATTTTTGGGGTCGGGAAAGTTGCTCAGCTCACCCTCCCAGGAGCACAGCAGAGAGCAGCAGGAAACTGAGGCTGTCAGTTCCCAGTTGTCCCTCCAAAAGGAGCACCCATGCTGGGACTCTCTGGGAAGCATGGTTAACTTTCTCCAAGCTGCAGGGAGAGGGTGAAGCATTTGGAGAAGGAAGGCAGCACTCCGCACTGACCGCAAGCCTGGCAGGACTCAGCTGACTCACTCCCCGCTGGCAGCCTGTGCTCACAGCCAGGCAGGGAGCACAAATTGGCTGCTGACCTATTTGCAGAAGGACTGGTGGGACAGCAGGCTGTGACCCCAGCCCTCAGGACAGTGCTTACTCCTCGCTTTGGTTCTAGCTTGATTTTTGATTGACTCCAAATCTGCGGTTTTCCCGTGCAAGAGTGGGGATGGATAAAGGCAGGTGGCAGATTCTGCTATGGCATTTTAAATATGACCATGGAAGTAGGACTGGGCACAGCCAATATCCTCTTTTGGTTTGAATGTACAGTTAAGAATCCTTTATGGAGAAAAGTCTGCCAGTCTGCCTTGGTGCCATTCTACTGAAATCTAAGAGGAATCAGTATTTTAATTGCACTCACGTCTTTTATACTCTGTGTTAACTCTTTGTAGCTTCTGGCAAAAAGAGGCTCAGTGCCCTAATTTTGGTCATACTGTCATTGCCCTTCCCTCATTGCATGGCTTCAGAAACACATGTGTAATTTTTGACCCTCTGTAAACACTCATTCCTATTTTTAGATTTTGAACAGTTTTAGAATAGAAATGCATCCTCCATCCACCTTTAAACCAGGAGTTAGCAAGTTACTTGTGCTAATGCCTGGGCTGGTATCTGGATTGGATAGGAGTCTCAAGTCTCTTGAAAGCATGTCTGCTTTTGATATGGTTGCTAAATCTGGTTCTTGTCCTTGTTAAATTTGGCTGCCTCATTGGAGTAAGTCACTTTTCCACAGACCAGATGACTAGAAAAGCTTGTTATATTTTTCAAGCAGTTCCCTTTTGGGGATAATCAGATTACTGCAAATGCATTAGAATTTACACAAATAAAAATGTATTTTAATTTCAATGGCTTGGGATTTTTTAAAGTGGAAACACTGCGACTGCAGAAAATATGAAAAATATAAAATCTGTTAGTAGAAGTCTACAATGATTGGGAGACTGGATCACATGACTTAAAAGCAGAGGCTGAGGCAATTGAGTTTGTTCAGCCTGAAGAAAGAAGGCTGAAAGTAGGGATCTAATTTCTGTCCTAGCTAGAGGTTGGGTGGTTTAATACAGAAGATTAGATATACTTGTCTTAGAGGTCATCAGTCATAGAGGCAACAGAGACAAACTGCAAGAAGGAAATTCTGATTAGGAAAATATTTCTTGAGGGCAGCCAAACACCAGAACAAGTTGTCCAAAGAGCTTGCAGAGATTTGATCCTTGTAGATACTCAGTTCTCAACTGGATGAAACCCTAAGCAACCTGATTGAATATTGAAGCTAGTCCTGCTTTAAGGAGGGGATCAGACCAGATGACTTCCAGGAGCCCTTTCCAACCTATATTGTGCTTTGATTCTATGAAAAATGTTGGGACTAGTTACCAAATCAGACACAAGGGGACAGGTATACCACAAATTGTGCGAGGAAAAAACATTTCTTTAATTGTTTCAAGAAGTGGTTAGTTCTGCCAATACAGGAATATAAACTACAGAAAATATTATAAAGTTCTTTTCTTTTTACTGGTTGTATCTGGATTGCCATGTGCCACAGCCTGTGCCTGAGGCTTGTGAGGTCCAGCAGCTTCCTAATGAAGCCAAGATCTTTGGAGATTTCTCATTACCATATATTAGAATCATTTCTCAGCTCTGTATCACACAGGTTAGAGAAGATGCTTTTGAAGGATGTGTTTTTGTTTGTTCTCCTTTCTGGAATGTACAGATCTGTAGTTAATCAATCACAGAGCTACAAGGCTGGAAACTCATTGGGCTGTTTCTGTTCAGACTTCTGTGATACATCTGGTGAGGTGGACACTTTTCCTGCATCCACCCAGAAACAGTGACTGGCTTCAGGAAAGAAATGTGGGGAATAACAGACACATTCTTCTTGGTTAGAAGAGCAAAGGGTAACTGTAACACACCCTGAAGCTATGATAAAGCAGACATAATTTGGGATGAAATAATAGAACTCAAATCTTTACGGACATGGAGAATTGAGTGCTATATGATCATTTCTCTCTCTAGGGCATGCTTCAGAAGTGGGGTTGGACCAAACATGCAGAATAATTCAGGTTGAACTGTCAAGTAATCACAAATTTAAGAGTACAATATGTGAAGTAATTTTAAACTTATTCCAAATAACAGGTTTGGGAGGATTGGGTAAGGGTTTTTTGGGGGGAAAAACAATTGTCTGTAGCCAAATCTGAGTTAAGCATTTTGTCCAACTCCATTCTCATAGAAAATTTGGAGGTAGAGATGTGTGTGGATGTCAAATCAATTTATTCAGAGGTAGGTATGTGTTTAGGATGGTGATGCTTACAGCAGGTCAAATAGATGCCACACAAAGGTTTCTGTTCAAGAATGCTGAAAATTAAATACTAAGTTTGGAAATAAGAAAATTATTTTTACTTTTTTTTTGTCTTTAAAAAAAAAGGTGCTACACAAGAAAGTCTTTTGATGATAATTACAAAATGTAACAGAGAGAAAAAACTTCAAAGAATTATTTTGCAGCTTTTCTATTTATCTGCAAAACAGTAAAAAAATCTGCTGCACTGACTTTTGTTCTACAAGTCCAATATCACACCTATGGTGTGTGGGGTTGAGTCACTATTTACAGGGCAAGACAAAAAAACTTCCTAAGTAGCAAACAGAGTTGCTAATAAGCTGAAGAATGTGTTCTGTTAATTTGTGGTATTATTAATCTGTTGCCTTATTTAGCATTTCCTCCAAATGCCTGCAGTTACTAACTTTTCAGATATTTCAGAAAAGTAATTATCCTCTAGAAGCAGAATATGTTAAAGTTTGGTATTTTGTCCCCTGATTTATGATCCTATTTTAAATTTAAGAGTCATCCAGTCGAGGAAAAACAATACTTGAGAGTACAAAAAAACAACATAGATAAATGTGTGGAAATGCTCAAAGGAAGCTGTTTCAAAGAGCCAAAGGACTGAAAATTATTTGTGCAAGGTATTCTACAAAGAAAGTAGGTGAAAAGCAACACTAAAACATTAAAAAGCTCAATTCACATATTTTCCCTTTCCAAAAATAATGGCAAAACCATAACAAACAGTTCAGCCAGCTCTAGACTCAACTGGGATCTGATCCAGTCATTATTTTGGTACTTGAAATCAAAAGGGATTTGATGGGAATGTATGATAGATTATTTTCTGCACATTTTTAATTGGGTGACTTCTTCCCTTAAAGGGTCCGTAATTTTTCACACATGTCTCCAAACATCCTCTGCCAATACTAAATTCTGCTCAGATGGATTTTCTGTTAGAGAAAAATTTGGCAGTTACAGTTTGGCCAAAATCCAGTAAATTCGGATGGGTGGAGCCAGGAAATGGAAATGCTTTATGTAGATAGTATGTTACTTCTTCATGTGTCCAGATTTACATATTCTTGGAAGAAACAAAGTCAAGAACTTTATTTTGGTTCCTTTTTGACATTGAAGGAAAAAGCTACAATAGCACAGAACCTTCCTCCTAATCTTTGCAGCTCTCTCTCTGCTCTTTGGTGTAACAGACGTCACTCAGTTGTATTTACCATTGCCTATGTATCTCTTCCCCTTTGTTCATTTTACAGCATAAAACGTGATCAAATGAGAAGTGATTTGGTCAGGTGGCTTGAATTATCAATATTCTTCCTAGGCAGGATCTGTAAGGTGAATGCCTTGTGATGTCATATCCTCCTCAGATAGTCTGTCTTTTAGTCTGCTGAAAAGAGATTTGAGAGAGAGAAAGAGAAATCACTAGTTAACTTGAAAAATAAAAGTCTCAGGCTTTATGTGAATAAATTGTTCAGAGAGAGAACGGATTTCCAAGCTTGTAGATGAATATTTAAGAATGCCAGTGATGAGCAGTTGAAATAGCACAGCTAAGCAAAGCAAGGCAGCTTTAAAAGGCCCCAAATGGTTACATTCAGATTCCATGATTTTATGAGTGATTATTTTTGCCACAGATTTAAACAAAATCCATCTTCTCAGTCCAGCCTGAAGTTAAAAAGTGACCAGAAGAAAGGCTTGTACCATACCAGTGATGTCTCCTTGACACAACAGTGTCTGAGAGCAGACACAGGTTTATTGTTGGAAAGCTCTTGTTTATAAGAACTGCTTCTGTTACAGGGACTATTGAATGTATGCTTGAATTACTGAGGACATGCTCACCACAAAAAATCTGTGTAAGTTATTTCTTCTCACAACGTTTTTTTCCTTTTATTTCCCTCCTGCAAGTTTGGATTTATTTGGGTTAAGGTAATTAACCACTATTTCCCAGTCTAAAGGCTCCACACACAAGACTATGGCAGAACTGGAACTTCTGTTTCACAGGAAATTTTGACATTTTGAAACATATCCAGGTTTGAGGTGCAAAAAGATCAGAGAATTCATAAATTTCTATAAAAGAATATGTTCAAAAAATAATGTCGATGGAAATAAATAACTTTGTTAAAATTCAATTTAAAAAGCAATTTTTTAAAAATTTTTGCTTGCTTTTTTAAAGAATAAAAGTTCTTGTGGAAGAGGAATAAATAAGAAAAATATTTTTCTAAGACCTTTGCAATAAGCCTTAACCAAATTTCCTTTTACTGAGCATGAATATTTCCAATATGAAATTTCCACCTTGACATACTCCCACTGATGATTCAGCATTTTCAAAATGGAGAACATTTAGAAAATATTTTCCCAGCACTAGGAATAGATTGGGAAACTGTTTCAAAGTATTCTTTAGTTTCTGTTTCCAAATAAATTTTACTAAAAAGTACCATAAATATTATGTAAGTGTTCTCCTCATCTTGTACTTGGCATACTTGACATGTAAGGTAGCAGCACACTCACCTGAGGATCGTCTGTCTCAATGGGACTGGAAAGAAGTTTGTCCTGGAATCACTTCCTTGGCACCAACCAGAACATCTCAGATGCTCTTGGCAGCAGGCTGCTCCTTTGCCACTTTGTGCTTTTTTGTGCAGCATTAAAAGGCCTTACAAGAGTGGAAAACAGAACTTCAGTTCTCCACCAACTTTCACAACTGCTCATTTTCACTGGGGTCCCAATGGTCACAAAGACGCAGAAGACAAGACAACAGTGGGCATCTGAAGAACAAACTTACTGACTCATTGTCCCCATCAATGAGATGTTTATCTACACACTTTTCTCTCACCTTGCCATATTTATTGGCATTATCTCCACTGGGAAAAAAATAATTTGGTAGCCTTGCAGAAGTACTCTCGTTATGGTAATTCAGTCTCTCCTAAGTTATCTGAATTTTTTCCCCTTTTGCTTCTGGTTTTGATTTGCTCTGTATGTGATCTGCACACATGAAACACCATAAACTCCATGTATTCATAGGTGCAAGCACTGTCAAGGGGAAGTAGTATTATTGTTTTTCTTGCTGCTTCTAGCATAAAATACAATATTTTATGACTTTTATATGGCTTGCTTGTGTAGTAATGAAATATACTCACATCAGATTGGGGAAGATTAGCTGCTTTAGTGAGAATGATTAAGAAGAATATAAGGAATTCGACCTGGGTGTAAAGATACCTGACAGAGAAACCCAGGCACAGAAATCAATCACACCCTACTACAGGAGGATGCAGTTTCCAAAGCAGTGAGCTAAGTGTGCTCAAGCCAGGCCAAATCTGTGAATCTACAAGCAATTCCACCCAAATGTGCTCATTACATAGAACCTGGGCAGCACATTTAAAGTTCCTTGACTTGTGATGTTTCTGTGGCAGGTACTGGCCTTCTTTATTGGTTTTGGACAGGCTTCAAGATCATGGATTTACAGATTATTTGAACACCTTGAGACATTTTAATTGGCTAAAATGCAAACATTTTGCAGTTAATGAGGGGTAGCTTTAGAACCTGATTTTCCACTGCCTTGTACCTTATGTAGCCATTAGTTCACAGCAGGAGAAAGGTCTCAGAGTGCAGTTTGGCAGCTCAGTGCTTATGACCTTCCCATGACATTAAGCCCACTGAGCTTTTAAAAACCTGTGTGGCTGGTTCTGTTCTGGCTCTTCCACACTGTCACAGCAACATGATGGGGTTCAGAGTCAAGGCAACCAGTGTTCACAGATTTTCCCAACCTTGTTCCAAGGTGCTCCCTTGCTCATCTCCAGCTTCAGTACCCAGACTTTGGAGTATACTAATAAAGAGATTTTGTTGGCAGATCATGTCGTATTCCAGCCTTTCAATATTTTAAAGTATTATTTTTACCCACCCTCCAGCTATTACAGCACTTGGTAGAACCTCAAATACCTGAAGAAAATGAGAAGCAATCCCAGAGCTTGAAGTATCAATGTCTTTTGCTACAAACCTCTATCAATCACAGCTTCTGAGCTCAGCATAAAACAGGCTAATCACTTCAGCTTAATTTTAAATCTTCCATTACAACTATTTTATTCTGAGTATTACTACTGTAGTCTTTGAGGGTTCTCAAAAATTGCACAAATGTGTTCAACTGGGACAAATAAAAAAACCCAGATAGATACATAAATAAAAGGCAGAAAATAATTTGCCCTTGATTTGAGGTATTTTAACTGTTGGCTTGGAGTAAATATTTTATGGCTAAATAATTTCTGATCTTTACAAAATTATCATCATTATGGAAATTACTCCTTGACACAGTGTTACTCCTGGGATTATGTTTTCATGTTTTGCTTGTTACCAGACACAAGTCTTTGGCAACAGTACCTCTAGGGCTGGAGAAGTGTGTGAAATTTTCTGCACTGCAAATGAGCCTACAAGCAAGTCTTTTAAAACAATTTTTGTACCTTCTGTAGGCCTTACTGCCTACAATATAGTGACAGCATTCTGGATTGTTTTGGAGATGTGTGCAGTGGTTCTCACACAAACTGTGTACAGCCAGAGACTGAGTTTTCAGCTGAAAGACACTAACCTCCATTTCTGTGGCTGGGAGCTGTAGCTGATGGCCCACACTGTTTTCCATTTAATCTTGCTACCTGAGTCATCCTGCAGACAGCCAGTGAATAGAGAAAAGTATTAGCAAAATCAGTTTATACTGAAGACAACGTTTACGTCCCACAACACAGTGACAGTGATGATGTCATACGTGTATTTGAAATAACACAATACAACCATGCAACAACATCCTGGGTCACCAAAGTACTCTCTATATCACTTGTTGGTAAACAGGATTTTGCTTCATAAAATCTGTATTTCTATAAAATTCCTGCCTTGAAAGTTTTATTTAGGCCTAGAAGAGGTTGGGGCATTTCATTACTAGACAAAACATCTCTGTTTAGCTTTTTGTCCTTTCATGAATTCAGTTTGCTGAAAAAGCTCTGAGTTGTACAGAGTGTTACTTGTTTAAATTAGGGCTTCCTATTCAAATAACCTTATTCTATTTCTCTGAAAAGTTGCTTCAGGCAATGCAAAAATGAGATCTTTATTTCACAGATGAGATGTGGCCCGGAGTAGGATGGATCCCATGTCGCTTTTCTGAGACAAACACTGCAAGTGGGATTGCAAACATTTTCATTCTTGCAGACAGAAGTCACTCTAAGCTCCAGTTTCCTCTCCTACAGCCTTTTACCCTTTCACGTGGATTGCCCATAAGAAGTGTCTCCATTGTTTCTGGGTTTTTTTTTGTGGCTCTGGTATCTATTGCTGACACGAGCCTTTAAGATGGAAAATAAATAATGAATACACTATTAAACTGCAGGATCCTAGTGAAATATTGCAACAAACCCAGGCTTTCCTTGGGAGTGTAAACATTAATCATACTTTATGTTTATATGGCACTGGCAGCTATAAGACTCGGGAGGAATTAATTTAAAAAGATTATGCTTTTCACATATTTCTAGCTATTTGCAGTTCTGGAACTTCATGGGAAGTCTGTGTTTAAGGACAAGAGTGCTCCAGAAAACTTATTAATGCTAGCGGATCATTCAGGACCATACATTTCCATCTCCTCCAGCCACAATGACCCTTGCTCCAGCTAATGAGACAAAGACACAGATTCAGGTAGAGGATTACTGGATGTCTGAGCAGTGGCCAGAGCTCTCCCATGAAGACAATGGGCCATGGACTTCTAATTCAGTGAGCCACAATATTTCTGAAAAAGGGGAAATTTAAAATTTAAATTTAAAAATTAAAAATTTAATTTAAATTTAAAATCACAACTTTCAAAGTTGTGACTTTTCCAAGGTGTTTTGTTCCATGCTTAAATTTATTCAACTGTTTTGCAGCTCATTTAAAAATTAAACCAACTATAAAATTGACCTGACACTTTCAATTTGAAAGTCAAAACATTTGACTTAAAAATATCACCGTTAAACATTTCATATTTCTGATTCTCCTCCTTCTATTTTTCCACTTGAAGCAATTAAGAAAATTAAACTGACATTCTCAAATACTGTTGTCCCCTTGAATACAACTTGTTTAATGACTTGACTATGTAAAATAAAATCCTTGTTACTCCAAAGTAGTGCAAAGCAATCCTTCCTCTAAACGCAAGCAGTTCTGCAGCAAAAGAACTCCCAGTGGGAGCTCTGCTCTCAAACTCTCCCGTACAAGCAAAGTTTGTGCACACTGAACCAGCTAAAGCTCTAGTTGCAGATGTTTGCAAGTAAAGACATTTCTTTCATACAAGGCTTTCAAGAAAGACTAATGTATGTTAAGATTTCGTGAGTGAACTGCTTAAAGCACTGGTATTTTTGTTCACACCATTTCTTATAAATTGAATATACCCTTGAAGTGTTGGAAACAGAAGTGCAAGCCTTGCAGAACAGCAACTCTGTGGAAACAGAAGTTGGAAGGGCAATGGACAAAACAGTGCTCTGGTAAGCTCAGTTACACAAGTGCAAGGACTTAAAACAAGGAACCTGCAGGGTTTTTTTCCACGTGGAGAAATCTTGCATGAGAATGGGCCCACATGGATTTTACTCCGTCTGTTTGTTGCCTGTGCCATTACAGAAAGCCACAACAGACTCCAAACTCAAGCCACAATTACATAGCTCACCAAGGCTGGAAGGCCGAAGAATTGCTTTTAGGTCTCTTGCATATTTCAAAGCCATTAACATCAGAGATTATTATCTCCATTGTGCCACAGGCACATGTCAGATAAATGACTGCACCGTGCCTGTGCAAAGGACACACAGCTTTGTGCAGTCACTGGGGTGCCCCTGAGTGCTGTCCAGTTCCTTTCAAGCACTGTGGACCATGAATATTTGATGCCATTAACTCTCTAAATTCTTGTGAATGACAAAATGAGACTGCTAATGGTGATGTTCCTTGTCATAATGGAATTACCATTTTTGTTCCTCTTGCATGTGAATTGTTTTACATTTTAATATCTGCTATAAGACTGCTGGATTGTCCTGGAAGTCCAAGCTGAGGAATGACAGTCAAAATTCCACATATTCTTCTAGAAGCACTAGAGTTTTGTATTTTAATAACTGTGACTTCCATGTGAGGACTGTTACACCAAATAATGTGAACAAAATTCTGTGACAAACAGGCCCAGTGTCTTTGCTGAAATCTCTGTCAGTGCCAGCCACTTTCTGAAGGACATGTACAGAAGCTTTCAAATTTTCTTGATGTTTTTCAGATGCTGCCAGTAGCTGAAAGCTTTATTCAGCATGACCCTGTGCTCCAACACTCTACTGAGTTCAGTGGTTTGGTTGCAACCTCAAGCTATAACAGTCTTGCTGAATTTTATGACTGATTCCAAGAAAAAAAATCAGTTTTTTCCAGGTAACAGTGTCTCATTCTGGGGAGATATGCAAACAAGTAAATAAAAAGTCAATTTATTTGTATCAAAGAAATACTCTGTAAATTTCAATGAGCATGTGAAGAACAGAAAATCACCGTAAGCCTGGCATGTCCAAACATCAGAGGTACAGTGCATAAATTATACAGTTAATCTGACTTTGCACAGTAAGTAGGTTTCGTATGGGTTGTGCAGTTCATCTGGGCAACATATGCTCAAAAGGTTTAACACTGTGGAAGTACTGCAGATTTTGTAGAGTGGATCTGCAATGCACATGAATGTGTCTAGGATTTCCAGATATCCAGCAGCTCAGGCAGAGTTGCTATTCTGGTGAGGCTATTCCAGACAATTGTCAGCATTCTTAAATTCGTCCCCAACAAAATCTCCAGGAATGTAAAAGGACAGGTCTGGTAAAAACCAGATTTAAAGTAGGTAAGAAAAATCCTACTGTATATATCAAACTTCTATTATTGACTTTATTCCAGTGCCTCAGATTAAGTTACCACCTCAAAACCTAGGAGAAATAACTCAATAACCTAATGGGTTAAATAGATGCCAAATAAAGAAATTAACGAAAAATCCAAATTAAAAATCAACCAACCAACCAACCAAACCCAGTTCTACATATAGTTCCTAAGCAGAAATACATGACACCATCGTCACACCAGGGAAAATAGGATAAACCACTTCAGTGCATGTGACTCCCCTGTTACCCTGAAGAAGCATACATGCACTAGGTGTCTGAGAACTGCATTTGTTCTAAATACAGCTGTGACCCTTTGTCAACGTTCTTTCTCCTTCAGAACTGAAGCCACTCACTCCAGCTGTGCGCAGGAAGTTCCTGAGAAGGTAGGTGAGCACGGCAAAGCAGGTCACTCGAAAAGGCAACACGTTCTGGGCCAGTAACCCCATTCATTCACCCAGGATTCCTTTTCCCTCAGACACTGTCTAGGGTTACTGGACTTGGTATTGATTGCCAGGGAACTTTGACATTTGGTTGCTGTTGTTTGATGAAAGCAGCTAATTGGAGTGCTTCCTCTGAGGAAAACCTTTTACATATGTGGAGTCCTTTGTACCTGTGCATATGTAGGTGATACATTCTGAAACTGACATAAAGAAAAGCTGTTTACAAACAGCATAAACGCAGCTAACTGCTCTTTGCTTTGCTAGACATTCACTCATAACTTGCAATTCAATTGCATCACCTGTAACAAAATACTCGAGACAACTGTAAACTAAATGTCAGCCCTCTTTCTTCTCAGAGAAGCTGCCTTTTTCATTCAGCAGAATTAACCAGCTTGCCTTACTTTAAAAATACTTCTTTCTTTTGGAAAATACCCAGAGGGTTGGTTTTTTAAAGCAGTGTTACAGAACCTCAATTGAAAACAATATTAAGTGATTCATATAGAAGGGACTGAAAAGTGGAATATAAATCCTGACTTCAGATGTTTTTATGTACAAAGATTTTTTTTAACCCTGGTACTCACCCATGTTATACAGGAAAATGAACAAACAGAATCAGAGACCAACAGTAAAGCACAAAAAATATATTTCTATATTGTGCATGAAATTGAAAACGATCTCATATGCTACAGCACAATTTCTTCAAATGTCTTTTTCCAAACTCAACAGCTTGGTAAGATGATTGAGGTGATGAGCATGCTTGCATAAATGCCATGTGGGCCACAGAATATGGATTCCACCTGTAGAAACGTCTGTCCCAACTTATCCCAACTTCCTTTGCACCCCCCATTTTTTTTTTCCAGTGCAATAATTGCAATAGCACTGACATAAGGCAGGACTTACTCCAACATTCTCCACAGCTCCTTTTAGAAAATACATGGGAGTTTGTACTGAAAGTATCTCCTGACAAACAGATCTTTTGGGGATTATGTTGCCACCCCCTCTCCCCACCTGCCCTTTTTTTTCTCTTTATTTTTTGTTGCTTATGAGATGGATGGTTATTATCAGTTTATTATTGCTGCTTTTCCACAGACTTTCTCAAATGTCAAGTGAATCTGATCTGGAGTTCAGGCCCATAATTACACTGGACCAACTCCAGGAACTCGTAAATAAATCGGTGGTGGCTGCTATACTTGCCAGAGCTCTGTCATTTTGCTCTTCTGAGGGTGGACAGAGGCTTTGGCTCTTTTTTAAAATTCTACACTTGCTACAGTGTTTTTCACACCTTATTTTAAAAGACCCTAGGTTTTCTCTAGTTTGGCATAGTTTTTACCACATCCATAGAAAGCTACTAGACTGCTACATTGTTGAATTTTCATTTAGGAAAAAGGCAGCTGAAATGTGGATTGTTACTTTTTTTTTTTTTTTTTTTTTTTTTTTTTTTTTTTTTTTTTCTGCTTCGTCTATATGCGAGAATTTCATAGGAACCTGCATTATTTCTGTCTCTCTGCTCCGACCTCTTTGTTGACATGAATAGTTCACATTACATAGGGCTCTACAGCGAGGCACGTCTTTGTGACAGTGTATCCACTGTGCTCGGCCACAGAGGTCAGCTCCAAGGCTTGGCAACAAAGTCCCTCAAGTGCAGAGATGTCTGGATTCAAGATCACGGGTCTAAAAGGAGCGGGCACAGCATTCATTCCCAGACCTGGCTGACTGAGGTCTGAGAGGTTTACTAGTGATTTTAAATGTTACTTTTCAAGCCTGTTTCTAATCATGTCAATGCACATACAGCACAGCATCTGGTTATAGAACTAAATCTCCAGCCAGTGCAGGCTTGAACTGAAAAAGTTACAGACACTTATCTTCTGAAATTTTTGACACTTTTTTCCTGAAAAACTTCAAATAAACTACAGAAGCACGTCATGAGAGTTGATCCAGAATAGGTAACTATTCAGAACATGGTTCTTCTCCTTCAACCTCATCTGCAATTAGAACTAGCCCCCACATCAGCCATTCATTGATGAAGAAGGCAGCACAGATCACAATTTGCACAACTTGATCTATGGTGGGTTTTTACCAGAAGCTAAAATAATTCCTGAAATCAGAACTAATCCTCGGTGCAGACAAGGCCTCAGACTGCCAACTAGTTCCAAATGTTTTTAAGATGTGAATACTTGTATGCTGCCAATGAGACCGAGATGACCAATTCTTTTCACGTGGGTCACTTCAAGGCCAGCAAATGGTATCAGCATTTCCCCAGTGCTACTCTGGCTCACAGACACACCAGTCACATAAAGGTGAAAGTTGCTGGACTCCTTTATAATGGATCGAGTCATTGTGTCTTCTGCAGAACACTTTCCAAAACAAAGCAAAATACTTTATGGAGTGGAAAACACTGAATTATTTGCAAAAAAATGTCATTTCTTTTCTATATCCCTCCCCAGGGAGCCCATTGTTCAAATAAGTATTTGCTTGTGCCCCAAAGTACAGATGTTTTTGAGTCTTGTCATAAATCAAACATGCTTATGTCTAACACATTTTAAAAGAGTAGAAAATAGCAGACACGGATTAAGATGGTTGGTCTGACCTAAATTATAGTTCTTCAATACTATTAATTTTTTGCTGATTTTTCTGGGAACAAAAGACTCGACAACATCATTGTGCCTTCCTCTTCTCCCTTGGAATTAAAATCAATCTTTTACTCATTTTGAAATGTAAATTTGAAATAATCATGTATCTGGATCATGGATTAAGTTTGCAGGAGAAAAGTCTCTGGCAGAAGATGGCAGGGACCGTGCCTAAAGCTAAATCCAGACACACAAATCAGCTCTGAGCTAGGGTGAAAACAGAGTTCTGGTTAAATAGATTGCAGGTTTTCAATTGCAAAAGTTCCATCAAGAAACCATTCTGATATTTGAAAACATGTAAGAACAGCCTCATGCCATTTATAAGAAAAGAAAATTAAGCATTCCGATTACGTTTTTCTCCCATCAGACAATTCTCTCAGGCCTGTGTTAAAGGGCATTTTTTTTCAGAATCAAAATTCCATATCTAAACCTTAGCAATTCTAATAGAATGGTGCTGTTGTTTTGGGGTGTTTTTTGTTGTTGTTGTGTGGGTTTTGTTTTGTTGGTGTTTGTGGGTTTGTTTTTTTTTTTTTTTTTTTTTTTTTTTTTTTTTTTTTTAATAAGGAAAGACAACTCTTTGACAGTTTCAAATAGGAGTGTTGAACAACAGGACAGGCTGTCTTGAAAGACAGCAGGATAAACCCTATTTTCAAGGTCAGTTTTTTAATCCATGGCTTTTAACCTTGCTATGATTTATGTTCGACCTCCTTTTCACAGTAGTTTTCTTCTTTCTCTCCTTCAGACTGGAATGACATGTCTATGCTTTCTTTTTGATGTGGGTTCCATGTATCTGCACCAAGTAATTCATAACCACTTCGCAAAAAGGCATGTGCCCACACCACATCATTATGCTGCAATTAAGAAAATTTCTCCCTGCCACAAGACTATAAAGCCCAGTGATGTTTCAAGCTAAGCCCTCGGTATTCATTCTGAATTCATCTTGGGCACAAAGCTGCTGTAATGCTGCAGAGAGATTTTGTAGTGGGCCTCGTGAAATACTTGTTGAGTGTTGGTTGGAATTTTTTTCGGTTTGCCTCATCTCAGCATATTTCCACACCTTAAGATTTTTCTCCTGCTTCTCTGCACAGGCTTCACACAGATACAGAGAAGATAGCTCTTCTTTGCAACTGAATGGAACAGAAGCATGTATTGTGTTTGGTTCTGTCCTCTATCTAAGCGGCCAAGTTTAATACATTCTTCAAGTGATTTTTAGATTTTTGATTATTCTGTGTTGTTGGTCATGTTGCTTTGTAAGACTTGATCAAGCAGGTCTTGAATTACCCGTGTAATTCACTTACAAAATTTTTTATTAAAGTAGAAGATAGAAGTGAAAGGAAGATAAAAAGATACTATCCTCGGGGATGTTTAATATTAGTCAGCTTCAATGCTTCTTTACTATTAACCATTTTCTATCCCTTTTACTGCGTGGACAAACACCTTTGCCGCATCAGAGTTGAAGTCTATAACATTTTATTTGTAGTCCTTCCACCTTCCTAAAGATGCCTTGATTTTAAATAAGTACATCCGAGGGAAAAAAGTTTCCCCCTTAAATAAAATGTGGTGATGACTTTCCAACTTCTGCCTCATGTGGCCCCAGCAGCAGGGAGAGAGCAGGACATTTATCGAATAGCTCCTTTAGACAGCCTCCTCCCCAAGGTCTTCCAGATCTGCTGCAGCCCAGCAGGAGCAAACTCTTCCATCAGGCTGAGACAGCCTGGAAAGGTCGTGCAAGTTAATAAAGAGCATGGTCGTGTGTCTCTGAATGTACCCTACAGGGAAACACTGCCCAGAAACGCCGCTAAGGCAGGAGCTACCCGGAACCGTACGCGTGAGTGACGCGGCCGAGCCCTCCCAGCCCTCTGCTGCCCCGGAGCTCCTCGCTGGGCCTGCTCTCCTCGGAGCAATTAAGGATTCTATTGGCCAGGCTCGCTGAAAGGGACCCAAAAATGCCGCTCCCGCCGGGCGCGGCTCCTTTAAGGCGCGGAGCGGCGCCCGCGGGAGGCGCGCGGGAGCGGGACCGGGACCGTGTTCGGTCCAGTCCGGCCCGGTGTAGTCCCATCCCGTCCTGTCCCGTCCCGTCCCGTCCCGTCCGGCCCGGCCCGGCCCGGCCCGGTCCGTGCGGGGCCGGGCTCCGCAGGCCCCCCGCTCGCAGTCCTCCCCGGGGTCCGCCCGGCCCCGCCCCGCCGGCAGGAGGGGGCCGCCCCCGCCCCCCGCGGCCGCGCCGCTCCCCCCGCCCCGCTCCGCCCCGCCGACCGGCCGGAGGCACGGACGGACTCACTGACGGACGGACGGACGGACGAGGCCGCTGGAGCAGCGGCTGCCCCCAGCCGCCGGGTGCGAGGTGAGTGTCAGCGGCCGCGCTCTCGCTCCGCTGCCCGCGGGAGGGGAGCCGGCGCGGGGCTGCCCCCGGGGCACGGCCGCTGCCGCCGTGGCGGAGGCGCCGCGGGCTCCTCGGGCAGCGCCTTTGGTCGCGGAGGTGCCGCGCGAAAGTTGCCCGCCGGGGCCGCGCTGTCACCGCGGCTCGGGGCTCTCCGGGAGCGGCAGCCTGTGAGGATGCGGGCTCGCCCCGCGCTCTCCGCACGCCGCGGAGCACCTGCTCCGGGCTCGGCCGGGGCCCCGGCGGCGCGGGGCTCCGGGGACGGCGCCCGCGGGAGCAGCGGGCGGGGGGCGCGGCGAGGGGGCCGCTCCGGGGCTCCCGGCGAGGGCCCGCATCGCAGCGGGGCTGAGAAATGTTTGAAGGAGTTTTGTCTCTTCTTTCAGCTGGAAAAGGAAAGGCATCGGCGGCGGCGGCAGCGCGCACGTGTGATGTAAAGAAAGAGGGAGTTTATGATGCTGGCTGGTTGCAGCCCGGTAGGATACCGGGAAAGGCGGACAGAATCAACAGGGCGCTTGTTGAGTGGCGCACGGAACCGCTTCGGCCCAGAGGCCCCGAGCTGGTTTCGAGAGACTGAGTATTCGCCTTGGCTTAAATGTGTCAGTAGTGGGGTTCCAGCTTGCCCCGACTTGTCCAAACTTCAGAAAACAATATGACGTTTAGAAAAGGAGGAAACAATTAGGTATTGTGATTAATAAGAGAAAAATGAGTAGTGTATGCTGATAGGTATCAGTGCAGTGCTTGTAGGGTTTTACATAGAGTGTGGATACCCAGTGCTGCAGAGCTCACTGTTTAATTACACCTTTGCATCCGTTCTACTAATAACACTTCTTGAAGTCTGATGGATCATGATCATGGATTAAGACTCTTTTAACAGAGACTTAAGTGGTCTTTCAAAGACTGAGTGCACTCAAGTTTATTACTTGGCAGGGGGCAGCAGCATGAAGCCTGGAAATAAAAATAGGAAGTGAACATCACTCATTTAGTTTTGATATCGTGTCTTTGACGGTTGTAAGTGTTGTCATACACTGGTCCTAGCTCAGATAGCATCTCATGTGCTGAAAGACATTACTATTGTCCTGGTTGGTACCTACTTCTTCTAGCTGTGCAAGCAGTCCCTCTGATATGGAATGTGTTCTGAACAAGTCTGGTT
The DNA here is from genome assembly GCF_009819655.1 of Sylvia atricapilla. Lineage (NCBI taxonomy): Eukaryota > Metazoa > Chordata > Aves > Passeriformes > Sylviidae > Sylvia > Sylvia atricapilla. Next base: position 15,171,413 of record NC_089140.1, on the reverse strand, counting down.
ATTTTTGTAATGGGCAAATGTGTTTCTGTAAGAGTAAACCAAACTGTATCATTCTGAAAAATGTTCTCAGCCTGTACTGCCTTAATCTCATGTGTTCAAAATGAAAACAACAGCCACTGGAAAACTGAAACCACTCTTGGCTGATTCTCGTGGGTAATGAGGTTTATGACAACAGAACTGTGTGCAGTGTTGCTACACTGAGGTGTTGTTACCTCAGACTGGAGGTGCAGTTCATGATGAGGATGTGCTGTCCGCTGGCTCTGTGTAACCAGCAGTGGCAGAGGTCCAGCCTGAGTTTTCAGAGAAACAGTTCTGGTTTCTTTATGGTCCTTTTGGAGCCTTCATGACATAGAAATGCTTGGTCTGGAGACTGGGAAGGAATAGTGGTAATGTGCCCCACTTCTGAAACACAGGCTTGACAGCTGTTCTTGCCAAGAGATGTTCTTCCTGGATGGGATATTGCAAGGCTTGAGATGTTGCCCTGTTTTTCTCTGCCCCCTGAGGCCACAATAAAAGGTTTTGGCCTGATCCTTAAATGCATCTAGCCATAGGTAACAGCATGGTCAAATGCAGTGGAGTAGTTTGCTCAGTTTCAGTTTTGCTTTGTTTATCTATCTTAAGGCTTTGTTAGATGTTACTAACAAAGAAATACAGTTAAAATTTTGATTTGCTATCCTGATGGGAAATATGCTTCAACTTTCACTTTAAAATAGTTGAGTGTTAATTGCAATGCTTAAAGAGATGTATCCTAGCATGGATGGGTGTGCCTGTGAGTTTATCTGGCCATGGTATCATTACTAACCTCTCGGATACAGGCAGGACCAAAGTGTCCATCCTGTGTAGAAACTTGTGCAGTCACCAGAGGAAAGTCATGGGCCTTTTCATAATAAAGCTCTGAACAAAATTCCTGTCTTCAGGTGAGTGTTAGCTCCTGCTAGGTGCGGCCTGACTGTATTCCCCTGGGGGAATCATTTCACACCCTTTGTTTTCCTAGAAAATTTATAGTTCCCAACTGCACTGCTTGGTTCTGAGTGGATGCAAACCATGCTGACTCATATGCTGAACTGCAGCCTTGCTCCGTATAAACACAAGCACACTTCTAAAATATTTAATTAGTAATGTCCTCTGTGGAGAGCTATCCCACAGCTCCTCCTGGCATAATTCCCAGAAGCAGCAGATTCTGGGGTTCTGGGAGTTTCAAAGGCCATTGGTGCCCAGCAGGATAATCATCTGAACTAGTTTAGTGTAGTTTATCCTGGCACTGGGACAGTTCAAACTGAACAGGTATTTAATCTTGCTTAAAGCAAGCCTGCTTTGAACAATACGTGGTATGTGTACGAACGATCTGGAGCCTGTTGGGACATGGCTGTCAGGAGATCTACATGGAGGGAAATCTTTGTTATGGCAAGTACACTTTGGTGTAGATGTACCTCCCAACAATTTCTAAAACAACCTCTGTGGGCAGTTATAATAAAATCAGGAATAAGCTATTAGAGTATTTGTTTTCTTAGTTCCTCTCTGGCAATTACTAGTGGTAATTGTCTTGTGAAATACCCAAGTTTATATCCACTGGTAAAATGCAGGTTAAAAAGAACTTCTCAGAAATATGGAAATGCACTGCCAGTCATGCACAGAAAAATTCTCAGTCTTTTAATTGAAAATAAATTACAATGTATGATTTGGTTAAAAAGGAGGAGAGTGGAACTGAAGAATGATCTCCACTTATTTTGTCTGTATCTGCTAAGTACAGTACTGGAGTTTTAAGATAAATATCTTCTCCTTTTAAGCAGTAATCAGTTCAGTGGGGACTAGTTGACAAGAAACTAGAGTTTGTTGGTTCTTTTGTGAGTTTTAAAATTTGGGGTTTTTTTTTTGGTTATTAACGTGAGGCTGGTTGAAAGAATGATCCATTTTGATAAGTACAGAGAGTAATCTGGGAGAGGTTCAGTGCATTTTATGGATGGTCTAGATCAATCCCAGATGACTTGCTCAGGTGGGCTGACTGTCAGTGCATTACCTATAATTGTTAAACATCATCTGTTTGCTGAACTGTGCTCAGCTTTGCTGATGTCATAACTCATCCCAACACCCTGCAGTGTTTTAAGCTTCCATTATTAATGTTTTTTTGAGAACAAGATTCTAGAGACACTAGAGTAGTGGGATGTGCTCAAAACTGGGTAAGTCTGGGTAGCAGAAGTGATTCTAAACCCTGGAGAAAAAGCCCCTGGTGCAAATGGGGCTCTGGAGCTCACTGAGGTCCCTTGGGGATACAAACCATTGCTCCCAATGCCACAGCACTTGCATCCATGCACTGTCAGTGCAGCAGGAAAAACAAGTTTGTGCTCTTACCTTTACAGATGGTAGGATTTGGAGGTAGTGTGCCTGTCACTTCTTTGACTGCAGGAAGGGTACCTGGCATAGTGCTGTTTTGGTACAAGAAGCATCTTTTCTGTGAGTATGATTCAAGGCTCAACTTATTTTACTTCTTTATTAATATGGGGAATTTCCTTACAAATGTGACTTAATTCACAAATTAGTTTCACTAGAAAGACTTCTTGATCTGAAGTCTGAAATTGAAGTGTACAGATGTTGCTTAAGTGTGTTGAAAGATACACTTGCCATTAGCTGAGTGCCATTAGATATGAGGTTGTCTTACAACCTGTATGGCTCTAAGTGGCATTTTTCTTTGTAAAAGTAAAGGAAGTTAAGAATTGTGTCTGCACCTGTTATTCTTTCTATGACAGCTGTCCAGTTTTACCCATCCTGTTCTGAGTAGCTCCTGAGGTTGTAACATCAATGGCTATGTGCAGAGGAAGAAGTGGAGGTCTTTCAATGCTGTCTGTCTCCTCCTCTCAGTCAAAAAATATTTCTTTTGAGTTACACTAGTTTTAATTAAGATGCAATGAGTCGAAGCATTCCATGACTAACTCTGTTTTGGTGCCTGCCATAATTAGGATTGATACGGTTATGATATAAATTAGTAGCCAGTTCCTTAGCACTATTTAATCTTGGTTTGTCTTAAGCAAGACAGATGGTACCTCTGATACTGTGCTTCTGAGACTTGAAAACTGGGAAGATCACTTGAAATAAGGTGATGCAATTTTTGTAGGAGGCCACGTACAACATTATGTCTTCTTCAGATGGCAATTGTGAAACAAGCGAGTGCTCCTTGCAACATGCTATCAGTTATTGCATAAACTGGCAGAAAATAAGGGCCACCCCTCTGTCTAGGTGAGCACTGGGATGTGCTCTCTTCAGATGCCAACTTTTACATCAATGTGCAACAGCAGTGTAAAAAAGGTGTAAAATAGCCCGTGTTTATTCAAACCCTCCTTTCTAGAATACTCAGCATCTTCCTCTGAAGTGGAAAGCTAACTTTTGTGTAGTCAGAGTCTATATTAAGAGATGGTAAATGGCAGTCTTCCTAACTCTAACTGGAAAATAGTGTCATGAGAGAAGTTTTTTTGTAAGTTAGATGGCAACCTGTTGGTCTGAGTAACACAATGTTGGAAACTGTTGGTGGTAAAGCAGCAGCAGCAGCTTGGAAAGCTCTGTGACCCTAATCCAGACTTGTTTTAGAGGATAACTTCTAATACAGAATCTTGTACATTTTAGTCCAGTTGGAGGGTCAGCTGTCTATTTTGGAGCTCAGATTGCTGCCTTTTAAGATGAAAGCCGTATTTTGTGACTATGAATTTCTTTTTATCTGCTTGCTGTGCCTTGTCTGAGGGAAGGAGCAGCTGTAGTCCATTCACCAGACTTGAATTTGGCTGTTGCTGCCATTGTGTTGTGTGTAAACATGTACCATTATTTTGGATCATATAGCAGCTTGTTCAAAAGGGTCTCACATTCCCCAGCTGTTCTGCAACTTTTCCATCTCTGAGCTTGCCAGCTGCTTAATACAGGCAACTGTAGCTGCATTTGTTTCTCTGGTGTTAAGTATTAGTGGAGATAAAATTGACTTCTAAATGTTAGGTGCTCCAAGCCCCTCTCCTACTTCCAGTGGATTAAAACAAAAGTAGTCTGTTCTTACCACATCAAAGTTTTTAGAAGTTTTCTTTGTCTCTAGTTGAACAGATTGCATAAAAATCTTTGCTTTGTAGATTTGAAACAAATATGAAATACAATTGTGTTTACATATATATACAGCCGCAGATTGTAGCGGTAACTAATCCGAAAGAACTGGGTTAAAAAAAGGTGTGCCTTAAAGCCATGTCAACAGCTCATTTGTTTAACCACTTCTGTGAACAATGTTCGGTTTGACAAGGCATCCTGTGCTCTCTTGTCAGCCAACCCTTTTGTTTACTGGATCTGGGAACTTTTGTTTCAGCGGCAGCACTGCTCAGGGTGGATGTCAAGGAAAGAGTTCTGCAATGTCTTGTATCTGCAGTGAGTGCTCAGTGCAGATGAGGAGCCACAGGCTGAGACCTGCCTTTTCCAGCCTGCCCTCCCTGCCAGGAAAGTGATAGGAAATGTCTGGAAAATGTTTTGTGTCACTGAACTCCTCTTTACTGTAGCTTTGAATCCACAGCTATCTGCCTGGAGATACAGAAATTAAAAGTCAGAGTAAATTCAAGCTGCTTTGGAAAAAGGAGATAATTCTGTTAATGACTACACTTACTATTCTAACCACTTAACCTGTTCTGTAATGTCAGTTTAAAACTTGGGATAAGGAGGAGTGTGTCCTTCATTGCTGCAAGAGACTGCTAAAGATAGCAATAAAGCAAAGTTTTTAGAGGCTTGAGCTGATGCCTTTAATTAGTCGTATTCTTTGCTGCCATACAAAGGGATAAATCAGGTATTCACTTGAAATCGCATTTAATGCAGTTTGTATCTGAAAAATGTAAATGTGGTTTTTCATGGTTTTGCTACTTGTTTCAGGGTGAAGGAAACTGGAAGGGAATGACTTGTGCTGTATTCTTGCTTCTGATAGTAAGAAAGACTGCCTCTGCCCCAGGGCCCAAGTTACCCATTGTAACTGGCCTGAATACCCTATTATTCAGAGAGGAAATTTCCAGGTGACTGTAAATAGATTTCTTTTTTTCTAGCAATTTTTCCCACCCTTTTACCAGGCCTGCTCTATCCTTGCTGGTTATAGCTTTCATGTTCATGTTAAACATCACCACTACCTAAATAATGCTAGGATGACTCTGGGTTTGTAATAGAGCCTTGACCTGTAAAAACAAAAGCAAAACCATAAAAAAAGTCTATTGATTTAAGGTAGCATGTTGCAGGATCTGTTTTTTGTCCCTCCAGATAGCTGAGAGTTTGAACTTTTTCATTCTAATGCTAGTGTCTCAAAAGAAGTTGGAACATTGTTTGGCTAGATACTTGCACTTGTCTTCTGGAAAGTTAGTTTTTCAAAGTCAGTGTTGGAGCACTAAATCATTATTTGCTGAAATCGTACCAGAAATACAGGGTTATAGTTTGATGTGATCATACTAGATACATAGTTATGCTAGCTGAGCAGAGTCATAGATATTAGATTAAAATGTCTAGTTAACACAGAAAGTGTAGAAATGAATGCATGCTCTGGATTTAATAATTACATGTATGAACAGTTCTTTAGAAAACATGTAACAGGGGTTCTCTTTCAGAACAGCAGATTGACCACACTTCAGAAATAGAGGAAGACAACCAAGTGTGGTACTGAGGGCATGGAGAGAGGAGTAGGGAATGGAGGAGGAGTTTCTGTCATAGAGAAAGTTAGGTAGAGGATCTAAACTTTTTTTTTTAAAGTGCTGCTGATTAATTCATAAACCCCTTTGGAATGAGTTGAGGTAATGGACATAGAGGAGACTGGGCTAAGTGCATTTTGAGAAGTAAGAAAGTGTTGGTTTGTCCTCAGGTGAACAGAGGAGGACAGGATCTGATTAATAAGTAGCATTCAATTATTGAAGGCATTAGGAGAAATAAATATTTTTTTCAGAACATGGTGTGAGGTGAAGTGAAAAGACTTTAAATGGTCTTAAATTGCTTAAACATGTTTAAGATAATAGAGGGAAAAAAAGAAGGGATTACCCTCTCACTCACCTCCAAAGACTGTTTTTAATGAACTTGGTGGAAGTTTGGGGAAGGCATAAAAATAAAGCATTTAAGAAAGCTTTTTGTTAGGTATTTTTCTTTCTTTCTTTGAAATGAAGGGTTCTGTCAGTGTTTTTAAATTGGCTTAAATTTGCTCCATCCTCTACAGGGGAAAATATTTATTTTAAAGTTTCCTCTAAACTTAAATTGGCTTCCCCGCCAATTTAAAGACACGTCTGTCTGTGTAATACCTTCCGACTCCAGGAAAGCTGAAGACTCTAAGGCTTAATGAAGGAAGAGACCCTGTTGATTGCACAGGAGAGCAGCATTTCCAGCAGTAGAAAAATTGCTGTTCTGAAAATGTAGCTTGAATTAATCCCTTCCACCTTTGTTTCCTTTTGCTGTTGTTAATGATTTCCTTTGCCCAGCTAGTGGTAGGTGCTGTTGTGCCTGCCTCACTCCACTGGTTCTTCCACTGCTCTCTGGGACTAAAAATTACAGTATGGGTCAATTTAAAGAGAGAAATAGAGCATTGGCAGATAGAGCTTCTTCACTAAGCTGCAAGTTTATGAGAGTTATGATCTTTAACTTTGGCACTTAAAGTTATTTCTCTCCAGAGTGGTCATTGCAGCTCTTAGTGTGAGTTGTCCTGCACACTGAGGAGATTAGGAGCCTGTTGTCTCACAGGTTGTGTGGCTGAAGTCTCTGCCTTATGTGTAGGTTATCAGCCATGTGCTCAGCTCCCCAGAGACCACACAAAATTGTCTCTATCACTGGAAAGATTCAAGGCTTTGAAGGAAGGTAGCTTAAGCAAAAGTTGCAATAATGAAGAAAATTACGGAAAGAAAAAAAAACGTATTTACTTAGGTAATATGTGGCAGGATCATAGTTAGGGTCTGTTGTTAGGGTCGCTTGTTACAGTTCCTTGAGTTCTGGATGCTTTGCCTTTTTTGTGTGCTGCACATGAGGCTGTGCTCTCATCTGAAATCAGCATTTAGGTGCAAACTGCTGAAGAGTACCAGTACTGCTGCTTCTTCTCCCACCTTACTCCACAAAACTGCTTAGCTGAGGTATTCCTAATGCTGTTGGCTTTAGGCTTAAACTACTTTAGTCAGAGTCTTCTGTCATTTGTGGTTTAAAATATATGCTGTGACAAATATTACTTCAAAGGAGTTTGTATAAGACTTGACCCTTGCAGAACTCAGAGAGTAAAGACTCTCCAGAACTTTATAAACACTCTGACCATGGGATTGCATCAAACCTCTTCTGGATGCTCCCCCTGTGCCTGTCCTCTTCCTTCCTGTTGTATTGCAGAGTGCCAATAGTTGACAGGCAAAGGATTTGTTTTTCCTGAAATACACTTGTTTGTCTTGTCTCCATAATGTTTGTTGCATGCCTGACTCGACAACTTGCATGCAAATGCCTATTTTTGTACTGTTCTTGTGGGTTGGCAAAAAAGTAATTGTGGCTTCCTAGTGCGAGCAAAAGGCTGGTGTATGGAACTGAGTTGTTTATATGGATTCCTGGTATGGAATGCAAGTTTAATTCTTTTAGCTTGGAATTAAATTGTGCTGAGTAAAATTAACTTTGAATTTAAGTGACACTGAACCCAGCTAAACAATTTTCTAGGGCTTACATTAATAAAAACAAACCATAGCATAGCTAACTACTGCTAGGGATTAATTTCAGGTTCTTAAAATTTGTGGTTTAAGAGGGGAATGCTCAGCTTATACTTCTGTAATGAACTTCATGTCTGAAGTGCACTATGTGGTGTACCGTGCTGGGATAGTACAGTCACAGATAACTTGAAGGGATTTGTGTGGGCAGGGAGAAGGCAGATGAAACATTCCAGGTGAGATATAAATTTCCATGGCCTGGTTTGGGAACCTAACCTGCCTTACAGTAAGAGATAGAGAGCTGTGAAAAAGAAGTTACTAGTGATTTTGTTTCATCTGACCTACTGTTAGAGGACCTTTTAAGGACCTTACTACCTTTTAGTACACTTTTAAAAGAAATCTTTAAAGCAATATTTGGCTGAACATGCTTTTTCTGGATTCTCAGTAGGTACTTGCCAGCAAGGAGCTGCTGACATCAAAAGCAAAACCCCAAAAGGCCCATATATGTGTGTGAAGTAAGGAAACGGAATGAGAGTGGTTTTGTGCTGAACTTCAGCTGAAAGATCTTTCCAAATGCAATAAAGAAACAGAGCACCTTCATTAATGTCTTCAAAAATTATGATGACTTGTGAGATTCCTTAGAGTAACATACAAATGAAGACAGTGTCCTTCCAGTAAAACAAATGTTAATTCATTATATGTTTCTTATGCAATATGAGCACTTATAATCATGCCAGTCACCTCCTGAAACAAAGCGAGTAATCGTGGTGTTACAGAGGTTTGTTTCTTAAGGAAGCCCTGAAAAAACTTTTTCCATGAACATGTTGGTATGAATTGGCATTCTTCCTTGCACAGGAAACCACAAATTCTTATTGCGGAAAACTTCTAACTCTTGTAAAACAGTCATTAGTTTTGTGTATTAAATGTTCAGAATGTTCTAGGTTTTTTTTTCCATGTGGCCCCTGGAGAGCTGCTCTAAGAAATGCTTCTCTTTTGATAAACAGATCACTTGCTGAAATGTTTCCAGTCACTTGTAGTCCCTGTGCATGCTGCTGGGGCTTGGATACTTCTCAAATGCCTACAAGCCTGAGACCATCTTTATTGCTCAATTATTTTTACCCCCTCAAGTCTGACAGTTGCAGCAACTGAACATGATCCCTGTGTTAAATACAGCAATCTGTTTGATGACTTGCTTTGTTAGGGTTTCTGAAACTTGTACACTAGAGATGGCCTTCGGTGGTGGGGCAGCTCCCAGACCAGTGTCAGTGCACACACACAGACACACTGTGCTTGTGTGCACTCCTTGGAACACTTGTGTGCAATATCTGTGTGACCTCTAGTATGTGATGTGTGCTAAAGGCTGGGAGCTTAAGTTTCAGGTCACTGGAGAAATTACTTCTATGACTTCACTGAGGATCCCTATTTTTCTTTATGCTAGTCTTTTTTAGTCTTTTTCTCTATTTTTTTTTTAATTTTATTTTCAAATCCCTATTCTGGATTTGGTATGATAAGCATTGATCAAACTGCACATGAAGTAATACCCTTTCTTAACTGAATTTTCCTTAGTTTTTTTTTCCTTTCAAATACGCTATTAAGAGTAGAACTCAAATTACACAGTGCATTCTTTTTATTTTTTTTTGAATGACAGAAGAAAGGACAGTGGATGAGGATGTAGCAAATCACACAAGCTAGCAGTGATAAAAGTGTTGTTTTGGGGTTTTTTTGTGGCGCAGGGCTCCTTGTTTGAAACAGATTCATCGTATCTTCATCAATGTTTTATAGTTTCTACTATTTTGGAGTGTTAGCTGGGTTCTCAAGTACTGGAACGCTACTGCTGCTATTTAAGGCAGGACATCTGTCATGATGTGTCTAGAGTCTGGTTTCCCCAAGCCTGAACAATTCTTGCCTTTATGCTCTACCTATGCAGCCCTTGCTCTTTCTACAACCTAAAAATAACACAGAAGTTAAACAACTCATAGAAAGTCTATAATTTCTGAGAGCAGTATCTTGCCAGTAGCTATGTCTTGGGTCATCTGGACAATGCTTTGGCAGAGTTTTAAGAATTTGCTAAACTAGGCCAAATTGACTTTTCTTTCTGGTCAGGTGTAACTTTCTGTACTGGAAGGACAAAATAAATGCGTGCTTCTCACAAACTGTGTTAACCCTGCCTCATGCTGTACACACTGAGGCTCCTGGGACCCTGCCCCAGCAGCATCCTCCTGGTGTCCTGCCCTCTGTTTCCTCCCTTGCTTCTGGGAGTCATGGACTGCACATCGACTTCCTTGGGATTTGGGACTTTTCCCTTCCAGTAGCCCCACTGTTATCTGCTCTCACAACTCTGGTTTATGTCCCAACAGCTGTTCAGTTTGCAGACTCTTATTGTACAATATGATTGTAGCATTATCAAGTATTCTGTGCACAGGATAAGGAGGCAACTTTGTGGAGCTTCAGAACTCCTCTGTAGGATGGGCAGACTCTTTTAATCTAGAGAAATGATTCCCCTTCTCCCACTGAAACCCTACTCTGAAAACTTTGTTCTAGAGGCAGTTTTAATGAGCTTTGAAACCTGTATCACAGTTTTCAGAACAACCCCTTTATGTCTGTGGCCTTGCAATAATGCCATTTTTGGGGATGAAATGTTATTACTTTTAACTGCTCTCCTCCCATTTCCCTCTTTCCTTCCTGCTCCCAGCGGTGTGCATGTGCTGATTATTCTGGGGTGGTTCTAGTCCACTCCTTCAACTTTGCAAGCTGCTTTGTCTCAGGCTTTGGTTGCTGGATCAGCAGATGAGTGTCTGCTGTTAGTGAACCAAGGAAAGGCTCAGACCTGCAAGGCACAGGGGAGGTGGTGCAGTGTCAGACTGGACAAAAAGTATGTTCTCTGCACAGTTCACTTTGCCTAACACGGATCTGTAGATGAACATGAGTTTTCTGATGGCACTTCTCCATTCTGATTTGCAAAAAAGCTTTCAAATGGAACCCTGAAATAGTGCTTATTTGAAGCTTAAAATGCTGGAATTGGATTTTTTTTTTCCCTTTGTGTTTGTAGCTCCCATACCACACTATGTTTTTACATGTTGTTTGTTTAAAGGAAGCTTTGCACTTCCCAGGGAAGATTGCAGCTGGGAAAAGCCTGAAACTATTGTAGTTGCTTGGCTCTGTTGGATTGTAACTATCTATGACTCCTATTAACCTAAAATTGCAGATGCTTTACTGTTCATCAGATTGTAAAAATGCTGTGAGACCATCCAGCATCTTTTAAAATTAGGCTGAGTTGCAGCATTTTGCAGTTGGAAAGGTTATGGTGACAGCATGTCTCTTTGTACTGGTGGAGAAAATTAGAGAGAGTGGGGAGTAAATGCTAAGGAATAAGGAGATTGGAAGTAACTATACATGGATCAATACAAACAACATAGAAAGCTTTGGGAAGCTTTGTTAAACTCAGGCTGAGTACTTAAAGGTTTACTGGACAGTAATACATGCTATTGAACCTGATGGCTTTGGCTTGTGATCACCAGTGAAGGCCTGCTTTTTCACCTAGTTTTGCAACTGGGAATTTCCTTTGGCACAAGGAGGATAAGTTTCTTATTTGAGTTAGCAAAATACAAGTGTCTGGTTGGAAACATTCCCAGCAATGATCTGATTCCTAGCCTTTTCTGTAACTGCTCAATAGTGCCACCAATGCATATTTGGGCACAAAATAATTGTGACAACTTGCATAGACTTCAGTATTTTTTAATGTCTCAAAACCACTTTAATATAGGGTACAAGCTGGTCATTGATAAACACTACCTTGAAACAAAGTAATCAGATTTAACAGAACAGCTTGGTGGATGGTCAGTTCCAGGTGCCCTGGCTTCCTAGGAAGTGCCAGCTAAGTTTATCAGAACTGTTGCTTCTGCCTGCTGACTTCATGGCATCCCAGGTACAGCTTGGTGAACTGACTGCCAGCCACTGGCCCTGCACACCTTCCTCACAGTACAGGAGTCCTGTGACTGAAGACAGCATTTCCCAGACCAAGATCTCCAGATTATTGCTGAACTTTATTTAGAAAGGACACCTGAGCAGGCTCTGTTGCTTGCTGCAGGTGTTGAATTGCTCCAGTGTTTTAGAGGAAGCTGTGCTATACTATCAGTATATTCTCCAGGCTAATTCATATATACATTTTTGACCAAAACAAAAGAAGTCCCTATCTTCTTTTACATCATAACAAACCTTTTCCTCCTTATAGAGTATTGAATTGAAGTATTTGAGGTAAAGACAAAAAAGAACCCAAACAACACCAAACCAAAACAATTTGATTTCTCACTTCATTCTAGTAGTAGATGCTCATTAACACTCATGACTGTGTTAAGCTCCAGATGTGAGAGTGTGTTCTGCATCACAGGTAGATGAAATAAATCTCAGAGCCATCTGGCCATGAGCAGAGTGCAACTGCTTGACTATTTTGAACTTCACTTGGATAAATGAACATCTTCACAGGTTTTCTTTTGAGGAGTGTGTTGAAAAAGATCTCAATAGATTTTTGTGTTTATTTGTTTTTACATTGTTTTCTGGGGATCTTATTGTCCAAAATACTGCATAATTCCGATCTGAGATTTAGATTCAAAGTTAATGCGTCTCCATAGCAAAGTCCATGTTGTTCAGAGATGTTGCCTTGTTAATTGTTAACAAAGGTGCTCTTGCTGCTCAGCTGAGCTGCAGGGTTTGTTATCTGAGCACTGCTTACAGCACTCTGTTGTTTGAATGCTATTTTTGATGTCTCACAGCACTGACATGTGTAACTTGATTGATGTGACATGGAGGAGCCTTATCCTGAAATGTGCTTCTGGAACTTAATTTGAACAGTTTGGATTATGCTCAAAAATACTACTTTATATTTTCTCCAGGATTAATTGCACCATTGATTCAATTCATTCTATTTAAATAATATAGGTTGATCTTTGAGCACAAGATTGATTTTATTTGGTTGTTCATGGCAACCTGTGCAATGTGTTTTTTGTTTGGTTTTTTGTTTGGGTTTTGTTGTTTTGTGTTTTTTTTAATCCTCTTAATATCTTCTATATTCAGTGCTGTTGTTTAGAATAAGGATTTATTTGCATGTGCACCTGGTTCACAAGATTCACTGTTATGTTTCAGGTGTCTTCAGAGTCTTGCTTCATCTTGTCTACTGCCTTTGCTTTGTTTCTGTTTCTTTCTTGTGTGGTACTACGCCTTTGCAAGATCTTGGAACTACAGCTTTCTTTCTCATGTAGAGGCAAGTGTCTGTCTTGTTCCATTGCTCAGTGAAGAAATCTCAGTTGTTATCGAGGAAGCTTCAGATGCTTTGAGGTGCTGCAAATCAGAAGATCATTGTAGTTTTGTCAGAGTTCCTCTGTTCTCCAGTGGGGTCACTAATTTTTGAAAATTCACAGAGGTGCAGTGGGCTACACGAGTCCAAAATGTCCCTCATCATGTTATTTTGTTTTAAAAATATTTCTTTTAAACTTTAGGAATTCTTACTGACTTTATTTTTGATTAAATTAGTTCCATTAATGAAGGAGTTGTTTTCAGTCATGCCGTCACAAGATGCTTAAGTCCAGGAGATAAATCTAAGCATGGGGGATGTCTTGAATACATTGTAAAGAGATGATCTGAATGGACCAATGCACAACCTACTGGTTAAGGATCATGCATGGTTAGCCATGTCTTTCTGACTTGTCTGGGGGAACCAAATGTTCAGTGTTCCTTCCATTTCTGAATCTTTCTAGAGACTGTGGTTAGCAGTGACTGTTGTCTTTGGTAGGAAATTCAACTGTTTCTATTTTGGATTTATGGTCTTTTATTCTATCATTAGTCAGTTCTTGGATATTTGGGGAGATTCTTTGGTGTGTGTTCCTCCTTAACTTGCTCCAAAGACTTCATTGCTAGACACCAGGCACATCCAGTTGATCCAAGTAGTCCCAATAGCTGGGATAACTTTTTTTCTGTTTGAGTTGGATAATGTGCTTGTCCATTTTAGGATGATGCATAATAACCTGACCAGGAGTGATCTCTGTGGAAAAAAAGAGAAGAAAAACAGGATTCCTGATTATGTGACATCTTATTAGCTTTAGGGAAAGGGCTGCGGAAAGGCAGGTATGTTTTAAGGCACTACTTTTTTATTATGAGTTGGGACATCTTAAATTCTCATTTAGCACTTCAACCTTGCCTGACCTCCATCAAATCTTCTCCTTCAGCTATATTGGCAGTATCTTTCTTTTCTGGCCAAAAAGAAGAGTCATGCACATTTTTCCATGCCATTTTTTTGCATCACTCAGTCATTTTGCCAGAGTGAGGAAGCAGTGTGAGTTTGGAAGAAGGGCATGAGTTATTTGAATGATATTGTCTCAACAAATTTGGCTGTGTAGGTAAAGACCCAGTGAGGGTTTAAAAAAACCTCCAGCAAAACTCCTTTTGAGAGTTTTGAAAGCAAACTAATTTGTTTTTGAGAGCAGACTAATCTGAAGTAGTTGATGTTCAAAACTGTACAGTTGTTATATGTAGAACTGCCTTTTAAAAGATTTTTTTGCCCCTTAATTCTTGAACTGTAGAAATGGACACCTGTCTCTGTTTGGATAAGTGCTGGCAAGTTCAAAACTGTAAGTGATTTTTGTGATGAACTGGAATTTCAGAGGTGACACTGCTGTCAATTCTTGTCTCTGTTCTTGAATGCAGCACCTCTGCTCCTCTGTGGTCCCACAGTAAACAGTTGTGATCAATTCTTGGCATGTAAGAAGTTCAGCATCTTTAAAGCAATGAATATTTCATGCTGCTGATGACTTTGGAGTAACTAATTCAAGTGGAAACTGAGCAGTTCCTTACTTCAAATGTGCTCCAGATTGTGTTTGTAAACATTCTGGAGATTAATTGATGCATCTGATTTTCAGTATTTCTCATATATTTCAGGAAGATAGTAAAGTATCAAAGTTGGTGTGAAATTGATTTGCGAAGGAGGACAGGCTGGCTTGAAGGAATATCTCTCTAGACTTTTTTGCATGATATTAACCCTGAAACTTATGTACTGGGAATGGCATAGACTTAAATTACTATAAGGAGATAACACGGAAGAAAAATGAGTCAGGGAATTGAGGTAATCTAAGAAAATAAAAAAAAAATTTACCTTGTAATAATGAATTGTTGAATGTATGGGGTTTTTTGAAGAGGTGGTTAATAACTGTAATCTGCATAATGGAATGTGTGTTCTAAAGGAAAAAACTGCTATTTTTATGAAGTCAGAACATGCAAATGTCTCTGAGTCTGAAGAAATGTTTCAAAAATTCATTTTGAAGACTTGGAAGACAATCTAGTAAGCATGTGTGGAAGTCTGCTCCGTAGTACTATCAGTTTGGCAGGAGACATTAGTTTACATACTAATAAAATATCACTTTCATGAGCATTGCTACTCAACAAGACCAAGAACATTCTAATTTGGTTTTACAGGCCTTTCAGAAGATGTTCTGCATAATTGATGTCCCTGCCAAAGGAGCTGAGAGGTATTGTAATGGAACCATCTCTGATATCACATTTTAGTTGTTAAGGAGCTATCAAATAATGAAAGCTTTAAATCTAAGGTCATATTTCATTTTGGCTAAAATTGGCATTTATTTAGTTGCAGTTGTGTTCCATTTCTAGGGGGTTTATGGGAAAAATTTTGGATGTTGTAATTGTTCTTGCTCAGATAAACAGTTGAGCAGGCAGGCAATTGACTGCAAGTCTCATTAGACATCAGTGTTTGCCTGTGTTAGGATGGATGACTGTGACTTGAATTAATGGCAGCTGGCTTACAGGTATAAAAGAAATCTTCTCTTTGCCAGGTGTATTTTAGTCAACTTTGCTGAAGTTTATTGAATGTACAGTCAAGTGTATACAGGGATGTGGGTAAAGCTTGGACTGTTTATCACTGGGAAACCCACTCTCACACTGTCTAGAACATGTAGTAATTGCAACACTTCTTAAAAACTGGATTTCTGGGATGAGCCAGTTCATGCAGCTTGTGCTTGGCTTTTATTCTGCTATATCTAACTGATATGTAGAAGGAATTCAAGCTGCAGATTAAGGAGTGAGGGTGCCTGTGGGGGCTGAAGCAATGTGATTTGCCCTCTGAATTCATGACTGAAGCTCTAGCTATAGTTAGAGCTGTAGAGCTAGTTAGTGTCTGTGTTTCTGGCCAGTGTTTCTGTCCCGGGGCACTCTGTCAGGACAGATTCCCACTGCTTTACTTGCACACTGGCCCATGTCAGAGGTAACTCTCTCAGCAGGAGTGCAAATAGCACAGCCCCAGTTTCTAACCAAGGCCTGGCTGAGCAGAGCTGTGCAAGTGCAGGTTAGAAGTCACTGAGATAACAAACACAGCACACTTGGGTCTGCCAGCTGGCTGACACATGAAGTGGGTGTTTTACAGCACATACTCTCTAAACTGCAAGGAAGATACTGAAGACAAGAGTTGATTCCTAGATGAGCTGTAAACCCTGAAGTTTTAATCTGTTTGTTTATATTGTGCTGTGAGGGTTGGTTTGGGATTTTTTTCCTGCTCTTTTTTCAAGTAGGGAAATTTATTTGAATTTAGATGAATTTCAACAGTGATGCAAATAGTTACTTTTTGCATTAGCATGGTAGTTTACCTGGCTGAGAGGGCATTGCCTTTCTACATTGTGTTTAGCTTTTCAGTGGCTCATTACTAGCCTTAAAAAACACCCCACTCTTCATTTAAAGTGAAGCATGGTTGTCTAAAACCTAATAATAAAAAGAAATAAAATGTACTCGTTGTGTATGTTTCAGAGAAAGCACTTGCCTGCTGCTGGGCAACAGGCAGGCTGAACATCTGCCTTAGACAGATGGGTCAGGAATTTCCATGGGGCTGAGGAAAAGCGAGAGGACACCCCCAGAGCAGGGCAGGATGTGCTGGTGTCTCTGCTCTGCAGTTTCTCAAGCGTGTGGAGCAGGGAGGGCTGTGCTTGTTGGGATGCCTTCCCAGCTGTGCAGTGCAGGAGAGGAGTGCTGGCTGAGCTTGCCAGCACTGATAAAGCTCCAGGTGGGGATCACGGTAAACATGCTGTGGGAATCAGCTTTCCCAGGAGTTACGCGAGGCAAAGATGTTCTTCTGTCACTTGTTCTTGCTGGAAGCTTCTTGCTGCTAACAACTGAATATGCAAATCGAACTGTGGCTCTTCCAGCCTTCCTGGTGTTCTGACTTATGGTACTTGCTTTTCAAAACTGAATTTGTCAGCACAGATTATTTCACTCTGAAAATGTAAAATCTTGCTGTAAGTGCTTCTTTGTGTTGTAATAAACATACATAACTTTGCTTTACAAGATCTCCATATCGTGCTTGCTTTTTCTCCCCACTGTTTATTCACTACCCTGCCAACAGCATAGGTGTCTTCTGAACAAGTTTATGCAAAACTGGCAAATTGAATGGTAATGTCATTGCTTCCAGTGAATTCAGACTATTGTATTCTACCTACAGTATTCACAGCTGTCTTACTGACTAACAAGGCTGCTGTTGGCTACAATGAAGTGCACCACAAAATTGCTCTGATCTAAGGCTTAGGTTATAATTTGAGACAGTTATCTTAAACCAAAAGAACCTAAGTCCATAAATAAACAGTTAAGCAATGTAAACTTTTTAATGGCAGAGACAGTTAGCAAGGAACTATGCAAACCCCCCAGGCCAAGATAATCTCTGCCATAATTATGTAGTCTACTAAGTGAGAAAAATTCCAGAGCTTTGCTCATGAATAAGACTGGATTATTTGTGATGTGATTTCATAAAATAAACAAGGAGACAAATGGTTTCAGAGGCTACTTAAGGTTTTGCAGAGGGGTAAATGTTAATACTTAATTGTTTAAAGTATGTATGAGGTTATACATGGCAAAGTTGTACAAAGTATGCCTTAAGAAATAAACTTAGTGCTGAATTTCTTTACCCATATAGCTGTGTTTTCAACAGGCCACTTTAATAATCCAATCAAAATAGCCTTTAAATGTTCAGTGAGCTTTTTGGTACTTGTTTTGCTAGATAATATATATTGCTAAATACTTTCTCTTTGCTGCATTCTAATTGTGGTAACAAAGTGAGCATTGCTATGATCTTTTTTGTTCTGCTTTGGTACTATTAATACATCTCTGTTCTGATCCCATTTATCCCATCTAATTCTCCCCCTAAGACAGCTGTGCCAACAGAAGCACTAGGAAGAGTACAAGAGTTGCACTAGAAAAAAATGCTCCCCAGAGCATGGATATTGGAGGAGAGAGCAATTGATGGAGTTCATCCTAATGGCTCGTCCTGCCTGGTCTTTGAGACAGCCAGCCCCAAACAGCCATAGAGATACACACAGCCCTCTGGAGATCACAGGAAACTTTGGCTTCCTTTTGGGATACTTTAAGAATGGTTTGTGTCTCCTCCATTTTTTGAGAGAGGAGAAACGAGTTCCTTCTTTTGGGGACACCTTATCTAGGGAACATCCTCAAGACTGTCTTGTCTTTTTTTGTGCTAGGTGTTCAGTTGAGATAAAGCACCATGTGTACTTCTGATACAGGAATTTGTGCTTGTTGAGATAAATCTGTGTAATGCTCCACACCCAGATACAGAAGGAATCACAGACAGAAACAGCAGCAAATGGTGATCTTGTATGGGAAGGCCCCTTCTGTGTCTTTTTCCTTTTACATCCCTTATGTTGGAGCTTCCTGCAAAACAGACCTGTCCTGGAGTCTCTGCATCAGCATGGATCCCTCTATAAGCTTTATTTTACTTCAGTAAGTCTCTGAATCAAAGTCCCTATAGAGCTTAGAAATTTGAGTGATGGAAGCCAAAGTCTTACACCGAAATGGGTGTTCTGTATAAAAAAAAAAAACCTTCCTTAGACAAATAATCTAAAAAAATTGCTCCAGTAAGTTAATATGAATCACAGTGCTTTTTTTTACCTTTTGTTATTTATGCTCAGCAGACCCCTGTGAAATTGAAGAGCTCTCTTTATCTTGAGTGATGGACTGGGGGCTGGGTTTTGGGGGCTGGCTACCATGTTCTCACCCACATGGGCCAGCTTCCCCCTTTGCCCTGCACTGAGTCATCTGTGTTTAATCTGTACGAGAGCAACTGAATTATTTTTATGGTTGCTGGTCTGAAATGAGTCAGGGCAGGGTCAAATATGTTGCAGAGCAGAGAAGGGAGAGGAGTGGGAATCTGGCAGCCAGCAGCTGGCTGAGATTGCCAAGGAGCACCAACCCCAGTGACTTCACCAAGGTCAGCAAGAAATGGAAACCTCTCTTGTGTTATGCAGGGTGCTGACCACAGGTTGGTCTGTTGCAGTAACTGACAGGAAGTGGCTTTAGAGTTATTCTACTTGAACTTATTGTTTGTTTGCCAATACTGATGTATGAATTAATAGTTGCTTTCTGGTGTGTGCTTTCTGTTAATAGATGCTTTCCAGTGTATGCCAAAATCCAAACACACTGAACTGGTCATAACTGTAGATCTTCATGTGTAAGCTGGGTGCATTCTGTGAGGAATTCATAATTAACTTGAGCTAACTTTCCTCAGAAATGTGATTTTTTTTATAGGTAGTTATCTGTCAACTACAGCATATTTCTGTTTAAGGACTACTGCCCTTTAATAAAGATACCTCAGGAGTTTGTGCCTGAAACAAATCGTTGCATGGTATTATATTGCCAGTTTGGTAAAAAAATCAGTTGGTCACAGCTGCTTGATAGCTCACACAATCTGCAGTTGATACTTTATCAGTGGCCTAATACAGAATTTAGAATAGAGCATTTCACCAATCCTGGGCACACAAATTTCTGGATGCACAGCATTTTGAGCTATGTACATTATGAAAGCAGTGCTGAAAGTAAGGGTATGAAGGCTTAGGTCATATATTCTGGCATCAATTTCTATGCTCTGTTTTTCTGTTTGAATTCATTTGGGAGGAAAGAAACCAAGAAACTTTCTTGAGTGAAGATTTTAGAGTTCTGTGCTGGTTATAAAGCCATCTGTGTCACTTCTGTCTTTTTTAAGTTTCTTTAGAAAAAGGGCTAGCCAAAAATATTCTGGATGTGATTGTATGCAACATATGTACATTTTCTTTACACAACACACTACAGTTAATTCAATTTGAAGGGCTTTCTCCTAGCTCTGACAAATCTTGTCAACCTACCACTTGACTTAATTTGTGTGTCTGGTTATGTTTTTTTTGTTTTGTTTGTTTGACTTTTTTTAACTTCTTGAAATCAAAGAAAGCTTGTTGCAGGTGGGGTTTATGTTTTGTTGGGTGTTTTTTAAAAAAGGATAATATTGGAGAAACCTGTCTCCAGCAATCTAATATATTGTCTGGTGTTCTTCTAGGAACAAATATATCATGTGAGTTTTTATGTAGGAGGTTTTTTAGACTTTTAAAGGTTGGGTGTTAGCCACAGGGTTCATGTGACATGACAAATGTGGAACATCTGTGTACTGGTGCACATCTCTGTTCTAAAAGTCATTCCCCTCACCACATGCATTGAATTAAACACAAGAATTTAGAGAAAAAAATAGTTGGAAGGACACATTCTGTCAAATACAATGGGAAGGATCTGTTGTGCAAGCTGTTGGAGTTCACTCATACAGTTCTGCAGTCACTAATTCAGAGGTCTAGTGTGCTCTGTGCCTCAGCCCTTCCTCCCTTGGAGCTGGGAGAGTGGTATTGTGCTTTTCTAGTTGGTGGTAAACTGTTTTCTGGATAGAAATTAGAGTTGAGCATAAGGCTAAACTCTAAAGGGATTTCTAATAAACCAAAGGGATTTCTCAATGTAGTTTCCTGTTTGAGTGATGGTTGGGCTGCCTGTGAGGTAAGTAGGTGGCTGAGTTGGCTTTCTTGTATTCCAAACAAAGTGTGGCCGAGTTGGCTTAAAGCTGGAGCTCTCATATTAAAACATGAATCTTATTCATAACTCTGCCTGAAGTGAGCTAACTTGGTGACCAATATCCTTATAAATCCTGAGTGCTACTGTTTGTCTCCATGCTATAGCTGCAGTGAAAATTCTTACTTATAAAATAAGTGTGATAAAGAAAACAAAAGCAATTCTTATGGGTAAGATCTGACCTGGAGCACTTTGGGCCAGAAGCTGGAAGTCCTTGTTGTCCTAGAGGGATTGCCAAACTGCATGAAGGATGCTGTACTTCATTAAAGCTGTATACCTGGTGCTATCACCTTGGTCTGACAGAGGGGCTGCCAGTTTTAGATTGCAGGCTACAGTGTATTCAAAAATCTGAGTCAGGACACAGGTCACAGCTTAGGTTGAGGTGGAACTCAAGTGTTGGTCTGGTCAAAAGCTCACTGCTGTGCAGAAGGCAAGGGGCAGATATTAATAGTTGTCTTCCCAGTGACTTGCATGTATTTCAGAAGTGGTCTGAAACTGTGTAGGTTTGAACACATCGTTAAGTAGTGGGTTTTTAAGTAACTTAAAGCTACTATTTAGATACTGTCATTACAGATAAGGATTTATTGAGTTATGATACAGCTGGAAACCAATATTAAAATTTTGGTCCTCAGTTCCTAGTTTATCTTCACAGACTCAAGTCTGGGACTGCAAATGTAAAGGACCTCCTCTAGTTGATCTGAACTTAGTTTCAAACATTTATCTCTGAGACGACTCCTGAATACTTCCTTCATACATTATGATGGCTGCTTTCATGCTGTGCTTAACTCTTTCTGAATTTAATATTTCTGAGGCTTTTAAAATCTTGTTCAGAAGACAGTTTATAAGAGCTCCTACTCCAGAGTGATTGTAAAAGCTCTTGTTCCAGCATAGCCACATTTGCCAGACTTGGGAAAACTCTCTCACATTGAAAATATCACTTCACTTGGAAACAGCCTCTGAATGAGTCCTTGCTTTTAAAGGAGGTGTGAGAAGTGGTCTGAAGTAAAAGAGGCATGTCTGGGATTTGTTGTCCTGGGGCAGGTACTTAGGGAGTGGACAGAAGGGGTATACAAGTGGCATACATGCCTAAATAATTCAGGCATCCATTTAAATTGTTCTGTTCTCTTAAAACTGGCTGTGTTCTAATTAAGTAATTCTTGTCATAAAACTCAAGTTAGCTCATAACAAAATGCAGATTATTTAATGTTAAAAATTGTGGGGAAAGTATTTTTGTTTGAAGCCGTTTGTTGTTGTTTGTTTGTTACTAGATTGTGTTTTATCCTCTTTAAAAGCTGCTAATCCAGACCAAGCAGCCCCTCTCTCACCCCAGTCTGCCTGGGCTCAGAGGCCACCCCCATGTACCCTGGGAGCCCTCTGCCTTCAGGGAGTGAGGACCCATGCAGATTTTTATATTGCATTTCCAGCAAACTTTATGTATTCAGTGCTGGCTTCAGTGAGTCCATCTGAGTCAGCTGCCCTGTTCACAGGCCCTTTGAGAGTCTAGGGCAGAATCTGGGGTGATCTAATTATGATTTGTCTGATACAGGATTTGTCCAACCTGAGTGTTTCTACTTTAAATGGTTTTGGTTTTTTGGTGTTGTTTTGTTGTTGTTGTTGTTTGTGTGTGGTTTTTTTTTTTTTTTTTTTTTTTTTTTTTTTTTAATTTAGCTTTGTAAAACTGTAGTTAGGAAACAAATCTGTACATTCAGAATGCGTAGGTGTTAAATTTAGCTGGGCTCAAAGAAGGTAAATGCAGCTTTGATGTAAATTTCTTTTATTTAAACGCAGCAGGAGCTTCACATCCATAGAACAATTTAAATTTTGTAGCTTCTTTCACCCATGCTCCAGTTTTTTTAAACAATTGAGGATAATCCTAGGAGGCCCTTCTGACTTCAGTCTGTTTTAATGCATGGAAATATTCTTCAGAGTGCTGGGAAAAAAACTGATAATTTTTCGAAGTCTTTGAAGAGGCTTCTGATGTTTTGAGTCTTTATTACACTAGAGGTCAGTGTATGATGGGAGCTTCTGTGCTGTGGTATAGAGTTTCTTGCAGAATCCTATTTCATCAACTTTGAAACCAGATTCTAAGAGAAACTGTAGCCTGTTACTATGGAAAAAACTTAACATTAAAGTGTCTTGTGACTTTCTTGGCTAAAGGACTTTTTTGAGCTTCCTACTTTTAATTCTCCTTGCCTAACAAATGTAAGGCAAATATCAGTGAGAGTACTTTGATGTGGTAAGCATGAATGTGCTCCAGCATGCACCTCAAACATTTATCTTTCATTGCAATGCCATGACTTTTTGATTCATATTTCTATATGCCAGGGTATTTACAGAAGTCATCCTTAGATTGTGCACAGTTCCTCTTAAGGGCATGTGGGAGAATTGCACATACATCTATTATTTTTAGAGTAGGTGTCAGCTTCCTGAACACTGAGCTGCTCACTACCAGGTGGGCGACTTCACTTTTGGGTGTTGGGAGAAGCACAGTCAAGTGTGATTCTGTCGTGGTACTTGCAGAAATTCTTTCCTCAGCAGGTCTTCTTCAGTTCTCCAGATAAGTAATTTCTTTAAACATCTGGAATGTGCAAAAGCAGTTTGTTCCTGCAGACATCATTGGGCAGGGGCACTGGAGCAGATAGATGTTCAAAACACAGCAGTGTTACCTCAGTGGGCAGGTTACATCACAAATGACAATTCAAGTAAGATAGTGGAAATACCCTACTAGGGTGGATTTGAGCTCTTGAATGTTTTCTATGAGAACTGACTACAGACAAAAGTGCCTCCATCCTGTTGCTCTTGTGTAGAGTTCTTCTGAAATGCCTTAGAAAAATAAAAGACTGGGATGTTAAGTTTACAGCCATGCACCAATGTACAGGGTAAGTGCAGGCACAGGGCGGAATTTTGATTCTGAGCCCTCAAGAGACCTGGACTGATAAACATCTTTGTGGCCTTTCTTTTTGATGAGGTGGAAATGGGAGGGGACATAGTAAAAGGAAAACCAGCAGTCTGAAAATCCCCTTTGCACCTGACTGCTGCCCAGTATGTTGTGTTACATGCCTCTGGAGCATTAAGAAGGATAACACCTCAGCTAAGATAGTGTGAAGGAGCTGCTAGACAGTTTTAATTGAACTCTCTGTGAGGATTCCTGACTTCACAGGGAAGATATTGCACTCTTCTACCTCTTTCCCAAGTTTTTACAGGCTGCATTTTTTTTTTCTGTAAGAAATGAAAATGTACCAAGGCTTTGCAGAATGAGGCTTTATCAAAACACCTCTGTGATGTTTGGCTTCATTTGGTTTGGCAAGAGCCTGAAAAGGTGATGGCTTTGCAAAACTGGTGTGATATATATAAGTCATCAAGGAACAAATAAAACATCCTAAAAATTACTTTCCTTTTCCTATCTTTTTCTGATTGGAGGCATACAACCTTAATTTGTTTCAGTGGAACTCATCAAAATCTGTTCTGCATGTAAGAGCTCAGGAACTAGGAGGCTTATCTTGAAGAAGAGAAGGTGGTGTAGGTGTTCTGTAGCCACCCTAGTGAACCACCTGATGGATCATTTCGGATTCTTTCAGAGCAGCTTTATGTCTGTTGCACAGTGACAGCCTTTCTTGGTTCAGTTGTCAAGTGTTAAGCCAAAGTGTTGATGCTAACTGCACCTGGAAGAATATTTGTCTAGAAGAACGAACATTATTATTCTCTTGGATCAAAAATTATGGATCTCTGTGGTTACACAGAGATGATCACCCACTAGTCCCTTTTTCTAGTTCATAATATGAAGTATCTAAATGATATTTTCATGTCTGTCTTTCCATCATGATGTGCTGACTAATTCTGGTATCTGTCTGTTGTGTAATAAAGAGTCCATCAAAACTGCAAAAAATTAGTGTTTGGAATGTCTTTTCCTGCTTTTGTTCTAAACTCTCAAAATGCAGGGGTTATCAGATATACAGTTCAAGTGGCTTGCCAGGCATTTCTCAGATAACTGCACAGAGAGCACAAAAAGTTGCAGCCAAGGTCAGTCTTGAAAAGATTAGAATTCAATTGCCAGCCCTCACATTTTGATTTCAATCTTTAATGTTTCCTGGTAAGTGCTCTGTATTTGTTAGGTCTTATGTTTGTCTTGTCGTGTGTTCTTGCCAAAACTTCTCATAAAACTCCTGACACTATTGAAGATCTGTAGAATATAATGACATAGACAAATAGATGTATATATAAAAACCCCAAACCACTCTGTCAAGGTATTTCAACTCACACCAGTTATTCAAGGTTCCTTTAAAAGGGTGGACTTTGACAGGCTTCAAAGCTTCAGGCCTTCAAAACTGCAACACCCTAGTCCTCCCTCTTCATCCAGTATACAAATGTAGCATTTGCCAAAAAAAACAAAAAAAAAAAGGAGGAATTTGCAAAAAAAAAAAAAAAAGGAGGAATTAATAAAATGTATTAGTGGGACAGCAGCAATGTGCAGCAGGTTTAATGTGTTGTGTGCATTATAAATGCACAGAAATGCAATATAAAGCTCTTCTCACCTCACAGTTGCTTCCAGCAGGTCTCTGAAGCAGTTGACCAAAATGATAGCTGGATTTCAAATCCCTTCTTTTCTGTTTTTTTAAAAATTCTGATATATAAAGATGAAGAAAGTAGGAACAGCAGAAGTAATCAGGCAATCCTACAGTTAGGTAGCAAGAAGGAATTTGGAACGAAGAATTATGTCATGGTGGAAAAACTAGTTTATCTTTCTTCCAGCTATCCATTGTTGACCATCTTTTTTCTTCCCCTTTCCTACCACACTGAAATGCCCACTCCTTTACCTTTCTAAAGTGCAGGAGTGCTCATTTGAGAGGAATGGAACCTGGAAATGTGAAAACAATAGCCTGTGATTTACTGTATTCTTGGAACTTCAGGCTGGTTTCCTCCCTGAAATACAGAGATAAACGTGGGTAGTTCTTAAAAGCTATCTTAGTTTGACTGTTGTGAGCAGTTACATAGCACTAGGGACAAGACTGATTTGCTGCCTTTCCTGTCCCTGTGCATAATAAGGTACTCTGTGTTTTAGGATCTGCTTGTCTTCCAAAATCAGAATTTTTCCAAACTCAAGCCAAATTTCTGTCTTACCTGTCTTTTCAATGAATTATTTTTGTTTTGACCTCTTCTCTAGATGCTGTTATTAGAGTCTGACGTGTTCTGCAGCTGCAGGAAGCAGAGCAGTGACCTGACTGCTCTTGAAAGTTGTTGCTCTAATCACACAGGATATCATGATTTCATTTTGTACCTCCTAATAGATTAAAAAAAAAAAAAAAAAAAAGTTGAATAAAGCAGTTGTGAAAGTGAAAGCAGTATGTCTGGCACCTAAACATATGCAGGTGAGATGAGCCTGAGCTGAGCAAGAGTAAAAATGTCACTTCACTTACCAGCTGTAAGAGGAGGGAGACAATATCTGTGCAATAGCACAGACTGCTTCAGGTAGTTCAGGTCTGCACTGGAGAACTCTTCACTCTCTGTGGGAAGAAACAACTGCATATTAGAGAGGATGGAGTAAGGAGCCCAGGGCAGTTGTTTATTTTAAGTTTTTATGAGTTCAGGAGGTTGGCATCTTTAAGGACAATGTAGTGCTGGGATAATTCAGCTAGTTTGAAACAATCTAACTTGAATACTTAATCAACATGAGCACCCACATGGGCTGAATCACCCTGCAGATAATGTTACAGACACAGCCAGAGGTGTTTCATATTTGCCAAAGAATAAAATAAAACCAGTTGTGGTTTAAGGTGTGGGGATCAGAAATCAGGCCATGTGGCAGTGTTGTTTGCAGAACTGCTTGATAGGTCAAGTGCTCTACACTAGGAGAAGTCTTGGCTCTGTCTCCTGGTTGCTGTTCTAGAAAAAGAATTGGCTTTTTCAGTTGTATCCAGTGATGTTTCAAATTATGGATTTTGAGGGTAATAGTATTTTGGTAGATGCTTCTGGGTTTGTTATTATCTCCAGTGCTGCTTGACTTTATTGAAAGACTGAGTATATAATAATAAAGATTTCCTGTGAGGTGGCTAAGGGAAAGTTCAGTTCTTGTCTATATGAATGGGCAAGGTAGCAATATGCTCTGAGCAGCCTCAGCCCTTGCAGTCAATCAGTTCATCCCCTTTGTGCATCTGCCTGCTAGTTCAGAAATGGTTGCCATAGCCTGGGATTCTTTGT
Source organism: Sylvia atricapilla (assembly GCF_009819655.1). Classification (NCBI taxonomy): domain Eukaryota; kingdom Metazoa; phylum Chordata; class Aves; order Passeriformes; family Sylviidae; genus Sylvia; species Sylvia atricapilla. The sequence goes on along the minus strand of NC_089140.1, from coordinate 15,144,663 downwards.
GGTTCTTACCCATGCTTTGTTGTGTTTGTTTCTTGTAGAAGGAGGACTGCCTTTGGACCGTGAGCCACCTGGACAAGGTGATGCAGTTGTGCCTTGAAGGTCAGGCCTGGATGGCTGGGATTTAAGGTAAACTTTGCTGAAAAATATATGCAGATCCGAACCAAGAACTATGGGTTGTTGTTTTTCTTTTTTTTTTTTTTTTTTCTGGAGGTATTTGTATCAAACATTTAAAGAAGAATCTGTGTCTGTGTTGTAATGCATACGTACTTTTATAAAACACAGTGATATGATAGTAAAGATTCCAGAGTAGCCCATAGGACCTTCAGAAAATCTGATTGGTATTTAAATACCTAGGAGGTGTTAATGCTGCCTTGGGAAGAAATGTTATTCAGTGAAGAAGTAGCAATAAGAGTTCCTGAAACTTCTTCTCAGAATTCACTGGGAGGCAGCAGGGAACTAAGATGGACCTCCTGTCCCAGCCTTTCTATTAGTCCTTCTTCCAAATATTCTATAACAGAATAGCTTCAACCATTCTAGATCATGTACAATTCCTTCAAATGTCATATTTTAATTAATTACAGATCTGTACAGTCTTTCATATTGCCCACTCCTGATGTTGCAGACTTTTGACTAAATATTTGCAATTTAGATTCAATTCAGTTTTTCCTTTTCAATTCTTAACTATGGAAAAGCCTTTCCCTATGTGAACACAAACCAGTAACAAAAGGGACCTTTTTGAGTGTCCAAGTGCACAGCAGGATCTGTTGGTCCCACAGAGGCAGAGCTTGCAAAATTTCTGTAAAATGTGGGATTAATCTTGCTCTTGGAGAATTGTGTAATTTTTGTTACTGGACAGATGTGATTTCTTGGATGTGATCAGGAATGTCTCAGTGGTTTTGAATCAGCAAAATAAGTATATAGATGATCTGTCTTTTAACCTTCCTAAAACAGAATTAATGTGTAATTCTGGTCATACTGCCAGGCAAGAGCTGTCATCCTGCTAGCTCTCTTGCCACGTGTAGCCCAAGTTTTCTCCCAGAGGTATGAAAGGCACCATTTCAGTTGCTGCTCCAGAATTATGTGAGAGCTGTTTTCCTTGCAGATTGCCATGGCTTCTGAAGTCTGGGAGAACACTGTATAAAGAGTAGAAGTTTGAATAAAATCATCTTCTGCTGGTTTTAACATCTTACTTAAAAAGAAGGAAAGTGAGAGACTGAGAACAGTGCTTACTCTTTCTTACATGTGCTAGAAAGCCTGAAAAGTTGTAAGGCCTTTCAATAGAAAAGCAAAACCTAACCTTGATTCCTAAAGATTTGAGCTTGGAGCATGATCATGGAAAACATGAACTGAATCTCGACAATTCAGGATTAAAACATATGAATAAAGTCTCCTCCAAAACTGTTAGAACAAGCACATCACATCACAGTTATTAGCTGCATACTTTCTGTGCAGTGAATAATTTAATGAAGGTGAGCACAAGTAGCGCGTTCTTGCAAGACTAATGCAGGTACTGAAAACTATGTGAAGAGTTATGGGAATTTAATTTTTAAGGGTAATATGGACTTAACTTCTTTCAACAAAGACTCAAGTCAAGCCTTCAGAGAACTTCTTGCTGGACTTGTTTCTTAGTGTGTACCTTTGTAAAATGGTTGTAAGCTTCAGAAGATGATGCTATTCACCCATGTGAATGAGTATTCTGCTGTATTTTTAAAAAATCAGCAACAAAAAAGAGGTTTATTTTAATAGAGAATCTACAGAACTAGAGTTTGTTAACAGTATGCGATTTACACACTTGATGTGACATAGCTGGACCTTGTCAGATAACTAAGCCATGGGCTATTTGGATATAGTCTTCAGATGAATGTGTTCATGTTTTTCCACAGCATCTTGGAATACTTGCAGTATTTACTGTACCTGTTACTGCCTTATAATATATATTTACTAAGCAATTATATGGACTTCAGATTATCAGACTGAAAAATTATGGGAAAAAATTGGTTATTTCTAGAGGTCATGACCAGCTTTCTGCTTGATTGCTGGAGTTGCATCTAGGACTGGCCAGTTGACTTTAGAGGCTGAGAAATGTGTATAGTCAGATGAGTCACCTATACCCACCCTCTTTTCATAGCATTACAAGAGAAACAGTTTATGGACAGGTATTTGTGTTTTTTAATTTATAGTATGCTAACTTTGCTGGCAGCATACCATTTATCACGTGCTGTCTGTATTGCATAGCTTCCACAAAGTCAACAAAGCCAAGGCTTCATGTGCAAATTCTTGTGCTGTCTTGCTGCACGCTTTAGCAGCCTTGCTTATATGTGAAGAAACATACAGTGTTCCTTCTAATACCAATGTATTTTTAATTACACAAATTTCAGCCAACTCTTGCTGGCTAATGTAGCTTGAAGAACAGTGAACTGTTTAATTTCTGCCATTTCGAATGGAATTGGAACATTGGGGATGCCCAGCTTTTGTAAATCCTGTGTCTGTGCAGCAGTCCCCTTCAGGTTAATGTTCTTGCTGTCCTAACTGAATGCTTCATCCTCTCCCTTCTGAGGATAAAGGCAATTCATGTATTTTCTGTTTATTTTCTAGGGTATCAGTAATATTGTTCCTCTCTACTATGGTTTCAGTTCAGCTGCTTTTCCAAATACTTTGTAAGCTGAATGCTTGCACCATTTTAAAAAATAGTGCATACAGTACCTCACAGTCCAATGCTGACCTAGCAGTTGGTTTTTTTGAGGTTTTTTGGTTTTTTTTTTTTTTTTTTCTGTTTTGAGAACAGTTTGTTTGAACTTCTGCATTTTATTGTTCCAGGACAATGGTACTGAACTTACTGCAAAAGCCAGGCTTACGGGAAATGTCATCCTGTCGAAAGTGGTTTGCTCTTACACAACATATGATAATGCTCTTCTTAAAATGTGTTTGTTTGGCACATAGGACTTGTTGTGCCTGATATTCTCTGGCAGTGTTACTCATGCTCAGTTTACCTGAGGATGGGAGAGTTAATATTGGGTTAGCCTGGTGTCTTGTGCAGGTAGTTGAGGTCTTCAGTTGTTCTTAAAGGTCTAGCAGCTCTTTCCCTTCTACCTTGTTGGTAAGGACAAGAGTTATGCCATTTTCTTCATACAGTCTCTCCCAGACTTTGGGATTCCATTACTTGAAGGCATCCTCAAAACTGATTTTTGTTGTCATGAATTTTACTTGGACCACTTGACCATTTGGAAATTTTTAATGAAGATGTCAGGTGAAAAAGGGTGGGATAAGAAGAGTGCAAAATCATCTTCCTTACTGCTGCATTTTTCTTATATGACTAATAATTATTGGTAAGAAAGAAGCTATGCCTGTTATCAATCCCAAAAGTTAACATGTGTCTCTGCACATGGCCTGGGTTGTTGCCAAATGTCCTTAGCTATTTATTGTGGTCAAAAGAGTACTGACTATTTGAGAAGTGTAAACTTTGAGTGAAGCCACTAATCCATTCAGTTCTGACACTGTGCTTCTTTCTGTAGTATGGCTTTTGAGGAGCAGCCTGTCCACCTGGGTTATTTGTCCCTAATTTCCATTCACTGAAAGATTTCTTTTTTGTTTTGGGGATCTGGATTACTCATGCCTCTTCCCAAAGGTTTTATTGCGGCACCCTACAGAAAACATTAGAAATTTTCAGCCTTAGGGATTTGTTTCCCCCCAAACCGTTGTGACTCAAGTGAGTTGCTATAAAGCCACGCTGCAAAGTGAGAGAGGGTCAAGAAATCTGACAAGTGATGATTCAATTGTACTGCTTTTGCTAATTTCTTTGAATTGTGGATTCTGACTTCATTAGTAGTGTCTACAAACATTGCTGTTTGTGACTTGCAACTGATACCTTTTCTAAAAACAGAAGGAGACAGGATAGAGAGTGCTCTGTTTATTTCAACAACCACATGCAACACTTCCAAAATACACTTGTGGTTGTATCGCAGAGTTATGAATCTTAGGTTGTCTGCTGTGAGTAATGTGGTGAGACAGTAGCTTAATATGTCCACACTTTATTTAGAAAAGGTAGTTCTTATCAGAGGCAAGGAACACCGGTGTTTCATTCTCTGTGCTTGCTGAATCCCTAAGGACAGATATCAGGTCTGTTGACAGTTTGTGGTGCCAGGACACAGCACCTCCCTCTCGGGGTCTGACTGCCAGTTCTTAAGGATTTTGCAATATAGAAAGAAATAAATTCCTTTCTCCCTCCAGCTGCTCACCCAAATGCACTTTTTAAGCTGTCCTGTGGTTTGATCAAAGTTAACAATGGGTTATGATATCTCTTGACCAGATAGATGATTTTTTTTTTTTTAACACTATTCTTTCACTAGAGAGGAGGCTCACAAGTAGATTGTAACAGTTTACCAAATTCTTCAGGCAGAGCCTAGATTATACCAATTATTGCACCTAGAGAATCCTGGAGATTTAGAAAATATTACTTACTTTTCCTCCTGTGGAATTAAACCTGTAGAGTCTGAGGGTGTGTCTTCAGTAAGACAATAATATTTTACTGTTCTGCCTACTTAAAAATCAAATAGAAGAGCAAATCCTCTCTGGCAAACCAGGACATGCTTAATTTTGGGATTATGTTCAGTTTGCATTAAAGATAAGCTGGGCTGGGGGATGTGGGCTTTGACACAAAACATGTGGCTTTATTCCCATGGACAGACCATGCAGCTGAACTGGGGGTTACTGAAGACTGTGGGACTGTCCTCCCAGATTTACCACCTTTTCCTCAATTCAGAGAGCAGGGAATTGTTCACCCCCGTGGCAATAACATCACTGTAATTTGTGTCTGATAGTGAAAGAATGAATGATTTCTTCTCCCAGAAAGACAGAAAGTGTTTGTGTTGGGATATGGTTTTTTCTTTTTTTTTGGTGTGGTGTTTTTTTTTTTTTTTTTTTGGGTTGTTGGTGTTTGGCATGTTTTTAAGATAAATAGAAAATCCTCTGTGAGTCACTTGAGGCTCTCACAGAAACTCGAATGTGCTAAATGGGTAGGTTCCCCTAGCTGAGCCAATGGGGGTGGCCAGGCACAGGCAACACTTTTATCCCACGAAAGGGAGGAGGGGTGAATGAGCCAGAAGATATAAGCTGAAACAAAGCCATGCTGTCCTTCTGAGTCATTCGCATACACTGGATGGGTAAGGCTTCCTGCTTCCTGGGACACAAAAGTGGGGTCATGATTCTAACAATGGATGCTGGTAAGTCGCTTTTTATTAAATTTGTCTGGGTTTTTTTCTTTCTGGGAAGTTTCTTCTTCCCCTCTCCCCCGCCAGCTGAAAAGAAGCTATGTGTAAAACTGGGAAGCTGAATTGTTAAATAAGAGAATGCTTAATCCAGACCTTGCATGCTGTGTGCACAACACTATGTGTTACCCTGGTGTTATTTCTTGACTGTTACTCCTTGAAGCACATATCCTCTCCTGCAAAGCAAGACCTCGGAATCAAAAGTGTTAATTTGTACTTCTGTCTTCACTGGGACAGAACCTGTGACCTGAAAAGTGTGTGATGTCTCATTCTCTTTGATGATAGAGCTGATAGTATCTAGAAGATACATTCTAAACGATAGACTTGTTGTAAAGGGATAGTGGTTAACTAATGGATTGTCTGTGGCTTCCTCTGTGTTTACAGAAATTTTGTATTGGGGAGGAAGAGGAAGAAACTGCTGTGTTTGTGTGGTAGGCAGCTCTGCTTGTAGTCAAGGGAGCCTATGTTCTATGAAAAAGCACATGCAGGATTTTAATTTTCTTTTAATTAGGTACAAACATGAAATCTCAACATAGTTTCTTGCATGATATGGAGAATGAATGTAGAGTGGTTTCTATAAAAGAAACAAGTGATCCCTGTCTTGCTTCTAGAGAGGGGGTGTGTTTCCATGTCATAACTTGCATCCTTCAAATTCCACAGTAATAAAAGACCTTGGATTTTAATGGTTATGGATAGGGCATAAAGCACCAGTGGTTGTGCTGTGGCAGAATGCTCTCGGCTGCTCTTTCTCTATACCAGCTGCAAGCATGCCTTCTGCATTTTTAAGAGCTCTGTTGGACTTTTGTCAGCAGTTGGTTCAGCTATTTTTTTTCACCACAATGCAGAAGCATAATGTGACATGTTCTACAAGCTCTATACAAAGTGATAAACTTACTTAGGCAGATCTTGATGGTCTGGTTTTTTCTGCATGTCACATGCTGAGTTTACTCCATGTTAATGAAAAGCTCACTGTCCCATGGATCTGAATTGATTCAGTTGGGCATTTGCTAGGTCCTAAAGAGAAAACTGTCTGTACCTTTGTATAGCTCTTTGACTTTACTGAGAGTTCCAGAAGGTGACCCAGCTGGATTCTTCATGCACAATTTAGAGGAGGCAGCAAACCAGCTCATTTCATCCATCCACACTTAATTGAGGTTGTTTTGTTGCTGTTTTTGTAGGTAACTAGTGACTCTTTTTGTGTTCAAGGTATGTTACATGCTTTGTAAATCAGTTAAAACCCAGGCCCTTTAACTGAGATGATAAAATTTAACATAAGCGTGAAGACTAATAAGACGGTGTAAGGCTGACAATTTTCCATTAAGTGGAAGGTGACAATTTCTATATTTTTATATTTTGAACCTTCCATTAAAGTAGCTTCTAGAGGCCCTTAAAGCATTTTGCATACCAGGAATTGGCAATCCTCTTCTACCCTTGCTTGAATAAGAAGGGTGGATGCCTAGATGTACATGTCCTGCCCAGTATTTTAGGAGGATGCCCTGGCAGTGTTCAGAATTTACATGCCTGTGGGGACAGAGATACAGGCTTTGTGCACAAGACCCTTCTTCCCCTTTGAAGTACCAGAGTTCCTGTGTTGTACTGGAGTAATTGATGTTTTGGGATGTGATGTTTTGGAAAACTGCTGGAATGTTAATAATATACATTTGAAAAAATACCTTTTATTTACATATACTTTCATGCTTGCATTGTGCACTGTTTCTTTGCACAATGCACTTTGTGAGGTGAACCATGAAGATAATACTGCTCACCAATGTTTTGTTGGATTCAAACCTGCTTTTTTTCAATGCCACTGCACTGGTTTCTCAGTAATTACTATGCTCTTGTAGTCCTAGTGGTAATTTTCAGTTATACCAACTTATATGGTTAGTAAGCATATATTTTGGAAGCTTTTAATTCTGCGAGAATTCTTAAATTATAGTTCTCAACTTCTTTGTGGGAAAATGGTTCTGACTACCTGAAAGGAAACATTGTAATTCAGGTTTATAACAGAGTATTCTAGTACTTCTCAAGTGTATTTAGGTTACAGAAAAATATGCAAGCAATTCAATGCCTTATGCCTTAATCTGGGACGTGGATAGTGCTCCATTAAGTTTATCTGCTTAGCTTTACCCACCTTTTAAAGCTGTGCTTGCCGCTCTTGGAATTGTTTGCTTATTTCAAATTATGTGTTTGCTTTATAAGTCAGGGCTGATAACTTCTTTTTTTTATGGGCATCAAGTACTTAAGCTGTTTTTTAAGAGAGTAAAACTTGTCTTCCTTAAGAGAATTGTAAGAATACTTGTGCATCTATTTTAAAATTCATTTAGTGGGCTTGATTTTGCTGTGTTTGCTTTAGCAGCCTCTAATTTTTGTCAGGAGGAGGACTGAAAATGTTTTGGATGGGGGGGAATAAAAGGGAGAGCTGCAAGACAGAGTTGACAGTATAATTGGATTTGAAGCAGCTACAGGCTGGGACTGTTGCAACAGCTGATTTGATCCTTCTGAGTTTCAAGAGCTATTTATGGTAGATTAGCTGTATCAAAGCTCTACTGTTCCAACCATAAAAGGCTGGTCCTATGTGAAGTTGCCACACTGCATTTGGCTTAGTCCTCAGAGGTTGGAGAGCCTATAGCTTTTTATGTGGATAAATCCAGTGATGGATGGAAATACTAAAGGCAGATCAAGGAATAACGCTGTTGAGGACTTCAGATGGCAGCGAACTCTTAAAAGGAGATTTTCACTAATAAATTTTTTGCTCTGATGTTTGGAATCAGCACTTGGATATAGCTCCTGCATATTTACTGCATTTGGTGAACGCATGCTTTTAGGAAAGCGCTGTTCTAAATTTATCTGACTTATCTGAATCATCTTGACTGCACATGTACTTGCCAGCCATGCATGTTGATATTTGGTAACTTTTGTGAAGTCACTTTTCTGTTTTCTACGTGGGTGAGTGTTAGGTCCTTGGGAAAAGAATCTTAGCTGATGTGAGAAACTTCTTTAAAACAAGAATTATGAAGTACTTGGCCAAAGAGAGCTACAGGCGTTATCAGTAGCTATTTTGAGAAGACTTTGACCCCTTTTGCTGCATCTGTACCTTCTTTCAGTCCTCTTTGTGTAAAGGCAGACAAGTGGATTTTTTTACAGGATTCTGAAGTAAGTAGCACCTCACTCGGGGAGCTTGCACGCAGTTGCTTGGGAATATTCACAGCATTGTCAGGTTGAAATGCGAGTGGGTTTATTCCAGCCCGTGCATGCCAGTCCTTCAACCTTCCTTAAGGCATTTTGTGTTTTTATTCTCGTGGTTTTGCCTAGAAGATGAGTTCCTTCTGCTGTGAATGGAAAGTGCTGTTGCTGGTTGGTTTGTGTGATGTGTTTCTCTTTTTCAGTTTTATTATGTTAACCTTAGCCACAGTACTACAAACAGCTGTAAGAACACTTCTATAATAACACAACTTTTCAGTGGTAATTTTCTCTTGTGTTTAAAAAGTTCTATAAATACATGTGAATGCTGTTGCATTGGATAACCGTGCTCTATTTTGAGACTTGGAGCATTCTGAGGAAAACTTCCTCCAACTTTTCATTCTCTTAGTTTTAAACATTACCAAGACACTGCAGGTAGAAGAGGTGGAAGTTACTGGCACTGTTTTACCTTCTTCTCCTGCAGCAATATCTTTCCTTGCAGTTCCTTCAGCCATTTGTTTGAGAAAATTTGCAGCACTGTCAGGTTGAAATGCGAGTGGGTTTATTTCAGCCTGCTTAAAGGGGGGGAATCTTAAGGGACAGAGGATTGGAAGGCGAGTTTCCTTGTTTCAAAGATATTCCAGGTACTGTATTTTAATCACCAGAAACACAAGAATAGTGTCCTTACCAAAAAATTTTCTGCTTCTCAATTTTCCTTTCAGGAACTAGCAATTTAGGGCCACCTTCCATTTTATTTGGATTATAAATCTGTATTTCTCTATCAAATTGATCTAGAATTTTTATTCTGAGTTACATAAACCTTTGTTTTAGCTCTGGGAATACCAGAAGGCAGAACATGTCTGGAGCATTACTATTTTAAAACCACTTTATGAATTCAGTGATAGGAATATTGTATTGGAATAAACTTCCCCATATAATGAATCTTTTATATTTTATAGGAGATTGAGTCCTTCTATCTGCAGAAGCAGTGAGGTTTAGGAAGAAATTGCCTGATAAATATACTCCTTCAAACATCTTAATTTTTGTGTTGTATAACAGATGTGTGCTTCAGTTCTGATACTGACTTCTAAATGTTTTTACATTGCTTCCAATAAAATGAGTACGTTTAATAAGCATCCTTTTTTATATGATCTGATTTTCTTTTCATTTGCTGATTATATTTTAAAAAGCGAGTTGCTATAAATTGCTCCACCATTTTAATATGCCTGTTGTGTTCCTGTAAACCTGCTAGAAGGTGTCAATGCCTTAAAGTCTTAAAACAGACCACAGAGATGCCAGATATGGAAGTATGATACCACAGTGTGCAGAAACTCTTAACTTGAATTTCAGACTTAAGTGCACTAAGGGTGAAATGTAGGAAACATTTTGATTGATGAAAAGCAACAATATCAGCTTATGTTTGTGCAGCAGAGGTTTAAACTTGTTAGAACAGGTAAATTTTCTTCCCTATCTCAGTTCAAAAATTAATTCTGCCTCTCCCATGTTGTTCTGTCCTGATTGTGTTGCTAAATGACATTTTTGGCAAAAATTTCCAGTAGGAAAGAGGATTTGAGATTTCTCTGAGCTTTATTCAGCAGGGCTGTAGCTGTATGCTTGACATTTCTTTGCTAAACTCTTTATATTTGATACTTTATGTGAGATAAAGGTGTAGGGGGGTAAAAGCAGTTATAATCTGTCCTTAACTATGCCATGTTTACTTTATATACAAAGAAAGATTACACTGTAACTGTACACAGAACTCCCCAGAACTGTCTAGTAGAGGAAAAGGAAAATGGTAATGCACATTGCTCCTTCACTATGAGTCCAGGTAGACTCAGAGATGGTGGGTGTGGGCCATTTGTGACCAAGACATTTAGACAGGTCATTGGAATCTTTTGCCAGTTTTCTGTTTGGAAAGTGTTCCTCTTACATGTCATAACACAGTGTGAGCTGAGGTTTCTCTTGTCTCTATGTTGATGAAGTGGTTTGAAAGCTGTATGTAGTTTAGTACATTTGTTATGCAAAAGGTGATTGTGTGGAATTTGTGGTTTGTGGTTTTGGGGGTTTTTAAATGCAGCATTGTCATTTTGCTTTCTTAGAATATGTTCACAAGATCAGATGTCTATGAAACCTTTAATTTAATATACAGAGGAGAAAATTGCACAAGCTTATTTAGTTTAAATTGCCATTGTTTGAGTTCATATTTGCTCCTCAATGTGTTGGCTGTTATGGATGGAAATTTCACTGTAATTTTCTGGAGGCAAAAGCTGTGGAATAGTTTGCAGTAACAGGTTGGCTGAGATTATTCACTTTGCAGAGGCCTTGCAGTCTGCAGTGCATTTTTCTTGCTGAATGCAAAAGCTTCTCTCTTCTGTTTCTGCTTGGAGAAGCCTCCATTTGACTGCTGCAGGGGAAGAGTGAGCTTGCAAAGGAATTAGTGTGCACAGTGGTCTCACCTTGGTAATCCCCTGCTTTTGCTATATTCCCAACTAGACACTTTGGAGTTAATGGACACATTGGAAGGTCGTGATTTTTAATGAGCAAAACATGTCCTACTTGGAGTCTGCCTTAAGCAGATAAGAATGCATTGGGTAACTGGTGGTAAAAATGCTTCTGATGTCACTGATTCACATGGTGGTGTGTTGAAGGGAGCCTTTCAGTAGAGAGGGTACAGCAATTATGCATTAACTCTTTGATGATTTATTTGGATTTAGTTCATGGAATGGTATCTCTTCGCTCTAATGATGCCAGTTTTTGGAGTTTAAAAAGATCTGTAAAGTCAGTTTTCAAAGACCCAAATTAAAGCTATTTGGCTTTCCAGGCATGTCTCTCTTCATGTACATAAAACATCATCACAGGGAACTTGGATATCAAGCATAATGTGTCATAATATTTAAGGCCAGATACATTTCTTAAGCAACTTGAGCTTCCATCAGACCATTATGAAGGAGGTGTGCAATTACCTGACAGACCTGAGCTGTTTGACACCAAAAAGTGCCCTGCTGTTACCAGTGTCTGTTACAAAGGGACTGCATTCAGATGTTAGTCCAGAGATTGTGTGCCAAAGTACTGTGAGAAGTAAATAATATTTCTGTGGAGTTAATGACTGCCAAATGTGCTCCTTGTGGCTAATACCTGTGAAACTCTTGACAATCATCAGCGATATGCAGGATTTCATTCTTTGTTTGTTATATTAGCCTTAGATTTAGCCAAAATTACTGTCTATTCCCTAAAATAAAACAAAGGTAGCACTGTCTCCCATCAGCTCTCTGTGGAAAGATGGAGTGTGGATTGCTGTTTCAAAACAGTTGCACCAAATGATCTAGAGAATATGCAAGTCATATGTGCTTCACATGTGACTTTTTCAATCTTGCTCTTCCTGAAAGAAGCCCAGTTAAGCTTCAGAGACAGCTAGAATAACTCTTTAACTCTTAGAAAATAATTGCCCCAGCTGTTTATACTAGAGTGAAAAATGAACAGTATTTTAGTGTCATTTTCTATTAAGTGGCAACTGGCCCTGAAAGCAAGGTGAAATCCTACTGAAAGCAGCATTTCAGGCAGCTGTTGGCATTCCAGTGGTGTCTAGGGTTTGGTAAGGCTAAAACCCTGTAGCCATGAGTTAGGTCTGGGAGCTGAGACCTGGGTTCACTTGGCTTTGGTGTCAGTCATTGTAACACCTGCCTCCCTTCAGTTCCAAGAAAAAAAAAATTGTCAGATGTTTTAACGCAGGCAGCTGGAACTGAACAACAACACAGTTATTGCTCCAGGAGCACTGGGTTTCACTTTTTTACTTCTTCATTGGGAAGAGAAGTAGCTACTTTTCACCAGTGAATAAAGCTAACCTTGAATGATTTATTTCCTATTGTAGTCAAACATCCAGAGCATATAACTCATTTGAAAAGCAGACTCAAGGCTTTACTGTTGGTAATTCTAAGCAACTTGAAGCTGAGGCAAATAAAGCTTACTGCATGCCCTAGAGTTAGTTTTTACTAACCTGTTTCAAACAAAAAGCATATGCTAACTCCCTGAGTTAGCTCAGCAAAAGCTGTGTGAATTGTACACAGTTGTACACTTTGAAAACACACCCCCCTCCTTTCCTTCTGATTGGATAGTAAGGGTTGGCTTGGCAAGTAGGGAAATTTCATGTTTATAGATGAAGGTTGAGTTTTAAAATGGGAAACTTCATTTCATACCTGTAAAATTAACTCAGGTCTTTAAAGGCTGCATTACAGATTTAAAAGCCAAATCCTCAGGTTGAAGTTTCCCTTTTTTTTTTTTTTTTTAACTTCCATTCCTTAAACTAAACTTTAAAAAAATAGCACAGACTGTGTTTTGGTTATAGAGCTCTACACTTTGAAATACTCTGTTTATCAGCACACAGATATGTAAAGGTATGCTGCAAATATAATGGTGACAGATGCAGTCTGGACATTGTCTAAATGCATTGTCAGTTTATGTGTGGAATTATTGGAAACTGTAGCTCTAAAAAAATCAACATTGCTCAACTGTACTCAGAATGAACAAAACCATTAGAAGTTTTCTTCTGGTCAGTTCTGCTTACGTAGCAATCATCTAGAATTGTGTTTCAACTGGCTAGAGTGGCTTTATACCCAAAACACTAGTCAATCAGATCAGTTGTGGAAGAAACATTTCTTTGCAAAAATTGTTTGCATTTGATGTATGGACAACTTTGAGTTTTTTTCCCCCCTCTTGTTGACATTTCTAGAAAGGATAAGGGTCTTTTGGCTTGTTCAGAGCAATAAGGACTAACTGAAGTGACCACATATGCTGACAAAGGTAAATATTATGAACTAACATGTAAATCTACCCTTGACATCTTTGAAGGATTTTGGAGGAGTGGGGATCAGGCAGGTAGACGTGTGTGTGTACACGTGTCTGTAAAGGGCAAACAGACACAAACGTGTTGCTGCCTTGAGCAGCTGCAAGCTGTGCAGTGAAGGGCCAGGCAGGCTCAGGGCTGTGCCAGCAAGGTTAGAGAGCAGGAATCTATAGCAAGCCTTCACCAGGGCTCCTGATTTCTGTGTGCATCTGAAGAGTGACCTGTCCAGATGAAGATACTGCAGAGGTGGGAATGCATGTTTAGGCAGTAGAAAACCTAGCCAGGTTAAGTTCCTTAAAAAAGTAGCCAAGAAATGTCTTGAAGTACATCAGAGCTCTGAAGGACAGGTTTGATGAATGCATCCTCATTTATGGCATAGTGTGCCAGATAAGAGATGTGTTCAGATCAGAGGAACTCTGAAAGGGACTGAAAGAGCTATGAAGTTAAAAAAAGTTTCCTATATATGCAAATGTTTGGCATTTCTCTTTTGATCAGAGGCTGGAAGCCTTTGCTGTTCAGTCATTAGATGAAGTCATAACCTTTTATATGTAAGAGCTATGTTTAGGTGGGCAAAGAAAAATGATCCATCCTGGCACTCACTCAGAGTGAGTCATAGAGACTTAGATTTTCGGGTGTTAATAGTGTTTCTGGCTGTTTGGACTATGTATATTTGCTGGCTATAAGGATTTGTAAGTGTTAAGTCAAAGGAGAAAACATAGTATCAACACTTCTGTCCAACATTTTGTTCTCTAAGTAATGTGTTCCAGACATGTTAGCCAGGATTCATAGCAATTACTAATTGCAGAAAAAACCCATAAAATCATCCATGAGGCTTTGTGTTCTTCGTAGCTTCCCTGCTTTAAACAAGAGAGGCCAAGAGTGGCCTTGCTATTCATTTCCTTGTAGACTGGTCCTTAGAGCTGTCTTGAAGTGGTTTCAGGCTTCAGACGAGTAAGTTTCAGAATGAGATCTCATTATTTCGTTTAATGCTAGGGTTACCAATTTTCTTCTTCTGACGGCCTTTAGGCAGCTGATAGTTTGGATTGGAAGATAGGAATAGTGGAAGTTGCAACCTTGCTTTAAAATACCAGTTTAAGGATCCTTCCCACTTGCCTTTCCATTCCCAGTTTGCTCCAGAACCACTTTCTCCAACAGCATCAGTTGGATACATGAACACACAGATCAGGGAGCTGCTCTCTCAGAAGTTTTTTCCACTTCCTCTCAGATCAATTGTGTTGCTCAGACCTGCTCACCATGGCTGTGTCAGGGTGGGTGCTGAATTAGCAGCAGAGGAAGAGTCAGGGTTTGAAAAGAGTTGCTCAGTGTGGGAATTAGCGTGTAGCACAAGTGAGTAGGGAACACTGTTGGCTCAGGTTAGATGGCAAGAGAAGGGACAAAAACCTAGAGGGTCTTTGAGCTCTGTGAGGTTCCTCAGTGCTTTGCTTTCATCTCACCAGGTGAGATGTCAACATTTAAATGTTTGTGATACAAGGTCTATCATACTGTGCTCAGGACAGCCTCGGTTTGCTTGATTTACAGACTAAGTAAATGATGGTAAGACATGCCAGAAAATACGTTGTGTGAATGTTGGGCCAGTATTTTATGCAAAAGAGAATTTCTCTTTTATGTTAAAACATTGTTTGATTCTTGGACCAAGTCTACTGCTGTGTCTTCTAGCCCAGTATTAAAACTGCCCACGATCTACTTGCCTCTGTGTAATGCTTCTGGAAGAGTATCATGAGGACTTATGTTTGAACAGTCTTGTACTTGAAATTACTTAGTTCTGCACCTTTGATTTGAGATGTATGTAAGCTCTTTTCTTGAATGACCAAAGCTCATGTACTGCCTGTGCTGGCTTGTTTGGACTAAGTTAAAAATAGGTATAAATAAAATTGGGGCATAATTTTGAATTGCAGCTATATTTGATATCACAAGTACTTTACAGCCTGATTGAAGCCAGCACAGAAGTAGCAAATTGGTAGTGAAATATTAAATGGACAAATATTTTTGGTTGAAACCTAGGGCTCAGTAATTGAGTAGTTTATGAGTGACTTCCAGTGCCTGTGAGAGATTTGCAGACAGATTTGCACAGAGAATGCAGACAATGAAATGTCATGACAGCACAACTCCATGGAAGTTAATTGTCAGGAAAGAAGTGACTCCACACATAATCCTCTCAGCAAATGCTTCAGATAAATCAAGGACTGTTAGGCTCGCTTTCTTGCACTTCTGGTGTCATGAGTGGCCTTCCACTGTAGGCCACTGTGCAAGACTTTGGAGAGACAGAGAGGAGAGAAGCAGGAGTTGAGAGAGATCAAGGATTAGGGATCAGGCATTGAGATGGAAAGGTATCTTCAAGGGAAACACTTAAAGAATCAGAATAAGCTGAGTTGGAAGGGGCCTACAAGGATCATCAAGTCCAACTCCTGGCCCTGCACAGCAGCATCCCCAAGAGTCACAAGAGGATCTGTCTCATGTTTTTGTTTCTCCTGTCTTGATTGGATAAATGAGCTAGTTTAAACAGGATCTTCAGACACCTCTGCTGAGAGCAGACAGTGTTGATATGCTGGGATAATAGTCTAAGATGTAATCTAAGTATTTCATCATGGAATTACACCCTAGGAAGCATAAATGACTCGTTCTTAACATGACTTCATTTACATGACCTGTACCCTGAGAATGCCTCATCCGGTACCTGGGGGTGTTTTACCCCTTATTCATACCTTTGACTCAGTCTGTGAAACACAACCTGCTGCTCAACTTCAGAGTCTAATGAATGGTTGGAGTTGAAATGAGCTTCAGGCTGATTGACACTTATGAATTGCTTCTCTCTTGTGACGTGTAACAATTAGTTGAATTACCATGAAGTTTTCTGGTGCCTATGTTGCTTCCACAAACACAGATTTTTGTGTTAAGCACTTCCACTGTTACCTGGGGAGCAAAGCACAAGTGTGTTCCTTGCATGTTGCTAAACGGGTGGGCAAAACCTAACCATGAAAGCTGATGGAGCTGAGATGTGCCATTCTGCCTGCAAAAGGATGCCTAACTGGATCTTCTTCTACAGAGGAGTAATTTTGGCAGTTCACTGAAGGTTAAATGTATTCAGTAGAGTTCAGTGAAAACCAATGTAGTTGGTGGTACTGTTCCCATGGCCATCAAGCTGTACTTGTGGGTGGTCCAGCAAGGCAGACAGGCTCAAAATGTTTGGAAATATTTACACAATTCACGACCCTGAAGCTGGCCAATATCTATACAATATTGCACAATTCAGGAGCCTGAAGCTGGCTGTCTATCCTACAAGAGAATTGGATGCCAAAAAAATTGGGCACTCAGCTTTATCCAGCCCATTACAGTTTTCTTTGTAGCTAAAAGTCTTTCTTAAAACCACTGGCCAAGTGTTGTAGCTGTTTAGCTTTAAAGGTTGACAGCTGCACACATCTGATTTTGTTGCAGGCTAGAGATTTAACTGGCAAGCCACTAAAAATAAATAAATAAAGGGGGTTGATGGTGGTGGTGGAGTTTTGCAGGCCAGACTCAGTTTGGATTTTTTTTCACCTACTTTTGGAGTTCTTAGCAAAGCAACAGTCAAGCTTTTTTGGCTCAGATCTTTGAAGTAAATGATTTTAAACTTCTGTTGCTTTTTAAAATAATCATAATAGTTAAAAACCCCCATTCTGCTTCTAAGAGAGATCCCATGTGAGTGAAAGGTTTCCCTTCCCCCTGCACCACAAAGGATCTCTCCTGGTTTGGGCAAACAGGCAGCTTGTGACTTTGACAATAGGTCTTTGTGTTCTGAAGACATAGCATAAATTATTTCCTCCCCAAAGAAGGCTAGGAAGCTAAAAAACAAGTCCAAATAAGCTGGTTTCTCTACAGAAGCCAAGCAGAAATAGTGCAATTGAACCACAGTGATGTGTGCTTGCTGAACCCTGACCAGTGTCCAGGACTGCCTGCAGTGCAGAGCTTTCCCCCAGAGGCTGGAAAGAATTCACAATAATCTTCCCAAACAGCAGTCTCTGGCCAAAGCTGTGACCTGGGAGCTAGAGGAAGCATCAAGTGATGATGTTCTACAAAGCCATTTTATTTATGGTACTTCAGACTTTCTGGATTGGCCCATAGGCCATTGTATCAGTCACAATTTTAGCCTTTCCCTTTTTAAAATAGGATCATGATTACACCCTTCTGGACTTTTGACCTTTTTTCTTCACAGTTCCAGTTGCTGATCTCTAATTTCTCCTCCCTTTTCCTTCAGGGATTATATCCTTTTTCTTACTTGTTATTCTTTATTTACATTTCTCTTCTCTTTTTTCCTGCTGAGTAGTCTACAGGTTCTCTTTGGAGATGCCTTTAAATATTGCAGATATTAATATATTCCAAATGGTGCTGTTGGAAGTTACTCTTCCAAAATGAGAGCTTTTCATTGTTCTGTAAATATTTGGATCAGAAACAGAAACCAGAAGCTTGGAATGCTCATTTATGACAGATCAAACCTCTTACCTTGTTTGTTCTGAAACAGTGGTGCTGAGGGGAAAATCACATAATTGCATAAATTGTTGTAAGGTAAGGCTTGACAATAACTTCAGAAAGTTCTAACTAAAATTGTTTTGCCAGGAAATGACAAAAGTACTTCTGAGCTTTGCTGAGCTGCCTCTTTGCTGACACAGGAGAAATATAGCTAAGGAATACATAGGAGAAATGACACTATTTGGCTTTCTAGTTTTTCTTTGCAGTTTGCATTAGTATTAGGAGGAAGCTTCTGGCTTAATATACATCCTAATATATGCATTGAACGTAGCCTTGGATTTCACATTCCTTACAAGCTATGCTCTAAGTATTTGTTACCCTATTCAGATTCATAAAAGCTTTTGATCTACCTGCACTATGAACTTTTATTGAGCCCTCCTTTTAAAACTGGAGGTGCTTCACATCTGAGGATGGTTGGGTCACTTGTCTGTGGCATACAGTAATGCCCAGTCCAGTGGCCTAAAACTTCAGCAGTGTCACCATTTGGAAAACACAAAAAGCTGTTGAACAAATTGTACCTTTTGATACAGAAGAAATGTTTATGCCTCTTGGCAATGGACCAAAGTGTCACAAACTTTATTTAGCTGTTTCAGTGTGCCAGTTCCATCTGTCTTGTAGCACGTGCTGAAGCAAGCTGACTGTGGGGAATAATTGCTTGTACACATCTGATAAACTCTGTGGTTTGGGCAACTGTTCTCTTACATAGGAGCAGCCTTTGAAGGGCTGGCTGTCGTGTGCTTGGCTTGTAATTGCAGTGGCATGTAGGAGGAGAGAAACAGGAGGAGATAAGGGAGAAACAGGTTTTATAGCCTAGAACCAATGAGGCCTGTGAAGAAGCATCACGTCCACTGGAGGGATTAATAGGCACCCTGAGCAGCAGCACTCAGTGTCTGCTGTGCCACTTAATTTTTATGAATTGACCCAGATGGTTGGATCAACTGCAGCCTTGATGCACTTTCTGACTTGTAATAAATATGCTAAGGTAGATGCAGAGGTAATAGAACCTCTGAGCACTGACATGCCATTGGGTTTTCATAAATCCCTGCAATCCCTAAATGCTGGCAAATGAATATTCATAAACCAGGCTATTAAAATTTTAAGAGATCCTTGGGGGAATGATGATGTCAGATTCCAGAGTTAATTATAGAGGTGGTAAAGTTCTTGGCTAACTAGACTGAACATACTCTCACAACAGTTTTAACACAATGCAACAATCAGAGGGAGCCATAGTGATGGATATAAGTTCTCAATCTCTTAATATATTCCTTGAACTGAAAGTCTAGCAGTGCAATAAGTGCAGTGGAAGAGGAAGTATTTACATCCAGCTACTGTGGAAATAAATCAGCTTCTAGTGGTTGAGTTGCTGTTTGTCTTTTGAGCTTATTCTTGTCACTGAATTGAATATACTTCCTGGCTCATTCACTTGTCATGAATTGCCCTGCAGAGCTGGACTGCCCTGCTGTGGTGACTCTCTTGAAAATTGCCAATTGCTATGAGCAATCTGTAGTGTTCCTAAGCCTTACTACATGGAGTACTAGTACTTCACTAACTTTACTTACTAAAGGCAGCAACCAGTTGCTATTGCATTTTCTGACAGCATTGATTAAAACCCTAGGAGAAATGCCAATCCCTCATGTTTATTAGCTCACTTGGTTAGATCATGGTGCTAATAACAATGGTTATGGGTTCATACCCCCTATGGGCCATTCAGAGTTTAGAGTTGGACTCAATGGTCTTTGTGCATCCTTTGCAACTCAGAATATTCTGTGATTCTTCCTATGGCATTGTAGTAGTGCAATGAGCAAAACTACTGAACACAGTTATAGCTACCCTGGAATCAGGTGAGTAAAGTTCTAAATTGTGGGATATTACTGAAATTAACGTTACTGTTCCACTTCCAATAATATTTCTTTTCTTTAATATAAAGGGTGAAAAGGAAGAACACATTACTGTGTTTCTCAACTCAAAATTTGTACCACAGGACCCTTTAAATAGCACAATCAATAGAAGGAAAAGAAAAAGAATAGTTATTGGAATTTTTTAAAGATGTTGTATAAAATTAAAATCTAAACCAAACTAGTTAATGTGGTTTGGTCAAGAAACAGCTGAAAAAAACACTGTAAACATAGATGAAGCAGTTCTTCAATCCACACAAAAAGCCTGAAAATAACTGTGCGTCTCAAAACAGGTTAAATAGATTCTGAAGGTTTAGGATGGGTTAGAAAATCATTCTGACTTGCTTTGAAGTTGAAATTTTTCTTCTTAAGAGGCAGCTCTTCAGCAGTCAGTGAGCCTAACAGGGATACTTTGTGGCCATGAATATGCAAAAAGTCTTACATTTTGAAATACATTTTATCAGAAATAATATTGCAGTGCAATTGCAAATAATACTGAAATGCAGTGAGAACTCATCAGTTCTGGGAGTGCAACAGGAAATTGGTAATGGTTAGTGAGATGTGATGCAATTTTGAGAGAAGGAAAATAATTTCTTAACCCCAGCTTTCAGCAGCCCTTGTAAGGTGACTAAAGAGGCAGTGTCTGCTTTTGAGTGTAAAACACAGGCTGCCAGTTTTACAGAGGCCTTCAGAGTGCTCTGAGAGGAAAGCATATTTATCACTGGTCTACTCCTGCAGTTTGCATGTTAAGTAAGCATGAGGTCTTCCACACTGCTCAGTCTTGAGTCCTTTCCCTACAAGAGGGACTTCTGCCATAGAAACTGTGTCCTGCCCACCTTCTCCTGCTTACTGAAGATGCTTTAGCATCTCCTCTATACAGGAGATCATGTGGAAAAATAAAAATAAAAATCTAGAAGATGTATTTCATGGAAAACAAAGTTCAGGAGTGTTGTGGATGAGAGGCTTTTGAATGTCACATGCTGGCAGCTAAAGCTGTGCTGGTTGCATCCGTGCAGGAGACAGCAAAGTTACTTGTCACAGAGGAGGAACTGAACAGATGCCAAACCTTCGTCACAAGTCTGTCCACTGGAAAGAAGAACCATGTTAGTTAGAAAGCTAAGCACTTTTCCTTAGCAAAATAATATTTTAGTAAGTATTTCCCCTTCTTTCTCATATCAACCATGTGTCAGAGGGTGGATATGAGTGGTTGCTACCACAGAAGCCAGATGTTCCTGTGGACACTGTGGTCTAGAAAGGTTGGAAGGGAGAGGCTGGCTTAGTGGTGGTGGTTCACCCAGCACCAGTGCTGGGATCAGCAGTGAGATGGATATTTTTTGCTCAGTTCAACAGCACTGAGCCAGTGTTTCAGGGGCGTTGGGAAAACTGCAAGCTAAAGATGGTACAGAGTGTGAACTTTAACTTCTGAAACAAAAAGGTTTTTTCTGAAAAGGATGAAAGTACCTTTAAATAGATACCTCCTCTTTCTGTTTTGCTTTCATGCCTTTTAGTATGGTTCCTGTATCTGACCTTGGCAATACTAGAGAGAAAGAAGGTAGGGAATAAAACCTGAATGGAATTTGATGGAGTCTCTTTCTTCAAAAGAGAAAAGAATGACTTCCGAAGATATGTCAACTTTTCTAGCTGAGAGTTTTTCTTGGTGTGAGAGAAAGCAGGGTGGAGGAAAAAAATGCAAGCAGAGATCCTGATCTTTCACTTGAGGTCAGGTTATTACTTCAAATTCTTGGGGTCTGCTCTTCTCACTTGGTCTCCTCTGCCTCTAATGTTCCTGAGGTCCCTGGGAGAGAGGAGTATCAGGAAGATGATTGGCCTCAAGTATTACTTCCATTTATTTTTGTCAAAGTGGTCAGCAGCCGTGTAAAAATAGTCTCTCTCCCTGCCTGTGGGAAGAAGGGGGATGTGATCTCAAGAAGCCATCTTGCAGGTATTGCCAGGAACAGCTGAATGCCAACACCAGTGTGGGAGCTGCACCAAATTCCTGCGTTTTGGTACATTGATGGTGTGCAGTTTGAGTTTTACATCGAGTCATTTGTCAGCACTGCAGCCAGCTCCTGTCCCCCTCCCATTCATGGCCAGTGCTGCCTGTGCCCTGCACGGCTGTGCCCTGTGATATGGAGCTGGTGCCTGTGCTCCAGAGCAGGCACACTGCAGTCCTGAACACAGCCCTGTGCTACAGGCATCGTGTCCCAAGGAGCACAGCTGTGTGAGCCTCAGCCTTTGTGGGGTTTATACACAACCCTGTCTTCGCCTCTCTCCTTTAATGATTAATAAACAGTTACAAAGGGTTTTTTTGTTTGTTTGCTATTTCAAAACTCCACGCTTGTTTTGGTTTTTTTTTTTTTTGTTCAAGGAGCATATGGCTGTATTGATGGTGCAGAGCTGCTGGCTCATTTTGCCAAGTTGTTGTTAGCTTGCCTGTGGCCAGGCAGCATCTATGAAAAAGCCCTGCCTTGCCTGCCCCTGCATTGTTTCCAAATAAAGGCATGTCTGAAACGGGAGTTCAGCCTCCAATTGCCGGACCTTAAAGAAAGGACTTTTTACCCATGGGTTGAAAAGAGCTGATTTTTCTGCAACAAAAGCGCTCCTTCCTCACCCCCTTCCCTTTTTCAAATTAGGTGAAAAATTTGCTTTAAAATTTAAATCACACAAACTGGGTATTGTAAACTTATTCTCTCTGGCTGACAGGGAACCTAACCATCAGGCCTGGACTCACCTCAAACTTATTAAAATGCCCAGTCTATTTATTTTGTTGTACATTTAGAGCGCTTAAACAGAAAATGCTTATTTTAAGCATTTAAGCAACCATTTAAAAGTGATCCTTTCCTCATCTATGTGAGGAGTGGGGAAGGTGAATGACTACCTGTAATGCAAGGTAGTAGTTTGAGTGACTTTGGTTTTTTTTTTAATATCTTACACCAGCAGTATTCTTTATCATGGTTTAATACAAGTTTGAAGTGGCATAATAGTTTAGCTGTGTATGATCTAAGGACATAGCTAACATGAGGTTGTTAGGAAGAGGTAATTTATTAGACCAGCTGGTATGGGGGGAAAAAATGAGCCAAGCTTGCAGGCACACCAGCACTTCATCAGGTCTGAAATAGAAGCAGCAGATTTCAAGGTTAAACAGAAGTTATGAAAAACTGCTCTGTTTAATCAGACATAGATTGAACTGCCAAAAAGGAGCTTGCTGGTATGATATTCCTTCAGTGGAGGGGGGAGCGTGAGAAGATGATTGTTTTACCGTAGAAAGAGATAAGGACTTCACAGCCTGTTAAACAGGAGAAGGCTATGAAACTAACACCTGATGAGCTCATGACAGTTCTTAGTATCTTGGGGATAGGAAATTCTAGTTCTTTGTCCTGTCTTTGTAAGGTTTTGGGTTTTGGAGGATTTTGGAGAATCATGATTACCACATCAGTCATTTGTAGACAAATGGTTATATCTGAAGGAACTTTATCAGACAAATTTCGTTTCAGGCATTCTTTGTCTATTGGTTGCCTCCTTAGCCTACTTTGCTGACTTAAGAAGTTACTTAAGACTAAGTTCATATTTGTAAAGATAATGGCTGAAAGAAAAAAAAAAAAAAAAAACAAACAACTAAAACTCTATTGTTTTTTGGGGTTTTTTAAGCACATTTACTTCTAAAATACGATCAAATCTATTCTAACAAAAAGCCCTGAATGCTAGTGCGCTTTTTAAAAAATCTATTCTTTTACTCAAGCAGAAGCCAAATTCAGAGTTGAAACGTTTAAGAAAAGTAGGTTTCAAAGATTTGTAGAATAGCAGATGTGTTATTTGTGCTGCTATCAGAGTTGGCAATGTGCTGTTTCTAAGATTTGAATTAATTTGTGTTATCGATGTGGTTTCAATACAGATCTGATGATGCACTCACTGTCGATATGTATTGGACTGTACACTGTGGAGAGCAGAGGAGAACTACTTGGTACTCTTTAGACAAAGCTTTTCAGTGTTTTTCTGTAGTGCTGTATCCTAAAATGATAAATATTACAGTTAAAGCAATGTCAGATTAAATATGTTGAAGTAGAAGTCACAATCTTCTTGCTTGCTTATCTGACTTCTTAGCTGTGTTTGATGGGCTGTCTGTACAAATGCCCTCTAAATTAACCTCTGTGTGTATTTTAAAGTTATAGTATCTGCCTTTATTGTGGAAGACTGATTTTCAGTATCAGCTATGATGGTCAAAACGATTGATGCTCTTGTAGTGGTGTCAGGAGTCCCAGGAATCAGCCTGTTCATTTTTCTGAGTCCCACTGCTGTGTGTTAGGAGGGCAGAGCTGTTTACTCAGCTGTGTCCTGTTTGTATGGTAGGGGCTGGATAGGTAACTGGAACTTAACCCAGGCCCTGGCTAGGTGGAGGAGGTCAGAAAATCTTCATCTAATTCAGATAAATTACTTGCCAGGAAAGGCAAGTAATG